>NC_056730.1:910529272-910531772 GCF_019279795.1 Protopterus annectens
CAAACTGGCATGTATAAATAAATAAATAAATACATAAGTAAACATTTGCAGTGTATTTGAAATAGAAATCAACAAGTTCCCCAAGTACAGTCTTTGAGTTTAGTGTGTACTTACTCAGTTTGCATCTGTGTGCAAGGTGTAAATCGAAGCGGTTTCTTGCCAACATCAGGTATTCTGTCTGAAAGCACATCTCCTGTGCCATAAGGTGAAGTATTCAGAAAAGTATCAGTTCTCTGTCAGCTGAGAAATGAAAAGAATTACAAAAGAGGACATTTGAAATGCTAATTCCCATTGTTTTCCTCCATGTTCATCTCACATCTTTGATTCGTACATGATGTATAGGATTCAGCAGTGTTGAAGAATTTAGGAGAGGCCTGTTGTCCTAAGTTAGTAACCTATGTAACATTTGCAAGAGATGGAGACTCTGCAGTGGTTGTTAGCATTAATTTCTACAGGACACAAAACGTTTGCATTTACTATAGGATCTAAGTTAGAGAAGTATAAGCAGCAGGGGCTCAGTTACCACAGTTAATCCAAACTTAGAAAGATAAAACGCCAAAGGTTTGCAACAACCAAAGAACCACATGTAAATGCTTAATAAAACACTGTCACTTTCTAACAAGTCCTTCTTCAAGTAGAAGAGTAATCACCTAGCATATTTCCATTTAAATAGACAATACAATAAATACTACTACAGACATATTAAAAGGCAAAACAATTTTAATGTGAAATACAAAACTTTTTTTTGCAATAAAATTGTTTTATTTGCCTTTTACCTGCAATTCTGTGGTTGTACTCCTTTGGTGTTCCTGTCTTTGTAAGTTTGTTCATGGCCTAAGTGTTTTACTAGATTTAAAAATGCTTATTTTATGACTGAAGCATGGATTGTTCATTCTTTTCAGGACTTCACTGAAGTTATACAAACATACTTTTGCTGTAGCCACAGTAACTGGGATGTTACTGAAGTAAACATGACATATGGGATGTTACTGATGTCAACAGTGAAGTAGTTTCATAGGTTTGATTTTTGAGTTTATGACATACAAGCTTTCAAGAAGTTTGATTGCTGGTACCCTATAGTGATGTTTTCAGTGTCTTATGTGTGTGTTCTGTACATATTTATTTATTTATGTATTTATTCATTTATTTTATTTTATTTTACATTTGTTAACCGAGAGTGTCTGACTGAGCTAATGACCTTTTTCAGCAGAGGCCCGGGGAGAAAAGTGCCAAGTGATACAAACAATTTACATCTCAATATAATTTAAAATTACATGCAGTAGTACATGATGGTAGAAAGACATAAGTCCAAGGGAAGCAGACAGCATTACTATCTTACAATTTTAGGTTTAAATGTATAAAAAGTCTCATGATAAGTTAGACTATTTTATTAAGTAATACTTGAGCAGCACTATACCAGTATATTAGAAGGAATTTACAGATAAATGGCAGGGAGAGAAAGTCAAGAGATAGGTTTAAGAAAGGGGGGTGAGTTAAGAGGACATAGAAAGATCATGAGAGAGAAAGAAGTAAAGAGAGAAGAGAATGACAATTAGTTTGTATGATAAATGTATTCAAGGAGGTTCATAGGCTGGTACTAGGCTATTGGCCCTAGGGCCTATACAAGCCTAGCCGTAACAATTCCCTGGCTATTTCTTCCCACAATATTTACTTCCCTAGGGAACAGTGGCAGGTCCAGTGTCTTTTAAAGTACTATTTTGTGGCTGTTTTAAATTGTTTGGGATGTGTAAGGGATCTGACTTCAGGTGGGAGTTTGTTCCAGGCTATTGAGGGGTTGTAGCTATAGATGTTACAGCCAAATTTAGACTTGGGTTTACGGATAAGTAATAGATCTTGAGTTGAGCTCCTGAAGTGCCTAGTAGGAGAGTAGTAGCAGATGAGAGAACTTAGAGCAGGGCAGTAATCTGGCTAGTAAAGGATGGAGTTTATAGTTTGGAGCTGGGAGAGAAGAAGCAGATGAGGAAGTTCAAGCCAATGTAAGTATTTTAAGGAGAGTCAGTGGTGGGATTTATAGGTTTTTTGGGGCTTCAAATCTTGCTATCTTGTGATAGGTTGATGCAAGTCTTGTTAGTAGAGTAGAGTTTAGATTTGTAAGTATTTGTGAGCAATACATTAGGCAAGGTAGAAGATAGGCATGTGAGAGAGTGATCCTGGCTTCAGTGGTAAGGAATTGTTTATTTCTATACAGAAGTCCTAGTTTCTGATGGGTTTTTCTGATGCAATTATTTATGTGAAGGTCGAGTTTTAGCTGATCATCAATGATGACACCAAGGAGTTTAGTGCAGGTGTCGACTTCAATGGGGATATTGTTAAGGGACATTATGGAGAAGGAAGATTTGATGTGGTTAACTGTTTTGGGGAGAAAGAATAACATTTTTTTTTTGTTTGAGGATGAGCTGATTATTAGAGAGCCATGTATCAACTGCATTGAAGGATGACTGGGTGGCTGTTAGAAGTTCAGCTGTGGAGTTAGCAATGG
>NC_056730.1:910536772-910569272 GCF_019279795.1 Protopterus annectens
AACATTCCAATATTACACCTCTAACAAGTTGGATTTATTGTGTGAAACATACTGATACATTTGCCTATAGAGAAAAATACTTACACATTGCCAAGCAAGGAAGAAAGTTGGAATCTGATAGAATAACTAATATTGCTTTCTCTTACTCTTGCTGAGTTTTTGATACATCTATTTCTATTTCCCACATCAGTCTAAATGTGTTGGTCAGAGTCACACCTGCTTTTATTCCATAAAATGCTGTGTACAAGGTGCTTAACTTTAACTTTACCCATATGTTTTTTCCTAACTTGTATCAAACCACCATGCCACCCATAATGGCCAATCCTCTGTCCTGACAGTATGTAATTTGAGTTTTCTTAAAATATGTTAACCAGAAATCAAAGATTTCCCCAGAAAACTAATTTCCTTCCATAATATCTGATGTTGTCTTTTCCATCCATTCTTCAGCTGAGGGGTTTCAGATCACACCTCTTGTGATGAAAGGAGATACTGCCTGCACAGCTAGCTGGAATTTTGTAAATAATTACATGTCATTGGTGAATATTGAAATAATTTATACAAGATGCGTGTATTAGAAATGTATTAGAACTGTATGCCATGTGTATATCAAATTGCTTGTACAGATGTTTGTGTTGAAAAGATATTTGTAGAGGGCTGTGTTTGAAATGTAACCACAGTGTGGCCTACTAGAAGATAACAGAAATATACCTGAACTATTGTAACTGTTTAAATGTATATGCTTAACAGAAGAAACTGGAGAGTTAACCTCAGTCCAGCAAACTTGAGAAAAATATCTGAAATTCAATTACTTTATAGGCTATGCAATAAAAAGGCTATCTCTCAAGTTTTCAATGCAGCTAGAGACCCAAAGCCTGTACTAGGAAGCTTTCTGTATTGTTGTTGGAGTGAACTAATTGCTACTTTTGAAGCATGAAGGAATGCAATTGTTTTATGACTTCCAGTGCCTGCCAAAGATCTGAGCAAAAGCCCTTGTCTGTATATTGTTACAGGTAGATGCTAAATGCTGCCAACTTCTAGCAATGGGGGTTTTGGCCTGGGAGCTAGAAGTCAGATGACCAAAAATGATGTCATTCTGCAATTATCCCAGCAGTAATATTATAGATATTAATTTGAGAAGTCTCTTAGTGAGACAGAGCATTCTGTATTCTGTCTTAGACCTGACAACAAGAAGACCCATTCACCACACATCTGCCTTGCTCTAATGAAGTAAGTTTCTGGGAAATAGTATAATTCTCTTAGATTCAGTCAGGAATATAATGAAACTAGTTTAGATGTTTTTCTTTATTTGTGTGAGCCTGTACTGCAATGTCATTTTAAATATTTCCTGTGGTTTTGAACTCTGATGTCACTATGAATATATATTTAATATTGCCTTGTTCTTTTATTTATTATTAAATATATTTAAACTTTTCATTGTGGCTCATGTGTTTAGACATATTTAAGTTTTAAGAGTACTTGCATATTTATTTGGTGGCACTGTGTGGGCCACTCCTAATAGCCTTGCTCTTGGTCAAACTATCATTTGTGTTAGTATTGATATTGCACAGTAAGATTGGACACCCTTTGTTAAGGGCCTTAAAGTAGCTGACTGGTGGTGGTGGAAACTACCTTATAGTCTGGGCAGAAGGCGGCATAGCTAGTAAACCTGTGACAGCCTTTCCCAGGTGTGTGTGTGTGTGTGTGTGTGTGTGTGTGTGTGTGTGTGTGTGTGTGTGTGTAAATCAAACCTCAAAGAGTATGTGTGTGTGTCAGCTACTTAGGCAGAGACATGAAGCACTGGTTGGACAGAGAGGGTGCTGGAGGTCTTGGCTTGGTCACTCAGCTGAGATCTGAACTGTATAGCTGTGGCAGTGGGGAGTCTTACTGAGGATCTGGAGGAAGAGGGAGAAACAAGCCCCAGACTGACTGTGGTCTCTGTGTGCATTTAAGGGAAATTGCAGTTGATGCAGAAAGCTATATCTGGAAATACTGTGTGTGTGTACTTGTCATCCTGTCAGTGAACATCCCCCACTATTACCAGTGATGAGGATTGTGGCTTCTTGTTTACTGGTCCAGTGGTGGGTCATCACATCTCTGATCTGACTTTGTCTGCTTTTCCAGACTTAGGCTCCATTGCTCAGGCTCCATTCCTTAACCAAAATCCCCTCCTGTCCCCGACATTACCTCAGATCTCGTTTGTTGCTCATTGAGTACGGATGTGATTCATTGGCTCAGGCTCCCCTCAGCTAATTTCTTTAACATATTTAATTTCTCTCTTCTACAGTATTATTATTTGGTGTCCTAGTTTTATAGACTCATTGATTTCATTTGTTTCTTTTTCCCTCCCCTTACAAAAAAGAAAAAAAAAACAAAGATTCTCTGAAGCCTTCTTTGCTCTTTAAGCACATTTCTATCTTCTTGTTTTCTTCTTACTAATTGGTAGCTAGTAGCTGTTTGTTTACCATTGTTGGTATTTCTTGGTATTTTATACACTTGTTTTGTCAGTGTATCCTTTATTAACATTGCTGGTAGCTCTTTAATGTTGACTTTCCTTTTACTGTCTAGTTGTCTGTCTTGTTTTTGTGATTATATAAGATAAGCCAACTGGTTTTAAAAAATATGTGGCTTGTAGTCAAAAAATGCTTAACTCTGACACATACCTTAAGTTTGTGCATTGTTTAGGGGGCAGCACACCTAGAGGAAAATTGTTTAATTTGCACTCCCTTTGGCCAGCAAGGTGTGTATGAATGACACAGTAAGCTCTTTCTCAAGGGTCTTTTACTTACAGGAAGGTCCCCCAAGTCTGTGTTATCTGCTTCTGGAGTGTCCCCATCTGGGAAGAACCCCAGACGTCTCTAACAGAAGACACAGATTTTAATGATGGGGTGGGGTTCCCCAGTTCACCATTTGAGGACTTCTCATTTGGGAAGATCCTTGAACTTTTCAAAAAGAAAGGAAGTTGGTCTTCCAAAGCCCCTTCTTAGGACAAATGTGTTTTTTCTTGAGGCTTTTGGTTTGGGTTAGCTACTCCCTGGGTGGTTCTCCTAGCTGATGAGATGATGGATTTGACCTCTCATTGGGCATGAAAGGAGTCAGACATCACAGAACCGATTCCTAAAAAGTCAGACAAGTATCTCGTTACTCATAAAGACTGTTTCACTGGAGCAAAGGCCTGGCATTTGATTCCATGGTAGTAGTGGCAGTCACCAGGAAAGAACTTGTGGAGGAGAGCTCATCTATTCATCCCCATAATAGAGAGTCCCGTGTTTGGACAGGTTTGGGGTGCCAGTTTACACTTCATATACCTTTGTGTTAAGGTTGCTGAATTTTTTGGTGCACATGAATAGACTTCAAAGAGTCTTAACAAATGAACTGTCTTAAGTCTTTCTCTGGATCCATGTCTGCAGAAGACAAGAAAACTGTGGATTCACAATTGGCTACCCTTCAGTCCTTGTTGAATGCCTCCATGCAACTCATATCCAAAGCAATGGAAGGTGCTTCAAGAGCTGCAGGTACAGGCATTAATGTGAGGAGGCATGCCTGGTTGCATTTGTTTGATTTTCTGAGCCTTTTAAGACATCTTTTATCAACGCCCCATTCAGTGTCTCAACTTTGTTTGTCAAAGATCATAGACACACTTTCCAGGAGTGAGCAGGATTTGAAAACTCTTTCTGCTATAGGCATACAGTTTTCTACCCTCAGGAGGACCTTCTCTAGAAACCAGAAAGGGGATAAATAACTGTGGTTTTGGAAGTCCCAAGGGTTTTCTCCATTCTCTTTTGGAGATAGTCCCTCGAGGCAGAGGGGGATATTCTAATGGTAGATGTTGCCCTCTTGGCAGAAGAGGTTTGCAGAATCAAGGCTTCAGGTGTCCATTTTCTGAGACTCCTGAACAATTGCCTGATTGCTGCACTCTGTTGGTAGTTGGAAGGTGCTTGTCTTAGCACCCAGAAGCCTAGATGTCCATCACCAAAGATGTTTGGGTGTGGACAGTTATTACCAGAGACTGTTGTGTTCCTTTTCTTTATCTAGCCCCACTACAAAAGAAACTTCCCAGTGTTCCACCCTCTCAAACAAAAGCAGCAGCATTGGAGATAAAAAAGCTGCTAGAGAAGCAAGTCATCTGATAGGTCCCACCAGACCAGCAAGGGTTCAGAACTTATTTGAAATTCTTTTTAGTGCCAAAAAAGAGCAGAGGCGTAAGGCCAATTTTGAACCTCAGCCACTTGAATCAATATGTCAAGCATACAAAGTTCTGAATGGTCATGGTACAGTTCATTTTCCCTCTCCTGAGGAAGGATGATTGGATGTGCTCAGTAGACCTTCAGACACAAACTACCACATCAAAATGGACAGGGCCTGTAAAAGGGTTCTTCACTTCAAGCTGAAAGTCAGTCACTTTCAGTTCAGAGCCCTGCCCTTTGGTCTAACCACAGCCGTCTGGGTGTTTACCAAATCCCTGGTAGTGTTTCAGCTCATCTCTGGCTGAAAGGGTTCCGGGTGTTCTCCTGTCTAGATGACTGGCTCCTTACTGCTTCTTTCAGGTCTTTGCTAGTCCAGGTCAGGAACTCTCTGCTTCAAGAAGCAGAACTGAAAGAGGCAGCCAAAACACGACAATAAGAAGCCGACTATTTATTAGAAATAAAATAAAAAACAATCAAACAAGGCCAAAGATTTAAAATTCAGTAAGCACTTTCACATTCAGAGGGAATGCTTCATCAGACTGTTAACTGTTCACTTAACTGGTACCATTTAAAAGCTTTAACATTTCATTGTCAAGCCAATCACTATTCAGCTCATGAATATTGAATGAAAATAATACAGTTCATCATAAACCTTATGGATAATTAATTAAAAACATTTTAAACCATTTTAACAAACATAATATAATAATCTCACATTTATAAAAGTGTATAAATAATAATATATATATATATAAAAAAATATATATATAAAAATCTAATGATCATGTGTATTGATGAATATAAAACCATATGTATTAGGAACTATATATACACAAAAAACTTGTTGGATATCTTTGTCATGACTTATAACGTCTTTTTATGGATAGCATCATAAAAATATGGCATATGACTATTCATGAACATGACGGAAGAGACTTTTGGAAACATTACTTGTGTTTTAAATCTGCCTCAAAGTGAACCGGTAAGAGAGAATAATGATACTATGTTTAAAAAGCTCATGTATGCGGAGAGCAACCCGCTTCTGAAATTTTCTAAGACTGACTTAACTAAAGAAAAGAATCATGTTGCCATTAGTATAAATGTGTTACAACTTACAAGAAGATTTGAACAAACACTAGAAAAATTAAAGCAAACTCAATGGCAACGCAAGCACATGGAAGCTTGCATAAGCTTCAAAATTGTTCCCAGGGGTTTACGCATCTTAAAAATGTCTAGTTTTGGTGATAAATATCCTGACCTCTTAAGCAAATGGCAAAAACGCAACCTTGACCCCAGTTTAAGTTATATGAGACTTTTAATAGACCAATATATATTTGTGGAAAACAAACTAATGACTGAATTGACTTGCATATGTTCAGAATTAGAACTTGCCATGTCAGTCAATGAAATGGAAGAGTTATTTACTACCATCTCTACTAATGTGAAGTTATTGGAAAATAGATTACTTCAGGCAAAAAGGAAGAAACTCGAAAGAGACTTCCGAGATTTTCAGAATGGTAATGTCTTTTCTTGGCCACGTGAGCAGCGAAGAACTAGCAACATCAATCAGTTACCACAAACTGGACATAGAATCAGTAATGAACCAGTTAGACAACCTAGTAGGAATATACCCCCATCACGTCACATTCCAGATGGACCGGAGAGTCCACATACAGAACAAATTAATCTACCCATAAGAGAAACTTTTATATCGGAAAGTTCTGTACAACCTTTGCTTGATTCAACATGATCTAGAGTGGAAATACAAACTGACAGGAATAACATCGCTGGACATGGAGAACAGTTAGACCTTATAGCAACATAGAAATTGCTACTGATGATACAGCCATTCCAAAGACCAAAACAAATGTTCATAGAAAAGAGATCAGTGCAAATATAGAGAAAAACCACATTGATCCAAATAGTGTTTTTTTTTCATTCCCTTTACCCATACGAACACCACAAAGAACACGTTGGTCACCAATAAATGGTGCAAGGAAACGCAAACAACCAGAGGAGCGTTTCGAATTCCAACGGAAGGTTCTATGACCTGTAAGTCAGACTTAATAATAAATATTTCACATCACATATTAACAGAAGCTGAAAAGAGACTTTTAAGCAAGGGACTTACATTTATACCAGCTAAAAATGTTGATTACATTGACCATGTTATAGATTTAAAAATGTTTACAAGAAATTTGAATTTGAGAATGATGTTTGATAATAGTAATAGTGAAACTATGAAGTTTTTTAAAAAACCTTCGACATTTATACCATCAGCACATCCTTTAGTAGAAGCTTTTGAAAAAGCGATGGTGAAAGACCTAAATAAGTTATATAATAGTAAACACACAAAAAAATACTTTTATAATTTTGATAAAGAAGAAGAAAATGCACTTCAGCAATTATAGGCAAATCATAATATTGTCATAAGGGGTGCAGACAAAGGTGGAGCCATAGTTATTTTGGATACTTCTATGTACAAGGAGAAGATGTTAGATCTATTAGCTGATAAAACAGCATACTGTGATATAGATTTAATCAAATTAAATAAAATAGTGAACAATGTCCAGGATGAATTATATGACATGTTTCTATATATTGTAATTGATTTTGATTTATATAAATATTTTTTAGTAGAACAACCATTAGTACCAACTTTTAGAGGCCTGCCCAAAGTCCATAAGAATCCTACAAATCCACCACTTAGACCCATAGTATCCAGTAAGGGGTGGCGTACTGAAGCCATATCTATATATTTAGAAAATCAACTAAAAAAGGTAGTGGAAAAAACAATAGTTAAAGATACTGAATACTTTATTAGAAGCCCTTTTGAATATACAGCACCAGAGAAAAAGAAAGAAATAAGTTATATGGTAACTCTGGATGTAAATTCTCTTTTCACATCCATTCCAAATGACATAGGCATTGAATATATGAGATTGTTTTTAATTGAGCATGACATACCTAGAGACTTAATAATCAAATGTGCTATGTTATTGGACATCGTCCTCAATAATAATGTTTTTGTATATGAAGAAAAATATTTTTTACAAAAAAGGGGAGTAGCCATGGGTACCCCATGCGCTAACTCCTATGCAAATATTGTGATGGCGTATTGGGAACGTACATACATATTAAGAAGTGAATATGAAGAAAACGTTTTATATACAAACGTTTTGTAGACAGTGGGCCGGATTCATGAAGGCTTGCACGGAGTCTTAGAGTAGAGTAAGACTCATGCAGCCATCATGTCCGACGAGCGATCCAGGAACAGCCTTCAGGGGCGTACAAGAGAGCTCCTAAAACGGCTCTTACACGGACAAGGCTAGGATATGCAAATTACCTCATTTGCAGGTGAAAGGCATGCAAATGAGGTAGATTTGCGATTCAGGAAACCCGAACCTGTCCGAGTAAGAGCAGTGTTATTTGCAGAAATCTACTCAGTTGACAACTGAGTACCGTTCTGCAAATAGCAAAATGGAGCTGTGACAGCTCCAAATAAAGGTTGCATCCAGTGCAGGAAGCATGCCAATGGCCAAATATACGGCCATTGGAAATGTTTCCTAATGCAATATGAAAATAAAAATATTTTATTTTTTTTCGCCGATTTCCGATGTTTAAGCATAGCGCAGCACCGCACAAACGGCCTGCGCTCTAAAACCCAGAATACTAAAAATTAAAACCCACAAATGTGGATTTTATTGAAATTGTTAATGTACAATGCAAGGGAATGGCAGGCTGAAGACAACATGGCCACCGAGTAGAGGTTGCTAAGGGGGGAAGCTCAGTCTAAGAGATGTAACCAAGCATTAGTAGGCAATCCTATGTAAATGAGGGTTAGGATAGTGAATCGCAAGTTTACATAGCAAATGAGCACAGTCAGTGGAGTGTAGGAGTAGGATAAGGGGAGTAACAGAGTAGAAGATAGGTGACATCACGAGGGGGGTATGTATGAAAGAAGTGAAGCTCATTGGAGCAGAGTGGCATGTGTCAGCTGTCATTTACACATCATGGAAAGAGGTGTGTCAACAGGTAGGCTAGGGAAAGCCAAGAAATGGAAGGTGTATGCTGTGGATAATACCAAAGTTTCTTGCTGAGCATGCATGCACGCGTGTGCACGCTTGTAAACCCGAGTAAGACAGAGTGTGCGCGTGTACGTGTGTGTGCACGCTTTTAAGCTGGAGTAAGCATGTATAAGGCTGTTTAAAGAGTTGTAAGTGCGTTTGCGCTGGTGCGTGCGAGTTTTAACCCGAATAACCAAGTTTTAGTCTGTGTAAGCATGTGTGTGTGCGTGTTAGCTGCTGTGCGTGTGTTTGCGCTTGTGTGAGCGTCGCTCCCCCCTGAGGAAACAGAAAGGAAAAAGGAAGCACAACAAATAGTAGGAAGCTACCAGGGAGTACTAGCAGAGCTAGCAGGTGAAAACAATCAGAATCAGGCAATTACACAGGCAGTACACTAGCCCAGCCCAGCCTAGCACTTAAAACTCTGCAAACAACAGTCCATTATGTTTCTCACAACAGACACTGCAGTAAGCTAATAGAAGTGAAAACTGAAAAAGCTTTACTGAGACAAAGAAATGTTAGGGGCTGCCATTGCTGTTATAAGGTGACATATGCAACATGATGAGGGTGGTGACAATGTAAATGCTGCTGGACAACCCACAGTGAGGAGACGGAGAAGAGTATACAGGCCCAGGGTAACCTACCAGGGGCTACATGAGCTGGAGATAGTGGGGCGCTGTAGAGTGGACAGAGACCTCCTGCAGCAAATTGTTGAGCTGTGCAGGCCACGCCTCACACACAGAACCAACAGAGGGGAACCCATCCCAGTGGAAACCAAGGTATGTGTTGGCCTAAGAACATTAGCAATATGTACCTTCCAGAGACCAACTGGTGATATGATGGGGATATCACAGGCATCAGCATCCAGGGTACTACACCAGTTCCTGGATGCCATGTCAGCACATGTCGGTGATCATGTATATTTCCCCAATTCCTGTGAAGTATTGGCCAGCAATATGCGTCTCTTCCAGCAAATAGCGGAATACCCTGAGGTAGTGGGTGCAATAGACTGCACGCACATATGCATCAAAGCACCAGCCGGTGAGCAGGGTAGGGTCTACTTCAACTGCAAGGGCTTCTCCTCCATCAACTGCCAGGTCATGTGTGATGCCCAAGACATAATACTGAATGTGTGTGCAGGCTGCCCTGGAAGCTACCATGATTCCCATATCTGGCATCTGATGCAGCTGTACCAGACATTTGCCAATGGGGACATCCCACATGGTCACCTAGTGGGGGATGCTGGCTATGCACTGGAGCCGTGGCTGATGACACCTATCAGAAACGCACACACACCTGAACAGGAACGCCATAATGAGGCACACGCACAAACACGTAATGTAATAGAGCGTGTGTTTGGGCTGCTCAAGTCACGGTTCCGGTGCCTGGACACATCTGGTGGAGCCTTGCAGTACTCACCAACTACATGTACCCAAATTGTCATGGTATGTGCTATGCTACATAATATGATCCTGTGAAAACAGCTGCAGCAGGATCAGCATAGGCCTGGGCCAAACAACCCCCCACCATTGCCAAGGCCATCACAGGAAGAGCGTGACTCGGAGGAGGAACAACCTGAGCCTGCCCCATTAGGCAGAAGGAGGCATGCCCAGTATGCTTTGGCCTTGGCAAAGAGGCAACGCATAGCACATACACTGGCTCAGTAGGATCTCTGGAAATGATACCTCTCTCTGACTCGCACATATAGTAAAAGGGATGCCTAAGTTGACACTACCTGCTTTCAAACATGTACAGGGACTGTAGTATGTGCATCCGACATAGGCAGCCCTGCAACACCACCTAAGGCATGATTGCCATGTGTTAAGCAATGTAAAGCAGTGCTAAACAGCATTTACCATCATGTAGTATATGCAAACAAAATCGCACACACCAACTAGCACAACTGTGGTCAATGTTGAGTAATATTGGGCAACGTCCAGCAATGTTGGTGAATATTGAGCAATGTCGGACAAGCCTGGTCTAAGTAGGGCATAGCTGAACAAAAGCCAACATGCTCATATTTGCTTAACTGGCTCTTAAGCAGTCTGGTCTGCTCAGTATGAAAATATAAAGCAGTGATGGGCCTTGAACCCAGGATACTGTGTACTATAGTCAAAGTACTGAACCACTAAACCATGACAGTATTGCAGTGGTTAGCCTGTATGAAGGAATGTTGATAAGTCTATGCAAAGTATCTCATGGAAACCCTGCAGGCACAGCATAATCCTTGTCGAGTTATGACACAAAGGTGAGTCCTGCAGTAAGAACAGAACCTGACTTCCAACACACACAGTATAAATGCTAATATCGGTCATGTTCACACACATCAACAAATGTAGTGGACCTCAGATAGCAACATGCTGAAAGGTCACACTGGGCATGCTCACACACTTGAATAAATGAGACAAATGTCAGGCAACAAAACATGGAATGGCTGAACTGGGCATGCTCACACACTTAGGCCATGTCTGAGTAAAGCAGTGGGCCACGCATATCTGGCAGTTGCATGTGTTAACCCAGGATCCTGTCACTATACAGCAATCCGCTCTGTGCACACAGTTATATGACAACAGACACATCTATAATATAGTGGAACCCTGTCATAATCAAATATGTTCTGCAGATACCGAAGTTGTTCATAGAAACTGGTAAAGCAAAGACGATAACGACCTGCAAACGGTATCAGCAATAAACATTGTGCATCTTGAACATTAGCATAGGTTCAGAGGTCGATACTAGGCTATCTGCCCTAGGGCATGTACAAGTCTAGCCAGAGTGTGTTTGGCATTCGCAACCCTGTCAGATTACTACACTGTGTGTGTGAATAGTAGGTCACACAAGATAGCCCATGTACATTTAGGCTAGTGTGCCTCTGTCTATCAGGGACACAGAAGATATCCCAGGGGTAAACATATGATCACCCATACAGTCATCAAGATGTCTCCTGTAGGTGGTCAGTGGGTGGCTCTGCCTATGTGAAACTGGGATTACATTCTGGAGTGAGTGGAGCCTCTGGGATAAGAATCTGTCCCTCCAGCATGTCCTATTAACATCTGTGCTGAGGTATACATCCCTGGAGTGTGTAGCTCCAAGGGAGTCGGATATCCTGAGGTGGAACATGTCCAGTAATTCTGGGTTGGGTATATCTGTAAACAACAGGCACACATCATATCCGAGTAGGTGGTAAGCGACTGAGTAGAGCTGGAGTTACTGCATCCGAACTGTGCAGGGCATCTGTATGAGTCACTAGATCTGCTTGGTGAGGAACTTCTGTGGCCAGTACAGTTGCTGCAGGTGTCGGGTAAGGTACACCCCAAATGTGGCATTGTAACCAAGCATGGATGTGATGAGTATAGGGGCACAATGACCTCACTCGATCTAGATGTGAAACCATATGGGATAAGGTGGCCCACATAGACGGTGTGTCCAACCACTTTGGCAATGTGAATGTCAAAGGCGACAGTACGAACAAGTCATGTCCCCAAATCCCTAACCACTCCTACCGTATGTAATGGAGTACTACCTATGTGGTAATGTGTGGGCATGTTGTTATTCCCAAAGGGGATGACTATGCAACTAATGGCATTTAGCTGTAGGCCATGGCTCAGGCACCAGTCATCCATCTCTGTGAGACCCTGTTTGAGTATGCATGTGGCAGCTGGAGAGTTGATCATGGCACCCAGTTTGCAGTCAAGTGCAAACATGTTCAGCCATATTCCCCCTGTGGTAGCCTGTACGTCAGACAAATATATACAGAACAAGAGAGGTCCCAGGACTGAGCTGTGTGGGATGCCACGTGTAACTGGTGTATAGTCAGACATGGCACCTGCAATTCTGACCATGTGGGTGCTATCCCTGATCCAGGTATCAATCCATCGTGTGAGATATGTATCCATATCGACGCTGGTGAGCCTATGCATAATGGCCCAGTGGGTTATTGTGTTGAAGGGTTTTGCAAGGTTCAGGTAGGCTGTGTGGACAACCATCCCTATATCAATGGACCTGTTAGCTGTTTAAAGAATACAAACAGGATCAAGAGGCAAGATCTGCCCACAACAACGCTGAAATGTATAGGACACAGTATCTGTAGGTTCCTGATGTCTATGTGTATGAGTCCCATGACAATACGCTCCATAGCTTTGCAGAACAGGCTAGTTAGGCTTATAGGGCAATATTGTCTGTGGTCCGTTGTGGCACCAACTCTGTGGAGTGGCACCACTGTCGCTGTACGCCATTCCTTGGGTACATATCCTGTAGTAACTCCGATATTGAACAGTGATGTAATGTGAGGGTTATGTCTGTCATGAAGCTCGTGTAAGATGCAGGCTGGGACACCGTCTGGTCACATTGATACTGTGATGTATGCTTTGGGGAGGGCAGCACTCACCTGTTACTGTGTGATGTCAGGGAGGTTATACTCTGTTGGGATAGATAGTTGCTCCTTAGGGGGGATGGGGGGGAGACATTTGCACTGAACCTGTTTGCCAGGATGTTGGCAATGCCAGTGGGTTCAGGGTAAGTTTAGTCAGTATGCAGTAACTCACAGCATATCAGTGAGTGTCCACCCAGGTTCCTGACATAACTGAAGAAGGCCGTGTGATAGTCCTACATGTCTGGTGCAATTGTCCGGTAGAAGCGGCCCTTAGAAAAGTTCATGAGTGATCGTAGCTGTCTGCTAGTACAGATCACAGATGCCTTCCCAGTCTGGGATTGTGCTCTGTCATGTAGTAGCTTCCTCCTGACGTTGTACAGCTTATTAATGGCTGGGGTCTACCAGACAGGTCCCCTGCCATTGGAGTAGTGAGTCCTGTTGTTATTTGGGATAGCACAATCCATGCAGTCCACTAGGTGTCCATAGAATGTGTATGTAAAGGATTCAGCAGTGGGAGCCATATTTGCCACTGTCTCAGGGTCTCTGAAGGATACCACCTTGCTTTGGTGAAGTGAGACGTTGGCTCATGAGAAGTTCACCAAGATTACCCAGGGTGGGTGTGTGGAGGGTATATGTATGTCCAGTGAGATACATGTATGTTCTGACCTTACCAATGAGGGGTATATCGCTGGTGTGGAACATAGAGTCCCCATGTTGGTAATGATCAGGTCGAATATATATTCCCCGTTGTGGCTGTGCTGACTGGTTGTGCCATAGCATATGAGTCTACAAATTGTAGCGGCTGTTGGGTGAGGGTGTTGGGGCTTGAGTAGTATCCTCAGTCAATATTTGTGTATGTGAAGTCACACAATATAATGGTGTTTGTGGAGACCTTCATATTCTCCATAGTTCCCATGAAAGCCAAGTGTGGTTCCTGAGTTTGGGAGGGTGGTCTGTAGCAGGCAACAAACTGAAAGGCAGTTTTGCACAATGGTAGTTGTATATGTATGGTCTGTGATGCTTTGTGCAGTGCTACTAACCCGGAGGTGTGTGTATCTGTGATGTATATGGATACTCCCCCTAGTTGTGTTGTCTGTTCCAAGTCTTGTTGTCAGAAAGCATGGTATGAAACATAACCTGGTAGTGCCGGTGTGCATAAGCGAGCCTGAACCAGGCGTCTGTTAGTGCACAGATATCGCTATCCTCCATAGTGAGGAGAGTCCTGAGTGGCCGCAATATGAGGGTAACACATCTGGTGTTGAGCAGCATTACCCTTAGTTTCATTTAACCTGTAATGTCTGTGGAGGTGGGTTTGTCTTTTGAGCCCTGCTTAAAAAAGGCACTATGGTGGTAGCAAGAGCCTTAGCCAGCATTCGAAAGTCCAAGGGTGACAGGTGCAAGCTGTCCATAGTGAAGCTACATGGCATGTTGACCATGTCACCATAGGCTGACAGACACTGTATCCCCTATGAATGAAACAAATTTGTTAGGAAACTGTTAAACGTGATATGTGTGTCTGTATACTGTGACATCATAATTGGTGGGTGTAAGATGCTAGACAAGGTCAGGGTCATACTTGCCTGGGCTACATGATCAGAGTGTTCCTCCATGTATCATATCATGTGGTCCAGGGAGTAACGTCTGAGGTTTTACGCACCCGCATGGACAATGATGGTGTCAGTCCTGTACTTGCTTTGGAGTGACCTGACTGCCTGTGTTATGCGGCAGATCCTGGCACCCGACAGATAGCCCAAAGTGACTATTCCCATGTTAGGGCTGGTGAGTGGTACGTCAGTGTGTCTGACAAGAAGTGTCGCCTATTACAAGTGTATTAGGTGTGTTGTTTAGCCCGAAGGGCAGCGACTGTGTGGCACACTGACATTGTGAACTATGTGATATGTGGGTATTGTAGTGGGGTAGCAGTTGTGTGTGTGTCTGCTTTGGAGGTTTCTGCTGCTTAGGCAGAGTACATTTACAGCATCCGAGTATGTGTATGTGTGATAATGTGATTTGAGTGCTGTTGCTAGAGGATATGTGAGACTGATATGTGGTGTGTGTGGTTACCTTCACCACCTGATAGACTGTGCCAGTCATGGGTCGAGAGAGTTCAGCACCCTGTATGTCTATATAGGTGCATCTCACACATATATCTGAGTTTGTCGGGAGGAGGAGAGGGTTGTCTGTGTACATGAGGCAGATGTGACATTGTGTCAATATCACAATATCCACCAGCTGGACTGGAGAGTACACATGAAACCGACACCTGGACATGCCAGGATATTATGATGACATACTCTGTAGCCTGATCACAAAGGATCAGTAGGGTGTTAAGTGTGTAAAAGAGTATAACAGGGATTAGTGTGCATGTTTGTTGGTGTTTTGTAAAGAGTAGCTGAGAAGGAGTCCAGACTGTATCATGACACCTCCTTCAGCTATGTCATAAATAGCAATGTACACCCATATATGTCCTGAGTCAGGGCCAACTGTACCTGACTGACAATGCCGACATCCTGACAGACAGGCCCATATGTACATACCCACCTCCCACTGACAATAATCCATATCATCATACCAGGAGATATCACATGTAGAATGGATGAGCAGCTACCTCCACTGCCAAAAGCATGGCAGCAAGTGGAATACATTGATTCCCAATATGTGTCATGCACAAACTACAGAACAAACAGATCCTGCACCTGAACAGTCAGCTGAGCCTCACCCCTTACACAGGATGTGGAACCGTTGAATGTGTCACAGCTACATATGGCACTCTCCACAAGTGTTGGTGCACAACACACCATGGGAAGTCAAGTCCAGTACGCCTATGAACTCTGATCTGCAAGGTCATGGAGTCCATCATGGTTGCAGTCATAAACAGAGCTATTGGAAGCTGACATACACACAACCCTACCAACTGTGGTATGTTCATGTGCGGATCATGGTTCCCAAATATGCTAGACTGTTTGCAAGGCAGCCGCCCAGGACATACATCAATGAACACATCTACACATGTGTCACATAGACTTTGAATAGCCCTTTATCAACATCCCAGACACATGTATCCCACAAAACACAAGCTGCATAAATATAATGATTGACATATGACGGAATGTCAGTGTGTCCACAGATAGGTCACACAAGGTAAGGACTATGAGGTCTTGTTCAAGCTGTTGACACCTGCTGACCCACATGGACCATTCCTGGAATGGCATAAAACAAAGTGTACACACATCACCATGTCCAGTCTGATGATGTCACCATCCTACAAATACAGCAGGAGAAGGGAAACCAGCCAGTAAAGCAAATAGCATGCTGTGTTAATGCGTCCTCTCTCTAGTATCAAAACATAGTTAGGTAGGGGTTTGAATCTTGCAAATAGTGAGTGTGTGTGTGTGTGTGTGTGTGTGTGTGCAGTTTCTTTGAAAGGTGTTCCATTTTTTGGAGACTGGGAAAACTCACTAAAAGAGGTACATTCCTCTTTGGAAAGTCTGATGATGTCACCATCCTACAAATACAGGAGGAGAAGGGAACCCAGCCAGTAAAGCAAATAGCGCGCCATGTTAATGCATCACTCTCTAGTATTATAACATAGTTAGGTAGGGGTTTGGATCCTGCAAATGCTGACTGTGTGTGTGTGGGGGTGTGTGTGTGTATGTGCAATTGTCTTTGAAAGGAGTGCCCTTTTTGGAGACTGGGAAAACACACTAAAAGAGGTATATTCCTCTTTGAAAGACTGATGATGTCACCATCCTGCAAATACAGCCGGAGAAGGGAAACCACCCAGTAAAGCAAATAGTGCGCAGTGTTAATGCATCGCTCTCTAGTGTCATAACCTAGTTAGGTAGGGGTTTGGATCCTGCAAACGCTGACTCTGTGTGTGTGTGTGTGTGTGTGTGTGTGTGTGTGTGTGTGTGTGTGTGTGTATGTGTGCAATTGTCTCTGAAAGGAGGGCCCTTTTTGGAGACTGGGAAAACACACTAAAAGAGGTACATTCCTCTTTGGAAAGACTGATGATGTCACCATCCTACAAATACAGCCAGAGAAGGGAAACCACCCAGTAAAGCAAATAGCATGCTGTGTTAATGCATCGCTGTCTAGTATCATAACATAGTTAGGTAGGGGTTTGGATCCTGCAAACACTGACTGTGTGTTTGCAATTGTCTTTGAAAGGAGTGCCCTTTTTAGAGACTGGGAAAACACACTAAAAGAGGTACATTCCTCTTTGGAAAGACTGATGATGTCACCATCCTACAAATACAGCCGGAGAAGGGAAACCACCCAGTAAAGCAAATAGCATGCAGTGTTAATGCATTGCTCTCTAGTATCATGACGTAGTTAGGTAGGGGTTTGAATCCTGCAAATGCTGACTGTGTGTGTGTCACTGTTGGTCAGTGCGGTGTGGGTTTTGCTTTTACTATGGTATGACATATTATGATTACAACAGTAAGTGCATTGCACACATCAGGTATCTGCGTGGCAAATATATATGTGTACATGTCCCCTCAATCAGTACATAGGTGTGAAGTCTGCATACTACATGAATACATTTGTTTCCATTGACAGGTTGTGCCGCTGCTTCTCAGATCGTAGGTCACATATGTATGTATGTATGTGACAAGGCTGTCCACTGTCGTGTTCTGTGGCCAAGGTCATCTGTGGCACACACACCCATGACAGTTACTTAAGAGTAGTGTGAGTGAGGGTATATGCTTGGGGTATATGTCATACATGTTCATACACAACAGAGACTGCCAATAATGGACAGTCTTTATAGGTGTACAACTGCCTTGTGGATATGCATTCAGGCCTCTAATGTCTTATGTGATACACCTTGGGACTCCACAATACCTATGGATATGTGGATACCAAGGGACAGATGACATAACATGAGGCTGTATGTACACATTGGTACCCAACATACATGTTGAGGGCTACCACCTGTGTGGTACTGACGGGATAGTATGTATAGTACATGAGGATGACTATGCCATAGTCGGCTTACTGCTATACAGCATGTATCGGACAACAGGTATCTGTCTGTATGATACCCTTGTGTAGGATATGCGTCCCATCCAGGGAATGCATTGTAGGCCAATGCATGCATTTCCAGATTTGGATGGACACATTCCTAGTGTGTCTGCATGTACCTAAGGGGGTTATATGCCAAACAGGTGTGGTCACAGGAATGGGTGGCAGTCATTACCACTGGTTAGTGTTATAGTGTAGCACCGGAAAGATTCAATTGTTACTGAGTTCCCTATGACTGTGTGTCATTTGTCAGGACATCATCCAATGATTGCTTATAGTCATGGTGTTGAGGTTGTGTATACTACCAGACCACAAATCATTGACAGATATTAACGGTATCACCCACAGCATAGTGTCAACCCATGTCATACACACGTCTACCCATGTTAGTACATAACTGTAGTAGAATGCATACTGGCCATTGAAAGATACTATGAGATGTTAACAGTGTGTACGACAGGGTATGCCACACATCTCATGTGTCCACTATGCACGTACATGCAGACAGTGCGCACCCACCATGTTCACAGATGTACACTTGCTAAACTGTACTGCACACATCACACACGTACTGTCCACTCACTAACACATGCTGGCAACACATTACACTTCAGCCAAGTGGCACATGGGTGGACAATACATACTCAGACCTAACAGTGGTGTAAACAATGCTACATTGACAATCAGAGCTTTGATGCATAATGTCTGCTCAGATATACCTACAAGGATGTCGTTACACTTCCTTGTTGACAACTTGCTATTATTGCTACACTGCTATAGTGTCACCCTGTGCATCAGCACCATGTTAGCCTGTTCCTCCGTCAATATTGCAGATGACAGGAGGCGACACAGGTATCATCATATGCACAGGGCATTTTGTTGTTTGCCAGAGCCTGACATTGACTCATCCAATCGACATGTTTGTGTGTGTGTGTGAGGGACAACAGTACAGCATGGGCCAATGTTGATGTAATGTGTGTATGTATGTGTGAGCCCTAGTTGCCTGGTTAATGTGTGTGTGTCTGCATGCACACAGCTCCACCATGTGGCTGCCATATACGGTAGTTTGTGGGACAGCCACTGACTGTACCTGCTAGGCTATACAGATCACTGTCTCTGGCCACGGACACAGTACCTGTGCCTGGCTGGGGTGCTACGGACAGTATCGGGTACCAACCCTGACTGGGTACTGTCATCAGAGGCAGAGGTATGATGACTGGACCCATGTCCCTGCTGGGACTGGCCAGAGCCACGTGCACATGGTCTACTGGGACGGTCAATAGACAGGCCAGCCCCAGCATTGCTGGGGCTGGTACTGCCACTGTGGGAGCAGCTGTGAACTGTGGGCCATCTGCGACCACTGCCAGCTGTTGCTGTTGATGGCATGCGTCTGTGTCGACGTCGCAACTGCTGGCTGGCCCTGGAAAAAAGCAGGTTATAGTGCTGCACCAGGCTGTTCAGAATTTCCTGCTCCTCCACAGCTGAATACAATGGATTACGTTGATGAGCCATAACCCTGGAAGACAAACGATATGTGTGAGCATGTCATGTGGCACACTTAACATTATGAAGTACAGATATCACTTAACTGCCATATATAGCATCTATCTGTCTATCAGAGGATACACATGTTCAGTACCACATATCAGTGCTCAGCCACAACTGGCTGACAGTGCCTGCCACACTCCATATAACAAACCAGTATACACCAGTAGTCAGCACACTGTTTAGGATACAATGCACAACCTCGCCCTGGGGGTATATATCAAGCTAATGCATGAAGAAATATGTCATCCAATGCAATGAATGTCATGTACATTTACAGTATTACCAGTAAACCACCCTAGTCTTTGATGCCATACCCCTACCTAACATATGTGCACGGTTGTTAATATAGCTGGCATACTGCTGTAACAGAGTATACATGTTGCTAGGTACACACACATACCCTGTAACACACATGTGATTGCGGGCATGGTACAGGCATCATTACACACACATCAGACATACATACAACACAGAGATGTATGCCGACACAGATGAGCATTACCTGTGTACCTTATTGTACTGTGTGCCCCTACTTACAGATACCTATGCCTGTGGTATGTAATCTGTGCAGACTACAGGAAACACACAAGACAGTGTTACAACGGACTGTGAACATACACCATACTGTGCTGTTTAGGCCTACAGCTTCAGGTAGTACAACAGTTCATATGTGGGCTGGAGTCACCAGCAGTACCACTTACTGAGCATACATGTATTGCTTCAGCCTACAATGGGACACCACAGTCGTACACAAGGAACTACTTCACAACATATGCCATCCTACTATGTCTGCATCCCAATAACTGCCACATCTTTCTCTGGCCACACGCCTAGGACACAAACTACCATGACAGACAACCTCACACTAAGCTATCACACCTTTACAAACCTTGCACACAGTCACTGTCACACTCATTCCACCTCACATAGCAGGTATTGCACTGAGTACATGTGTGTGTGTGCATTGTGTCATAGGTAGGTAATACGCTATTGGCCCTAGGGCCTAGAGCAGCCTAGCCATATGCTACCCTGGCCTTTGACACACATGTAATGTGATTTCACTTGCTCCTGTCAACCAGATACACAGAGGTGACTCCCAGGGCATATTACCTATCTCCAAAACAATCATCAGGGGTATGTATGACATCTGCTAATGAGGAGCCTTGTTTGTTAATGCTGGGTTGTTTAGTCCAGAGTATGGCATATTTGTGGATAGGAACCTGTACCTCCAGCATGTGCTGTTTAGTGAGGTGACAAGGATTAGGGCCCTAGGTCATGTAGCCCAGAGGGATTGTGAGGTGTTTTCATGGTGGTTGGCCAACTGCTATGGGTGTGACATACCTCTGTATGTCCGGCAGTGGTAACCTCTGGGTGGGCGGTATGCAACGCACTTTAGCTGTGGTTTTGTGAGTCAGTCTGCATAGGGCATGTGTTTGAGGGCAGTATTACTCTTTATTAGGTATGTCTGTGGCCTTTCCACTTGCTGTAGTTGTCATGTGAGGTACATATCACATGGGGCATTGTGATGAGTAGAGGGGAACACCGACCTATATTTCCCTAGATGACACACCTTTTGTGATGACACGTACCATGTAGACAGATTACATGATTACTGTGGCACTGTGATTATCAAAGGGGAGCCTACTGTCCACCTGTGTCCCGTGTACCCTTCTGACACCTTCAGTGTTCGGCAGGCTACCACCTATGTGGCAGTTACTGCGTAAGGTGTTTTGGAATGGGGTATGGCACTGCAGTATCAACACTGGTGTTCAGTCCATGCCTTGAACAACAGGCACCTGTTGCAGTACATATGACCCCGTGTCTCCCTCTCTCTCTCTCTCTATATATATATATATATATATATATATATATATATATATATATATATATATATATATATATATACATACATATATATATATATATATATCTATATATATATATATATATATATATATATATATATATATATATATATATCCATATGTATATATCTATATATCTATATATCTATATATATATATATATATCAATATATATCTATATTTATCCATGTATATCCATATATATCTAAATATATCCATATATATATCTATATATCACAATTATACAGCCACCTTGTACATGTAAACATCCATTGCTGTACATATAGCTGCACATATAGGCACATATACTGCCCACCTTTCATGGTGGGGATGTCAGTTATGCAACAGTTGTGAGACATATGGTTATGTAATACTATTGCACAATGTTGTGCAGAATGCATTCTGCTGTCCTCATGCCGTATAGCTGTAGCAGGCCTTCACTGCCTGTAGCTCAGTCCCACAGCGTTTAACACCACATGACATATACCGGCACTGCTTGCTTTCTGCAATGCCAAACACTACAACATACATACATATGTGCACATAGCAGCCTTCAGCAACATACATATGTCCAGCCTTCACTAACAGTTGCAGTATGTCCCTTGCCCTATGCAAACATGCATGTACATATAGATATAGATTGCTGCCACATATGGATGATTCACAGTATGTAGAGTACCCTTCAGACACATCTTTCGGATGTCAGCAAATACATATCTGCTACATACCTTACCTTTGTATTCCTCACCTCCGTCTGTTGTAGGTGTTGTCTTTTTTTTTTTTTTTTTGGTTTTGTTTCCTCTGTGTGTTGCTGTTTGTTTTCAGTGTCTGTCTCCTACTGCCTGTTTGTATCCATCTGTCTGTCTGTCTCTGTCTGTCTCTCTCTTGCTCATGCTCTCTCTCTCTCTCCCATTTGTTGCAATGATGTTATTGCATGTGTGGACAGCAGATACAGGCTGCTTTTCTAGGTATCTGCACATGTGCATGTGATGGCCTCTGCACCAATTGGTGCCCATCATTTAGTAATTGCATGCAGCCTGCTGTGTGGTAATTGCAGTTCTCACTGTGATTTCAGGACACTGCTATAAAATGATAGGTTAGGTAGGCATAGTCCTTTCAGTTTTGCAAGGTGGGGACCATGCTTGTTTGCTGAGGACACTGTTGTCTCAGTCAGAAGGTTGGTATATGTCTCATATCTGAAGCTGGGTTGTAGCCAGTGAAATGCATGTTGTACTGAAACCTGACTGTTGCTTCTTCCAGTACACTCTTCTTAGTGTGTAGGTTTACCCACACCTCCTAATGCTAACACTGGATACATGGGAGTATGTACTTTCTTTTCAAATTAGAGAATTAACTGGCATACAACAGTAGTTATTGCAATGTATTCCTATGGCTTTCCTATTTTCCCTTTACATTCACTCATTGTAATGCATGTTATATTTCTTTCAGCACCAAGTTATTGTATATCTGCTGTGGCTTTGTGGTACGTCATGCAGACTGGTGAGTCCAAGGTGTGGGGTTTGAGACTGACAAGGGTATTTTATTTTGTTGCTGAGCAGTACAAGGGCCCTGTCATACAAAGTGACTAAGACACTTTTAAGCAGTTGTAAGTGGGTTTGCGTGGGTTTGCGCGATGCTTAGCGATGCTAAGCTAAGCTTAGCTTAGCTTATTTTATTTTAGCAATACTAAGCTAAGCTTGGCATAGCTTATCATATCTTAGCAATGCCAAGCTAAGCGCACACATGTGCACACTGGTGCAAACCCGCTTACTACTGTTTACAAGTGCTCACTCCAGCTAACCCCTGCGCTCATTTCTTTGACAGAAAAGTAAATGGGGAGATAGGAATGTGGTGATAGAGGGTGCACAAAGAGGGGAAGACAGTAGGGAAACCAGCTCGGGATGTACAGGATGGGTGTGGAGAAGGTCCATAGCTGCCCATTTCTTTACCAGCAACAGCTGTGCATATGCAATACATTAGGAGGGATATTTGAAACCTTCCACCCCTGAGAGAGGGGTGAGGACAACTAAGTATGTTGTACTACCAATTATGAATATCAGGCACATGCACTGTTTGTGAACTGCTATACTGTCAGTACGTTACTCACTTCTGAACAGTTTGTGGTTTGTTTGTGTTGACATTAGCACAGTCTGTTCAGGACAACTGGACATATTTCACTACTGTGTATGCCTACCTACACCGTTGGTTGTGCCTGACTACACGGGTATATAGTACTTTTGGGTAGGGGTGCAGAACTGCAGAGTGCATTATTTATTATCGTGTGATGTTTATCTTGCTGAACATGCAGAGTTGCTGTGTACCTGTAAGTCTATAAAGGCTAATAATCTGTCTGAGTAGCTCCCACCTGTGGACATATCCAGATGATTGACAGAGGCTTGCCTAGTATTCATTGACTGTGCACCACACCAGTCTTTTCAGCACCTGAACAATGGCATTATCACAGGTGGTTGCTAGCAGTACATAGCTACATCCTTTGATATTTCTGTGTTGTACTCCTACATAAGGGCATGCTTGTGGAATTCATTCTACAGCTATTTGCAGAGTGTGTAACAGCAGACAGGCTGATATGCCTGTGTGTTTCTACTCTTCCAGGCCTCAGATACTCTCAGGTATATATCTGAACAGCCTCAGGGAAAGGTACATATCAGTGGGATACACCTGTGATATATTTCAGATATTTTGCAGTTGCTACTTTGGGGGATTCTGAGCATATGTATTACTACACCTTTTCTGACGTGCACGCAGTGTCTACTCTCACTTATTGACATTTATCATTAAGTGGGATTACCCACCTTTCTGCCTATTGTTACTACATTTCACAGGGAGTTTGAGGGGCATAGCTAACATTTGTTTGCAAATCAGGGACATCCCTGTAAACCAGTCACAGTTTGGAGTCTGAGCTCTGTCCTATTCAAATATGCCAGTGTTTATCCTGCTCTGATACTGTGTGGGGTTTGTAAGGTGCTACTGTAACATTATTCCCTACTTCCATGGCTGGTTCTCTTTTCACAGTCATGTCATGCAATTCCACAACACTTGCTGGTTAAGGGCCACAGAACATGATTTGTGTTATGCCATTCCTATTCTCCCTTTACATTCACTCATTGTAATGCTTGATATATTTCTTTCAGCACCCAGTTATTGTATATCTGCTGTGGTGTAGTGGTACTTCATGCAGACAGGTGAGCCCAAAGTCTGGGGTTCGAGACTGACAGGTGTATTTTATTTTGCTGCTGAGCAATACAAGGGCCCTGTCATACAGAGTGACTGAGGCACTTTTAAGCAGTTGTAAGTTGGTTTGCGTGACGCTTAGCGATGCTTAGCTAAGCGCACACAAGCTCACACTCGCGCACCCCCGCTAACTACTGCTTAAATGTGCTTACTCCCACTAAACCCCGCACTAATTTCTTTGAAAGAAAAGAAAATGGAGAGATAGGAAAGTGGTGGAAAAGGGGGCACAAAGAGGGAAAGACAGTAGGGAAACCAGCTGGGATGTGCAGGAAGGGTGTATGGAAGGCCCATAGCTGCCCATTTCTTTACCAGCAACAGCTGTGCATATGTTTGTAATTTGTGAAATTTGCAACCTTCCACCCCTGAGAAAGGGGTGAGGACAACAAAGTCTGTTGTACTGCCAATTATAATTATAAGTTTACATGTCCAGTAGACATATGTGCAAAATGGGCAGCTATGTATGGGGCGTAATTTTTTTGTGGGAACAGATTGCCCTTTTTTTAAATTTTTTTTTTAGGTGAGAGTGGAATGTGAGGTAGAGGAAGTAGGTATATTTGGGGATGTAGGTTGGGGAGGTAAACAGACAAGACAAACAAGATGCATACAGGGGCGGAATTTGACACATGGGGTGGGTGAACACAATTGACGGGGAAGGTTGTTTGGAAATCCCAAGCCCATGATCCCACAGATGGTAACAGTGGAACTGAGATCCCCACCCATGGGCAGTTAGCACTGCACCTTCACAGCCCTGAGGGTGGCTGTGCTGGGGGCTGAGTAGGACGGGCAGGCTCACCCGAGAGATGCACCACTCTTATCTCAAGCTGGCGTAGGGGATCAGCGACTGAACGCTGGATCTCCCTACACACCACAGCCCGGACCCTACGAAGGGTGACAGGTGGCCCTTCTCCACCTACGCTTGCACGGGGGGGACAAGCCCCATCCCCTGCAGCGCTTCCACCCAAAGGTGGCACAGGACCAATGGAGGAGGGGAGCCCAGGCTGGGCACCAGACCTGCTGGTGCCAGGTGCACTCACCGGCTGAGGTGGGACAGGTGGTTCCGCTGGGACCGGCCCTCCCATACGTTCTGTGATTAGGTGTGTTTAATTACAACATAAGCAGAACAGCATTCCAGATTAGTTGTAACAGCATGCAATAATATTCCCATTAACACAACACACCAAGGGTACAACAGTTGAACAGCAAGCATAACTCATGCATATATTGAACCACAGTGGTTATTCCAACAGCATGCAGGGATGTTTGGTAGCAACAGGCCACCATGATTGTGGTGTTTAAACAGGGCACATGCATCAACGTGAATGCAAATATTTATAGAACAATAAGACATATGTCCCAACAAATATTTAAGATTACACATACCCATTGAGGTGTGGAATTGCATGTTTATGCACATACAGTAGGGTGTAGAAAAAACCTTGGTTAACATCTTATAATGACCTTTTAGTCTACACTACATTCCTAGTGACTGCAAGTGTATATCCCATACCTGTATTATTACAATTGCCACCATACATTAGGTTGTGTCATGGGTTTGGCTAATTCAATATATGCCTGACCTATATCTGACATACTAACTGTCCAGGATGCAGATGTTACTGCTACATATTTCTTGATTGCATTTATATTTCTTTATCTACATATCTGGGATGTTTTCACATGACATTTTCACTTTGATTTGTTCAGAACCCTGCATTTCTTGACACACACTCACACTTCTGGTGAATAATTACATGCTACATGTGTGCCAGGTTTACTTATTCATGCCAGCCAGTAACTGACTATTGTGGACTGTATATATGTTTCACAGCTACTAGCACTTCCATCACCCACTTTATATGGGACTGCATAACTCTGGGTTGCCAGCACATTTTCAAACAGTACTGTTTGTATAATGCAAGGGTACAACAACATTTCAGACTCTGTGACACAGACACACTCTGGGTTTTAGACCTTTATTAATGACATTGCACACTTTTCCACAGGCTCACTCCTTTATTTGTTTTAACGGTGTTTATGGCAGACATGTTTAAGACATATTATACCTTTATTAATAGGTTAAAACAATCTTTTTTCAGGCTCACTTACTTATGTTATATGACAGGGTCTGCAGGGATATTATTCCAAACATATGTTACCTTTCTTAATGGATTACTACACTCTTTTTCTGCCTCTCTGACATTTTTATCTGACAGTACATGCAGAGGACTTATTCAGGCAATTATATGGCTGTTTTATTGGACTACAACACTTTCTTTCATGCTCTCTCCCATATTTTATATAACAATACATGCAGAATAATCACTAACCTGCCTGGTGGTGCAGTCTTAGCAGCCTATCAGCATAGGCTTGCTGATTCGTAGCACAGTCACCTGCAGCTGTAAAGTAAATGAAGGGATATTGAGACATACCTATCCATTATACATACTCCATTATCAATTCTTACATACTGCATTCCATGGCTACATACTCAGTTGTGGGGCATTCTGCATCCCACGGACCTCCTGTATCCACTGGTTCAGGCGGTCTTGCTTTCATCTCTTCAGGTCTGCATGGTGGTGATGGACCTGCTCACCAGTCTGAGGAACACCTGTGGCACTGGTGAGGTCACGAGCTAACCGGTTCCAAGCCTCTGCCTTGTACTCTGTCCCTTGGAACTGGCCCTGCAGGAGTCTTGTCTCGTTACAGTGGACAAGGAGCCAAACCATGTATTTGGACTCCTCGATGCCCCAACATTGCGCTCGGAAGCGTGTTCCCTCTCCGACACCAGGCATTCTAACTGCAGATGTGAGCTACAATCAGTTATGGCATGCATTCCTGCCTGTGGGGCTTAAATATGCTGCATTTCCAGAACTTTTTTGTGATTGGCCGTTTTGTAAAATTCTCGGCTGACTGCAGACCTGCTTAGTAATGGTTAAACTACCATTCGTAAGTTTATGAATGTTAATAGTGGCTGCTTCCCCTATGTTGTCATGGCTTAGTGATTCTGTACTTTGATTATGATGCACAGGGTCCTGGGTTCGAACCTTGTCATTCTTTTATTTTAATACTGTCTAGACAGGCTAGGGGGTGTGGCTGCGTTTAAGCAACTTAGCTCTACGTTGCTCCCTGGTGCCCTACAGTGCCCTGGTTGGCGCGGCGCGCACGTCCGCGCAAACACATTGCGCTGGGTAAAGCGCTTTTAAACTTTGGGCAACTCTATTGCACTGGGTAAAGCGCTATTAAACTATGGGCAACTCTGTTTAGCTGGGTAAAGCGCTATTAAACTATGGGCAACTCTGTTTAGCTGGGTAAAGCCCTATTAAACTATGGGCACCTCTGTTTAGCTGGGTAAAGCGTTGCTTAACGGTAGGTTATTATATATCTGGATCGTTTAAAAATATATATTTTGTTCACTGATACATTGGCCATTTCACTGCTTTTAATAAAATGTTAATCATATATGTCTGGTATTATTTCAAATACTGATTTAAAACATAAATAAGGGGAGTGGTGGGACTAGAACTGTGAATGCCTCCTCTTTGTGCATACGCTCTACCATTACGCTATTGCAATTTGGTGTGATTTGCATAAACATTCTTTCTTATGCTCTTCCATGTCGGAATTGCTAACTATAGCTAAGCAATGGGCACACCCGCGCACACACGCACAAATACGGGCAGCTATATCTTGGATTATAAAAAAAAAAAATATTTTACTTTTTATAACTGTGATGGGGGTTTACAGTGTCAGAGAGTGTGGTGTTGGGTACAAGTACATTTGAGCGAACTCGCTCTTGTGTGTTGACATTTTGCTTTTACTACACTTGCAGGGGCGTGGACATTTAGACTGCTCGGCAGTCGGACACACCCCCTGCTTTCATACTCAGTCCGTGTAAGAGTTACGGTTGAGTCAGCGTGCCCTCATGAATATTCATGGCACGCTGACATCATACCGTTCAACTGCAGCCTCCGAGTAAGACTTATTAAGTCTTCCACGGAGGATTTGTGAATCCGGGGGAATGTTTTTTTGTTATGGAAAGGAGAAGAAACCAAACTTTGTGATTTCATTGATTATATAAATGGAACCACTAATTTTCTATCTTTGACAGGTAAATGGTCAGCATCAAATATAGAGTTTTTAGATGTTCTCATTATTAATGAAAATAATACTATACAGACACAGCTATACAGAAAGGATTGTAGAAAAAATTCCATATTACATCGTACCAGCATGCACCCTCCACATATTTATAATAATATAGTCAAAGGGCAAGTGTTGAGAATATCTAGATTAACTAGTAAGGAATCTACATTCCATGAAACTGTTGAAATGATGCATGTGGAATTTAAAGAAAGGGGATATAGAGAAGAAGAAACTGAATTGTTATTTCACGAAGGCATTGTTAAGAGAGCTTCAAAAGGGGAACCTTATATATACTCTCAACACAAAGAAGTGAATACACAAACGAGCCAGGAACATGACATATATGAATAAACCATTAATTTCATTTACAAACAATAACAAGAAGATTAAAGAAAATTTTATTAATAATTGGAATATATTAACAGTAGATGAAAAATTGGGTGCCATGGTAGGAGATCATCCCAGATTTACCTACAAGAACACGAAATCTTTGAAACGCATGTTGTGTTATGAAAAAAAATGAAAAACAAATACTAAGATCTACCAGAAAAGGAACTTTTGCTTGCAGGAGCTGCAATCAATGTTCCTTTATGTTAAATGGCCATAAGTTTGTACATCCAGAGACAGGAAAGGAATATGAGTTTAATAGTTATGCCGACCGCAGAACACTTGATTTGATTTACCTTGCTATTTGTGGTAAATGCAACTCGTTCTATGTAGGAATGACAAATAGAACCTTAAGGGAATGAGTGAAAGAACATATTTATGCAATAAATAGGGAGAATGAAAATAATGCGTTGGCAAAACATATTATAAACAAAGGCATATTACACAGTTTTAAATTTACGGTATTAGAAATGATATATAGGAATGCTAGGCTAGGGAATTATAAGAATTACACAGAGCAGAGAGAAATGAGATGGATATTAAGATTACAGGCAGATAGAGGGCTGGGACTCAATGATAAGGTGTCCATGAGACCCTTACTAGCAGCCAAGGATCTTAAACGTTAGGAAACACATAAACATTATATAGGCGTTCATACAGGTGTTCCATATATATTATTTTAAGTATTTATTTCTTATTAGTTTATATAAAAATTTCTTTATATTTTTGATAAAAGTTATGATAAGTATTTATTAGTATTGTATGTTCATATATATATACACGCAGTTTCTATCAGATATAGTTGTATATATACGAAGTATGTAGTGTTGATGGATAGATATATAGTTCTATACACAATATTTTATACTTCATCCATAGGGATAAATGAATAGTCATATGCCATATTTTTATGATGCTATCCATAAAAAGACGTTATAAGTCATGACAAAGATATCCAACAAGTTTTTTATGTATATATAGTTCCTAATACATATGGTTTTATATTCATCAATACACATGATCATTAGATTTATATATATATATATATATATATATATATATATATATATATATATATATATATATATTATTTATACACTTTTATAAACGTGAGATTATTATATTATGTTTGTTAAAATGGTTTAAAATGTTTTTAATTAATTATCCATAAGGTTTATGATAAACTGTATTATTTTCATTCAATATTCATGAGCTGAATAGTGATTGGCTTGACAATGAAATGTTAAAGCTTTTAAATGGTATCAATTAAGTCAACAGTTAGTCTGATGAAGCATTCCTTCTGAATGTGAAAGCGCGTACTGAATTTTAAGTCTTTGGCCTTGTTTGATTGTTTTTTATTTTATTTCTAATAAATAGTCGGCTTCTTATTGTCGTGTTTTGGCTGCCTCTTTCAGTTCTGTTTCTTGGGATTTTATGGACATTTGCTGCAGTTGAGGAGCCTCTTCCTTTTCTTGGAAATTCTTTTTCAGTTTGAACTCTCTGCTTCAGCTGTTTTCCCACCTAGGAATCACAGTGAAGCAGGACAAATCACCATTTTCCCCAGTACATATTCTGTAGTTTATACAAGCATACTCAGATGCAACTATTCAAATTGCAAGATTACTGGTGAGCAGGTTATCCACTCTATGAAACCAGGCCCTACAATTTCTTTCTTTCTTTCCCATCAGGTGCCACTTGCTAAACTGGTCCTACAACTTGTAGGATTGATGGCAGCCTCCATTACTTTGGTCCCCTTGGCAAGGTATTTTATGAGAGTGTTACAGCGAACATTAGCTATTCAATGGTCCATCAGATCCCCTTCCAATCCACTTAACAACAAACAGCAGAGAACATATAACTTGCTGGATTCAGTCTCCAGAGGTGTTCTGGGGCTGTCCCTTTGTTCTTCCTCCTCCCAAAGTCACAGTAACCACAGATGCTTCCCAACTAGGGTTGGGGGCATTACATTAGGAAAATGATCTAAGGTATGTGGTCTCCATCAGAGGTCAGTCTTGGCATTTTGTCTTAGAGATGAGGGCAGTCCTTCTAAAATTGCAGGTCTTTCATGATGTTCTTCCTATAGGGATGATTTCTTTCCAGACCAACATGTTAGTACTCTGGTACATCAACAAACAAGGGAGAACACAATCCTACATAAGAGTGTGGAATTGGGCAATGTCTTCTAACTGCTTTCTGAGAGCAATGCACATACCAGAGAAGTCCAATACTCTAGTGAACAGGTTGAGCAGATCTGTTTTGCTACCTCAATTCATCAGCGGTGACACCAATCTTTCGCCAGTAGGGCCAACCATGCTGTGATCTTTTTGCTTCTCCTACCAGTTTCAAATGCAGCAGATTCTTTGCTCTGATCCTCCTGGAGAGGGATACCCCAAGAGACACTCTGATTCATGATTGGCCCTCCGGTCTCCTATATGCTTTCCCACCAGTCCTCCTAATCCTGGAATTTCTGCAGAACACATTAGAAGAGAAGATCTCATTTATCCTCATAAGCCCCTCTCTGGCCTTGACAAGTGTGTTTTCCCTTTCTTTGGCCTCATCTGGCACACTCCCTTGGTTGCTGGACCCAAAACCAGATCTTCTGTTTCATCTGTCCAGAATGCCTCATCCAGGCATTCGAACCCTAAAACTAACTGCATTGTTTCTACACTTCCACTGATGGCTATTCAATCCAGGCTTTCTTCCCATGTGGTCCCATTCTTACCTCTTCAAAGAAGCTGTCCACCAGGACATTTTATAAAAGTAAATGGTGAAGATTTTCCATTTGGATTTCTCAGAGAACTTTAGATCCCTTTTCAGTACCAATAGCAGCAGTATTAGATTTTCTTGCTTCCATTTTCCATAACTGCGCTAGTTATTCAGCTATCTTGGTTCAGCTAGCTCGCAGTGATTACAAACTTCCATATTAGAGAAAATCACAGTTGCTTAGCCTCACTCAAGTATTGCAAAGCTTTTCTGAGAGGTACCTTTCTTCTTTGCCCCCATTCATGGATACTTCACTTCCTCGGGACATGACTGTCTTACTACAAGCCTTGACCCAAGCTCTGTTTCTACCCGCTGCCAAGGTGGACTTAAAATTTCTGACTTGGAAAACCTTTCTCCTGGTAGAAGTTACCTCAGTTAAAAAGTTGTCCTAGCTCCAAGCCCTGTCTTGTCAACCTCCATATATTATTTCTCACAAGGACAGGGTTTATTTATTCACCAACCCCTCATTTTTGCTTAAAATAGCTTCACAGACTTCACAAAATCAAAATATTATTCCACAAATCTTCTTTCCAAATTTATTAAATAAAAGAGGATACACGCTTCATTATTGGATATGCACAATATCCACAGACAAGTACATTTCTACCTTCATCGAACCAAACCTTTCAGGAAGTTGGACCAATTGTTTGTTTTGTTTTCCAAAACTCAGATGGGTCAAGGCATTTCAAAGGTTACTTGGGCTAGATAGTTGACTGGCTGTGTCTCGTGTATGCAAGCAGAAAGGTTTGGCTTTACCTAAACCAACAAAAGCACACTCAGCAAGGTCTGTTGCCACTTCTTCAGCTTTCTTTTCTAGGGCCTTGATTAATGACATTTGTGCTGCTGCCACCTGCTCTAATGTTCATACTTTCATTTCCCATTACAATTTGTTTT
>NC_056730.1:910874272-911008071 GCF_019279795.1 Protopterus annectens
AGCCAGCCAAGTCTGTGGACGTGGCAGTCCAATCCCCTTCCACTATACCGCGGTTACAAACCGCATAGACTTTGGAGCATCTCTACACTGATGCCTTCTCTTCTTAATCTGGATTGGTTTTACAGCAGTCCGGATTTACAGAAACTAGTTTTTTTTTTTCAAAACTCAGAACTTGTTCAGCATGCATGTGTGCACAGTTCGAGTTCTGGGGCTTTAACAGTGAATCAGTCGGACTCGTAGCTAAGCAGTAGTATTTAAATACTACTAAATATTTTATTTTTTAAAATGTTAATCTTTTTCTTTCTTTTCACAGCTGGGGGGCTGCCACCTATGTGACGTGGATGGCTGGATAGCTACTGATTGGTTCTCACTCTTTTTTGTATATATTTGTGAGACCATTAGCATTTAAAGATAATATCAAAAGGGTCATTATGTTAAAAAGCTATTATTCCCACCTTTTATTTGTAACAGCTTTTTGGTTAAATATCTAGTTCCATCTTTTGTGTTACCTGCACTCACAAATGTTTGGGAGATTGACCTTTTAGCTGTTTTCTGTCATATCCATTTGAGCTTATGTCACATCTTACCAAACTTTTTGTTTTAATGAAACACTCAAAAAAAAAAAAAACAAACAAACAAATATACCCCCAATACACCCCAAAAACCTATTAACAATGTTAACACACAAAACTATGTACATCTTCAAATATTGAAGTTTTACCTTCCTAATATAAACAATTGTCCCAAACTAACAGTCAGACTTACAAACTTGAGTTAACCTAAAAGGAAGATTATCCATGCTAATATGTATAGTACAGCCTGTACTTCTACTAAGTGCTGTCTGGTTTTGTCTTATCTTTATTACTCTCCCAGAATGAGAAAACACTTGAATGCTTTTGGAAAACATTATCTCCTAGCCATTGAAAGAAAGCCATTAAAATAAAGAAGTATTCTATTTTTATTGTTCTTTATCAGATTGTCTCCATGGTGATATGAGAACCAGATACAGAGCTGCTTCTACAAGTATTTATTTATTTGGTAGAGGAGAACTTTATTATATTCAGTGTGTCTTTTATTTATTTGCTTTCTCTTAAAACTTGTTACTAAGTAAAGCCAAGAGCCTTGATTCAAGCAGTCCCCTATGCAAGAATGAGAAAAAGCACATCCTTTTTCTTGTATCATATTCTTTTGAACATACTTTTCTTCTTTGTTTTTTGCATTGCATTGCCTACATTTCTTAAAACTGAACTCGGAGAAGAAAGAGAAAAGAAGGAAAAAATACAGGGGCACCTGTTTAATTTAATATCCCAATTACACTTGAAAATAACTGAGAAAACTTTACTTTATAGCTTGCAGATATCATGCACTATACAAATATTACTGTTAAGAACAAAAGGTTTTACTTAAACTCTTTCCTTCCTTTTCCCTTCTCATAAGTGCTCCTCCATATATTAATGACATTAAGTAGGGCGTATGCTTTAGGGAACCCTACTAGTTTAACAAAGTGAAAAAATCCAATATTTCTAGGTTTTCTTGTTCTCTCATATTTTACAAATATAATTAACACTTTATAATCTCACAATTATCTGTCAGTTTCCAAGTTGCTGGTTTTATTCCTGTGTATCTCCATCTCCCAGATATAGCCTCAACTTCCTTTTTAATGTACTCTTGATTCTTCTAGTCAATTCTTGGCCTTTTTTCTGTCTCTCAAGCATTTTCCATTGAAATACTGGAAAATGTTTCATTGGCACAGTCTCTGTGTGGTCTTTATTACCTGAAGAACAAGAAGCAAAATATCTTATTGTGTCATAGGTCACTTTTTGTTGGACAAACTTTTGTATTTCCTCCTTAGCATGTTCTGCATCAAAAAATTATTTTGTCCCTCCAGGAAAGAGTATTCTGAAGATAGCTGAATACAGAAGTTTGAATCTCACACCTGCTTCTTCACATTACCTGATTAGAGGAGTAATTTACTCCTTTTCTGCCTGGTGTACAATGAGTAATCATTTTCCACAAACACTCTACTGCCTCCCTCTTTTAGTACTTTGTCCTTCTGCCATGTTTTTTTTCAGAATCAACTCCTTCTGCTGGTAGGATTGCATATTTACTATTAAAGGTGTAGGTTGCTTTCTCATAGCCAGGTTTGGAGCATACATACAGTGTGCCCTTTGAATTAAAAACTTCTGCTGTGAATACCAGTCCAATTTCTTATTTGTACTTTCATAAAATTAATACAGTCTGTTCCTTCCAGCTTGTCAGCAGAAAGTCTCAGGTTCTGTCCTTTAATTCTGTTATTTTTAGAAACACCTCTTCTTGAGCAGTCTCATATTCAGCCAGTATTTTCTTCATTTTGACCTCTGATTTTTGATGTTTTATCATCTCAGCTGAATATCTGCTTAAAGCTTCTTCCATTTTATCCAGCAGGTTGTTTTTTGAGTTGATATACTCTATCAGTGTTCCATTTATTTTAATCAGCTCTGAGTACATTTGAGTTATTTTTTTCCTCTAGGTTACTGTAAGTCATGTCTTGCACCAAACTGGAGCTTCCACTGCTTTTTGCTGTACAGCTGCAGAATTCTCCCCAGTCAGTGTTTTTCCTCACCTTTTGTGGTTGGTTTGCTTTCAGGTTATCTGAATTTCTTTTTTGCTGGCATCCAGGCTGTGCACTTACTAGCCAGTTACTAAATTTTGCCCCAGAAAATGAGTTCACTGGCTTTTTCTTCTGAGTTTCTGTTTTCACTCTGGGAGAGATGAAATTAAGCTGTTACTCAATGTGAGACCATCTTGGAAGCCCCTACTGTAGTTTATTATTATGACATATTTGATGGTTGTCGTCAATGATTTTGGCTCTGTTGATGTAATAATTTGGGATACACTTAAAAAATACTCATATGTTGTCTATGATATCCAATTATCAGAAACGTGTTTTGAATAATTGTCATGAAATATTAGTAAAAACAGAAAAGGCAGCTTACTATTCCTGAATCATTTCCAGTATTTAGCATTACCAATTTATGTGCTATTTCTGCTTAAATCACTTGTTCAGTCAGCACTGGTATCAACTTCCTTGGGGTACCACCTTAACAGGGACCATCACCTAGAACCATTCTTCAGATCACTGTATGGCTATCCCTGCCACTAAATATTACTCTCTGTTACAAACTCTTATAGATGTTTTGACATTAACCCTTTTATTCAAGATGTCCTGACACAGAATTTTTATGTCTTGCTGTTTTTCTGGTGCCGGGTATTACTTGAAAGATATTCTTTTATGAAACGTAGTGGAATAGGAATAGACTACAAAAAGGAAATATGGTTTTGTTAAGAAGCATGGTACTTAAATGCAGGAATATGACTGGGTCTCTGATCTTAACCAAGTTGTTATATGCTTGAGGTATAGATGTCAAGAAATTCGGCTCAAGATCAATGCAAAACAAAGTTCAAAAGACGAAGCTTGATATCCAAGCAAATAAATAATAACAACTGACTTATTACTGGAGAAGCCCAGTTGTAATTAGAAATCCAATCATAATGCTTTGTAGAGTGGAGAACTTTAGCTGCCCTGATGTAGTACTGGTTACAGAAAAAAGTGTTGTTGCACAAAATGGTCTACAGCTTAAGTTGTTAGACACTTCACTCTTCCACTTTTGTTTTTTTTTTTCTTTCCATGCATGTGTGTGTGTGTGTGTTTGTGTGTGTGTGTGTGTGTGTGTGTGTGTGTGTGTGTGTATGTATCTGTATCTATGTGTCTGCGTGTGTCTGTGTCTGTTTGTGAGAGAGAGGGAGAAAGAGCAAAAGATATAACAGCTTTTAATGCATCTGATGCTTCTGATGCTGTTCCATAGCAGCCACTGTTATGCTGCAGTGTGAAACTAGAGCTTAACACCGCTAAAAGGTGCTGAATAAAGTTGTCTTTTTCCCAAAATTCAAAGCATAATTGCCGTGTTCCGTGTATTACCATGTAATTAAAGCATTTCAGTGTTTTGTTGTGGCATGGCATGGCAGAGTGCTTGAGATATCCTCCTCATTATGTCTGCATCTTATTTATTCACTCTAAATACCAATTGATTGGTGTGTGGGCAGAAAGAAATAAAGTTAGAATGTTAAAAAAAATAAGTAGTACATGTATTTGTATGCTTATATCATGCTACTGAATGTTGCTTGATCATGGATAAAATTTTACTTCTGATGAGTGTTTCACATGTGCATTGTAGGTAATGGAGCTTGCTTTTTTGTTTATTTTTTTATTATGATGACAGCAAAAAAATTGAACAGTGTATTACCACATACCAGAGTTGTTTACCTTTGCATCTACATTCGCAAACTTATTTTTTGTTCTAGCTTTGTTATTTAGTGCACTTGCTTACATTTAAGTCCTGAAGTTGAAAAAAAGTACTGCGGTGGTGGGATTCAATAAAGCCTACAAAGTCATTTTTTTATCGTGTGCACGTCACACATGGCCGCAAATATTTTTAGATTCAGTAAACTCTGTGTAGCAGCTTGCACTCATGCGCAAACAAGGTAAATATCATGGCATGTTCATGACAGCATAAGTAGCTGAATTGTATGCTAATCAAGCAAACCAACACAGTGGAGCACTTCAACAAGCTTTAAAGCAACCATGTATACTCCATGCTGGTGTTCGCCATATATTTGAAAACTTTTCGAATACAGCCATGGAAAGCAGGCTACACGGACAGAAGAGTAAGTAAAAGTTGTTAGATTTGTACAGAACTGACCTTAACATGTGACAGCTGACACAATTCCAGTTCTGTACAGGGTGAATGCAACAAAAGGAGAGTAACAATGGCAACATATCCTTTTTAAGTGCCATGACATAAATGCAGCTTTGATTCCCTACCTCCAGATGAAGAATACACTTTTAACTAATGCAGACAGCTAAAAGTGCAACCCCCATGAAACAGTCTATTCATAGTGGCATGTAAGCATATGGAGTATGTAATTGAAATACAGGTATATTTTCTCAAAAACAGCACTCCTCCATGAAGATATGTGGTAATACCCTCCCTTGTGGTTCAACATTCAGCTCCCATTCAGTTTCCTTGGTTACCATGTTTATTCAGGGCTGTCAGCATAGTGAAGATGCAAATGAGGTCTAAACTCATTAGAATTGCTGAATCCCAGTAAATTGTAACTGTCTAGGGATATTCACATTGTGTAGGCACTCCCTCAGTGTTTGTTTTAAATGGATGCCAACAGTGAATGATGACATCAGGGGCGTATGTCAGGTTAGACTTACAGAGGTGTACATGTAGGTCTGTGAAGGGTGAAAATGCATGTAAGCAGTGCACAATTCACAAGTTCTGTTTCATTAAGGTGCAATCTCCTTTTCATTTGTTGGCAAAATGTGTCATCTCTGTCCACTTTAAGTACTATTTTTATTATTTTGGTCATTGTTTGCATGATACTGTGCTTAGTGCAATCACAGCAAACAGAGGAATGAATGGCAGATTTCCGTGCTCTTGTAACTATTCCTGTGCCAACATGTGTATGTGTAGAGCTGGAGTATAGATGGTCCTGGGTTCTAGTATAGGGTATGCAGCCTTTCCTTCACTTTTTGTGTTCCATGTTTGTGTAAAATCATGGGAATGGAGGAAAGCAATACCAATTTTGCCTGTGCTTACCTTATTTATTTGGAGGTGTGCGAAGGTGCATGGAGGTGCACATAACACACTAATGAGCAAGCAGCAGGTGTATTTAATAGATGTTAATTACAGCATAGGTGGGTGTACTGCATGTTAATGAACCAAACCAACATGGTGGAGCTATTCAACAAGCTATAAAGCATCAATTTAAACACCATACTGGTTTTTCCTGCATACCTCAATACTGCTGGAGTAGAGACATGGAAAATCTACAGGGACACAATGCTAGGGGCTGCTGCCTTGATCCATCTGTATGTGCCACAGGCTGAAGCCAGTGGTGCTGCTGCTGGTGCCAATAGGCCTAGACCAAGAAGGAGAAGAGTTTTGAGGCCACAGGTAACTTTTCAGATGCTACACAGCCTGGAGATTGTAGAGCGCTACTGGGTGGATAGAGGCACACTACAAGAACTCTGTGACATCTGCCACCCTCAACTCAGAGCCAACTGAGGGGAACCCATCCCAGTGGAATCTAAGGTATGTGTAGCCCTTGGAATCTTAGCTACAGGTACCTTTCAAAGACCAACTGGGGACATAATGGGTGTGTCACAGGCATCAGCTTTCCAGGATTCTCCACCAGTTCCTGGATGCTATGATCATGCATGCCAGTGAGCACATGTGTTGTTGCCATAGTTTTCAGGAGAGGGCCAGCAATATGCAACAATTCTACCAGGTAGCACACTACCCTGAAGTATTGGGTGACATAGATTGCACTTGTTTACACATTAGAGTACCACCTGGTGGTGCTTGGCAGTTATCATGTGTCCCATAACTGGAACACATAACAGCTGTTCCAGATCTTTGCTAGGAGGGACATCCCACAGGGCCATTTACTGGGGGAAGCTGGCTATGCAGTGGAACTGTGGCTGATGACACCCATCAGAAGTGCACACACAGCCACAGAAGAATGCCATAATGAAGCACACACTCAAACCAGAAACATCATAGAACATGTGTTTTGGGCTGCTGAAGTCATGGTTCCAGTGCCTAGATACATCTGATGGAGCCCTGCAGTATTATTCACACACATATCCACAAATATTCACAGTATGTGCTATGCTACACAATCTAATCATGTGGAAACAGCTGCAGCAGGTTCAGCAAGGGTAAGGGACACATATTCTCTCCACCAACACCTAAGTCACCACATCCACAGTCAGAGAAGGACTCTGAAGTGGAACCTCCAACTGCTGTGGCTGGAGGGAGATGTAGGCATCCTCAGTATGCCCTTGCTTTTGGCTAAGAGAACATTCACTGCCCATCTAGGTGCCTAATACCTTTCTCCTACTCACATACATATAGTAAAATTGATGCCAGGCAACTCACACAGCCTTTACCTCCCCATGTATTGGCTGTGTACTGCTTCTATCAAAGTCAGTCCTGAACTAAAACTGTGTCAGTTGCTGGACTTGCAAGGTAAGTCCTGAACCCAGAGTGTATTCTTTAATAATATTATGGTATATTCTTGTATTTCTTAACTTGTTAAAGTAATCAGCTAAACAGTGGTGAATTTGTACAGGAAGTACCTTAACATGTGACAGCAGAGACTTATTTTAATTATATGTGCCCATTAGTAAGTAGTAGGCCACAGGCATCAAAGGTTCACACAGTCATACCTCTCAAAAGTACTGATGACCACTGCATGCCCACAGTTTAGCACCATACCTTTGTACTGGTAAATCATTAAAGAAAGAAGTTAGAAAGTAATGATGCACATTGCAGTTTCTGACTTCACAACCCTTCTCAAGATCAAACAACAGGCAGGATGCAGAGGAAGGAGAGTAGCAAGAGCATCATATCCTTGTTTGTGCCATAGCAGTAACTCACCTTTGCTTCCCTGTAAAAGAACAGGTTATGTTTATTTGTGCCATAACAGTAACTGAGCTTTGCCCCCTCCAAAGGAGCAGTGTACCCTTGTTTGGGCCATAACAGTAACTCACTTATGCTCTCCCCAAAAGAAGAGTATATGCTTGTTTGTGCCATCCAACTTGGCCTTCAGTTGCTGGCTATTACATATCATATTATTCCCGGTTAATATCATCACACATTTTAAAGCCAGTGATATGGAATGGCTTACATACTGCATATCTCACACTACTGGTCAGATAAGTGATGAATTACCAAGAAACACAGAAATGTAAGATAGAGCTGTATATTTGCAAGCATAATTATAACAGGTTGTGTGTTCACTAAGTGCACTATGTCCAAATATAATAAAGATAATTAAATGTACAAATAATTGATGGTTTGATAGCAGTGCACATTCTGTTGCAGTTGGTTGTATGAATAATGACTTAATTTCTTTGCTGCAAAGCTGTTTGTGTAGCAAAGAGAAATAAGGCATCTATCCTGTTTTCTGAAGTTGCATTGGTGTGAGAATTCAGATTCCGAGCTATGTAGAAATATCTCATGTGTACTGTAATTTTCTACTGTGTAAGTCATACATTACTTTTCCTCATTTCACGTTTCTTTTTTTTTTTTTTTCTTATTTTTCTTGTTTTTAATTCCAGTTTTTGCACAATGCGTTGCATAGCCCAAACAGTGGAACCAGAGGACAAATAAATTTTAGGTTTGGCTGTGCATATCTGGTTTGCACAAAGTGCGGCATTGTGGAAACAGGAAAAACAGGGCCACCTAAGAAGCAGACAGCTAAAAATACAAACCGGATACATTCAGTTAATGCTCTTGGCCATCACAAAAATTTGGCCTAGAGTATAGATGGTACTGGGTTCTAGTACAGAATGTGCAGCCTTTGTATTACTGCTGTGAGATTGAAGTTTACAGCAATGAAGTGCAACAGTAAATGTAGGACTGACATACACATGGTCCTAGGTCCAATACAGCATATTGCATACACTACTACTTTTACTGATTTAGTAATCTATGTAGTATCACATTTATGGTCAGATGTAATACTGCAGGTGTACTGTGTACTATAGTCCTGTAAATCTATTCCTGCTATCTGAAACGGTATGGCCTTCACTTTTGCCAACAACACATACACAACTGCCTGTACATGCAATAACCCTGAAATTGCATTGTTTTCCACTTTTGTGCTCTGCTTACCATCGTGCACATGAGGTGCTGATAACCATCAGGTAAACATTAGATACTCAATACTGTCATACGTTAGCAATGAGGCTTGGTTTGCGCACTGCTTACTCATGTGCAAACATTTGTATCTTGCATGCGTGTACACTTTATGAACCATCGTGCAAACCTGCTGCTTGCTGGGCTGTGGAACTGTATATAAGATGCTTTGTTATTGGTGGTTATTATCCATTTCCTTTGTATGACATAAAACTAGAAATGGAAACATTGCAAACTAGGGGCCCAATCTGACTGTATGTCATATATTTACAATACATACATGTGTTGCCCCCCCCCCCACCAAGCAGTACAACCCTGGGGTATCAGTATTTTTCCACACATATATTAACGACACTGCAAAGTGTAATATATAATGTTGTGTGCTCCCTCATGGACAGGGCCAGTTGGTGGTGCCCATGAGCTCTCTCTGCTAAACTCAAAGATCCAACTATGCTCAATAAGGGTACTTGTGTTGTTACACAGCAAGGCTTATAAACAGCCTAGTGGTATTAGACTAGTAGCCTTATATGATGAGATGAAGCTACATGCCTATGCAAGCCTCCCAAGCCATTGTTCCCTATATGGCCTGCTGATGTCATCTACTATAAGTGCACCTGCACTCTTGTATAAATCACACTTGTGCTGTGGTGCTTGTGTTAAGTACTGTGTTCTGTAGTCTGTGCACTTAGGCAGGTATCCTACGGTTAACTCTCCGATGGCATGGATTGACAGTATTTTGATACTTGCACAAATTTACACATCCATTTAATACAGCCCTCCAACCTGTTGTCTCCCACATGGCCTGCTGATGTAATTTACTGTAAGTTCACCTGCACTCTTGTGTAAATCAGACTTGTGCTGTGGTGCTTGCATGAAGTACTGTGCTCTGTAGTCTGTGAACTTAGGTAGGGGTTCTGTTCTCACTGCAGTTGACTGTGTGTGTCTAGTCAGCAGAGTAGACATAGTCTTCTACAGTTACTTCTCCAATGGCATGGATTGTCAGTATTTTGATAATTGCACAAGCCTACACATTAATTTCATGCAGCCCTCCCAACCTGTTGTCTCTCACATGGCCTGCTGATGTCACCTGCTATAAGTTCACCTGCTGTCCTGTATAAATCAGACTTGTGCTGTGGTGCCTGAATTAAGCACTGTGTTGTGTAGTCTGTGCACTTTGATAGGTGGGGGTTCTGTTTTCACTGCAATCTGCTGTGTGTGTCTAGTCAGAAGAGTAGATATGGTATCCTATAGCTACTTCTCCAATGGCATCAATTGCCAATATTTTGATACTTGCACAAGCCTACACATCCATTTCATGCAGCCCTCCCAAGCTGTTTTCTCCCACATGACCTACTGATGTCATTTGCTATAAGTTCATCTACACCCCTGTATAAATCAGACGTCTGCCATTGTGCTTGAGTAAAGTACTGTGTTCTGTAGTCTGTGTACTTATAGATAGGTAGGGGTTCTATTCTCACTGCAGTCAAGTGTGTGTGTGTGTGTGTGTCTGTACTGTTGCTTGACATTCCCAAGAGCATTTTACAGACTTATTCTGGCCTCAACAATCTTTGCTGATGTCATCAGCTATATGATCATTTTGGATATGCAGTAATCCCACCGGAGCATGGGCAGACAGTGGTTTGGAGGCCAGGCAGATGTGGCCTCATGGGGATGACAACAATGAACTGCCACCTCCACCATGTATGGCCTACACCTGTCCAGCACACTAAAATGTAGGGCTACCAGTCAGCTTGGCTATGTTCATGCACATACTCACACACCAATTTTATCTGGAGGACCCCTACAGACACACACACACAACAGCTACTCATTTTGTCTCATTGCCCATTTGTTGTTTTGTCCAAATGTCTACCTTCTACTTCTTCTTACTCACACACACACACACTCACCAAACGTTTGTGTCAGTTTAGGCTTTCTGCCCCCTACCACACAACACCCTGTGCAAGTGATGATAACTCTGCCATATCCCTGTGTTCTACCTTTCTGATTCATGGATACAAAATCTGTGTCTGATCCTCAGGGTGCATAGCTAACTTATGGCTTAGCATATCTGCATTTGTGGTGTTTAACTGGTCATTGTATGTTTACCTTATATTGGTCTTGGAAAGTTCGACAACTGATAGCATCAAATGTCACAACTTTATAGTGAATGCTGTTCTGAGGGTTGTGAAGTAAGAAACTGCAATTTGTATAATTACTTTCCAACATGTCTCTTACAGGATTTTCCAGTCCAAACATATGGTGCACATCACAGGTCACTCCATGTTATTCAGATCTTAGTATTGTATGACAGCACAGCATTTTCTTTTCCCTTTCCTTAGTTTTCTTCATTTAAATTTATTTTCTTTTGGCACTGTTTGTGAGATGTGCTGCATATAACTAACACTAGAAATGGAGAACCAAGACCAGCCAGGAAACAGACAGCCAAAAGTAGAAAATATATTGTGTACTATATTATTGCCAGTGTATTCCTGCTATGTGTACTGGCATGGCCTTCATTTTTGCCTAAAACACATTCACAAAGGCCTGTACATCCAATAACCCTGAAATTGCATTGCTTGCTAGTGTTGCTCTCTGTTTACCATTATGCACGGTTGATTACCATGTTGGCTCAATGGTAAGCATCGCACAACATTTTCAAACAGTGTGCACACACCCAGTAAGCATGATAACTGCAGTTGTTGGTAAACCATCATTCTACATTGGTCTTGATCTGTGGTAGACATGGCAGGCATTTGTGAAGACATGAGATTCTGTGCTCAGAGATGAGGTGTCCAGGAGTACAAAGTGTATGTTGGACTCCTAGTGAAAGAACATGGGCCCAGGCTATTGCAGAGGGGACTATTGCAGCTCAGAGTGCAAGTCAGAGACATAGGATAGACTTGTCCAGGCTGTGGCCAGTGCTAGCAGTATCTGCCACACTGATGAGTAATGTAGACACCACTACAATGACTTCTGGGGGAGGAATAGAGATACCCTCATTTGTTGGATCGAGGAATGTAGGACTGGAGACACCCCACAGATGTGTAAGTATCAATTACAGAGAATACTTGTAAGAGTTAAAAGCTGAATATAGTCAGGACTGGTATTCTTAATGGTATTCTGTTCTATTCATTCTACATGTGTCACACATAGAGAACTGAATGTGAGAACCCATACCACTAGATTGTCCCAGATGAGAGAAGCATGTGGTTTGTATGCAGCACAAAAAGTACTGTTACTATAGCATTAAAATTTTAAGTGAGCATGCATATCTTAACTGTAAAAGTAAGTATTACTGTGTAGCACAAACCAACAGATCAATATTCTAATATCAAAGTGAGCAGGCATCTCTCAACTTTAAAAGCAAACTATACATGCATTAGTCTGCAGGCCAAACCAACAGTGCATTATTAACAAGTAGTCAGAGGTCATGGGCTCACACACCAAACTTCCCTCCTATACAGTACCGTTAATTTGTCATCAATATTCTAAGGTAAATTCAAACCTCTATACCAGTAATCTGTATAATTGGAACAAGCATATGTGCAATGCACACACACATCAAGGATTGCTTGCTGCAATCTGTAGTATAGTGTGCATCTGTTATGAGCTGGGTAGTCTTAAAAGTAAAAATGTTATTTTTTAGGCGTGATAGTCTTAAAAGTAAAGTTAAGAGGATAGAGTCAAATAATCATATCAGTGCATTGTATGTCACATATGAAGTTAATAATGTTATCCATTTTTTTTCTCTCACCCCCTGCCCTTATCTTTTTTTTTTCCCCACAGCACAATAGGGTAGGCTGGCCCACAGGATCCTCCTGTCCCCACTCCACTGGCTAAGGCACTGAGGCCCAGATGACGCAATGTGGCAGCACCCCCTCTGCTGCCCCTGCGCCACCCCTATTCTCACTCACCTCCACTTCAGTTACATTTAATCTCACCATAACCCCACCCCTCATTAGCTCCTGTCCAATCACTGTCCTTTTTATATATCTGCACTTTGATCTGTAACACCTATGTGTTTATCCTACTACTACCAGTCACACATAGCCTTCTTCTCCACCCTCCCTACTTAGTAGATGTCTTCTATTAACTCCATATCTGCAAACCTATACACTCTAGCCCACTATAACCCACTGTAACAAAGTGCAACTTACATATAAACTGACACCCTTCAGCCTCCTATTACTCCTAACCCTCCTACTACAACTTACCCAACTACAAATTAACAATGTCTACCACAAACCCACATCCACAACCTCCTTTCAAAGACTACCTCTCAGTACCTTCTCTGACATATCATCTAACCTATACACAACAGACAACATTCTCTGCTTTAAACTAAAGATCCTCCCCCTAAATGATAAAGTTAACATAAACCATACCACCTACCTTTGCCATAATATAAAAAATAAACAAGAACCCACTACTGTCCTACTTAAATACTAATTCACTAATGTTAGAACTTAAGGAATTGTTGTGGCAGCTGAAATTGGAAGCTTACCATTACCCAGGTTTAAACAGCATGTTGTCCATCACTAGTGTCTTGAAATTGAAAAGCCTGAATAGGTAGAATCTTTCTTTGTAATTTTTATTATGTATTTAATATATTTTATGTTAGTATTTGTTTAGAGGAAGCGATGTATATATTAATTTGGTTTGGCAGTTAATCTTGGTTTTTGCATTTAACCAAAGTGATTTTGCAACTGCAGTTTTGCTTTTGTTTTTTACCTATTGCATTTTTTATGTTATCGTAAAATTTTGTCAATATTATGCTACAAAAATATGGATCAAACTTGTAGGGAGTTAATATACAAATTTGTTTGAGCCTTTATAACAAATAAGGCAGTGATTGCTTGTTTGGCAGTTTTGCTTTTATCGTGAATTTTTTGTATTAATGAAAAAGGCTGGTTCCTTGTTTCATTAGCCTAATTTAAATTTTACTTCTTAATTGCAGGAGAAAGTGTTGACATCATGTGATTTTACGTGTAGTATTTTAAATAGTGGTGAGAGATTTTAATTTTCTGAAGAAGTTGGTGAGGAGTCGCTGACGAAAAGCTATATCTGTGTGGCTTAAATAAACGGACGTATTTTCGGCATATTTGCTCCATCTGGTTTCATTCAGTTCTTGATTCAAGGTACACCAATCCTTTGGCTTCTTTTTTTCCGAAGTTTGTCCTACTTAAATACTCCAAACTAACCTTAAGTGGGGATACCCATCCCAATCCAGGTCCCCTTTCCTCATCTCCTAACTTACATAGCCCTACAAATCTCTAAACCTAACCACAATTAACCTGCAAAGTATTTGAAACAAAATCCCTGACTTCCATTCCTGGATAACACATAACAAGCCCAACATTATTGCCGCTACAGAAACATGGCTAAAACTATACATCAAAAGCTCAGAATTCCTTCTCCCTGGCTTTGTGTGCCTGTGCACAGATAGGCCTCATAAAAAAGGTGGTGGGGTAGCATTGATCTACCCCAACACCTTCAGTATTGTCTCATATGACTCATCCATACCTAACTTCTCTACAGCAGAAATCTTAATAGCCTTCTTAAAAATTAATGAAAGCAAAAATCTCTGTATCATTGTCCTGTACATTAACCCTGGCAATAATATTTCCATACTAGAGGAAATCATAGCTCGGACATCCGACAACATAACTACAGAAACAGTAATTCTTGGCAGTGTTATTAATTGGTTAGATTTCTCACAGCAACACTCCTCCACAAACATCAACCTATATAACTACAGCCAGCTAATCGCTAATATTTCCAGACCCAGCAAAAACAACAGCTGTGGTACAATCTTAGATTGGATCATGGTCTCTGACCCCAATAAAATTGCCACCGCAGGAACTCTACCAAATAGTATCAGTGAACTCTGCCAAACAGTAGCTGTCTTTATAATACATAAAACCACAACAGCGTTAAACATACTTATCACATTTTCCCCTACAGCCTTTAACAATTCTTTAAACAGTATTAACTGGGATCCCTTCAAAATATTTCCTCTAGATGACACAATAGAATTTTTCAGCTCTACATTCCTTAATATCTTAAATAGCCTTGCAACTCCCCGGCTAAAACTTGTAAAATCTAGTCATGCCCCATGGCTCACTAGAGCAACCAAACAGAACATGACCACCAGAAACAAAGCCTGGAAACTTTGGCAAAAACACAAAAAACCCTCCGACCTTATAACCTACAGACACCTTTACAACCAAGTAAAGTGCCTAGTTATTAAGAATAAAAAAGAATACTATCATACTTTGCAAAACCAACACAAGCAAAATCCAAAACACTTCTGGAGCTTAATCAACACCCTACTACACCCAGGGTCAAACAATAACCCCTGTCCAAATCCAGAAAAAAAAACATTGAAATAGCCACACTCTTCAACACATATTTTATAAACATCATAGCCAATCTCACCACCACCTTCCCTCAAAATCATCCTAATCCAGGAGACCCTCCAACGACAAATACCTTCACTCCCCACTCACATAACTTCTCTCTAGCACTTATCGTGATGGCCATAGTAAAGAAACTACTTCTGAAATTAAAACCATGCACTAATGCCCCCAGAATTCCTTCAAAAAACAGAAAATTCCATTGTCTATCCTGTCAGTGTACTTCTTAATAGGTCCATTCAAGAGTCTTATGTTCCCACCATTTGGAAAAAAAGCATTTATCCTCCCACTGCACAAAGGCGGAAACATCACAGACATCTCCAACATTTGACCCATTGCCATTCTCTCTCCTATGTCAAAGATCCTCCACAAATGTATTCACAGCCAATTCCTTAACTGTCTATTTGACAATAACCTACTGTTAGCAACCCAGAATGGTTTTAGACCCGGACATAGCACCACTACAGCTCTTATATTCTTCTGTGACTCTGTCTGGCTTGAGATGCCGGGAAACTTGTCTCCTCTCTATTTCTCGACCTTTCCAAAGCCTTTGATACTATCTCCCACCCTCTTCTTCTTAGAAAAGTGTCCAACTTAGGAATCTATCTGTCTACCCTACACTGGTTGTCTAACTACCTCACAGACAGGCAACAAGCTACTAAGTGGCAACACTCTTTCTCTCCTTTCCTCAAGATCACTACTGGTGTTCCCCAAGGATACATCTTAGGGCCTCTGCTATTCAGCATTTTCATCAATGACTTCCACTCAACTCTCACTCAAGGCACAGTCATCCAGTATGCAGATGATTCTAATATCATCTGCACTGCCAGTTCACCACCTGAACTTCTGAAACATACCCAGTCAGCTCTCAGCGCCACTGAAATATGAATGGCTAACAACCACCATGCTTTAAACCCTAAGAAAACTAAAGTTATGCTATTCAACCTTAAGAAGACCGTTACTATAAACAAAGACTTTTTCTCTATTCTCTCCCAAGATAACACTATCATTGAAGTTATCACACATACTAAACTTCTAGGTGAGGTGTCACCATAGATGAGCACCTAACTTTTGACATGCATATTCACAACAACATTGAAGAAAGCACACCAGAAACTGGGCATGCTATACTGACACAAAACATTCCTCAATTACTGCTCAAAACTAGACCTTGCCTTATCCTTCCTGCTCCAGTCTCTTCTTTGCGGTGCTCCTCTCATTACCAACATACGGGCCAGTCTTAAATCCAAACTAGACTCATGCTATTACAAAATTGCAAAGTTCGCCACTAATGGATGACACTTATCTCACCACTGCGCCTCTCTTCAGTTACTAAACTGGCTAGAACTTCGTCATCATATTACATATATACAACTAACAACTGCACACAAACTAATATTCAACCCATCCAACTGCCCTGCCCTTTCTTCTCTGTTTACACTATACCACCCCAATAGACCTCTCTGCTCTGAAAAGCAAATGCTCTTGCAAGTAGAAAAACCTCTCTGGTGGTCAAATGCTCCACTCCTTTTCCACTGCTAGACTACGAAACTCTCTCCCACATTCACTTAGATCCACCAGCAATGCATCTTTCTTCAAAAAATCTTTGAGACAACATCTTTTTCTCCCAGTGGGTATGCTCATGTGCTAGTCCCTCACAACCTATAACCTGACTTGTCTCTCTCCTCCTACTACTACTACTCTTACCTTTCCTACCTCCATCCTGTATTACCTTCTAAAACTTCACCTTTATCCCTGGATGATAATCTATTTCTGTACTTATGCACTGTCAGTGGATAGATTTATATACAGCTGCATTGCCTTCTTTCTTTGTCAAAAAACTTTGTTTACTCTTCAAAAATTGTTGTATTTTCCAATTGAGTTTTTATCAAAATGTATGTATTGTATAAATCATTGTGGAGCTTTTCTCCCTGGGCCTGTAGTGAAAATGGGTACTTTTTGGCCCAGTGGACCTTCCCAGTAAACAAATGCAATTAAATAATAAATACCTGGCCCCTCAAGAAGTTCTGCCCTGCAGGATAGGCCAGTGGTTCCCTTTGGGAGCAGTGGCAGAGGTGGTTATTTTATCACCTATGATGAACTGCCAGGGTTGGTGCATAAGATTGTGCACCGCCTACACTGGCTTGCACAGCATTGCACACCTTCAAGCACCACATTTGCGCAGTGTTAAGCGGAGCAAAAGTAAGAGTATTTGAAAGTGTTACGTACACTTGTATTGGAACCCAGTACCATCTGGTGTATTTTGGAGACTGAAAAGCAGCTGGCAGATTTAACTGCTGTTGCTTACACCTGCTACTTAACTGACTCTGTGACAGCAGGTATTAATGCACTTAATGCAGTGATACATTCCTTTTTGGGGCAGATGGTACTGGGTCCGAATACAGCTGTGTCTAATATGTTTAATTGCTTTTGTATCAGCATTGCTGCATGTTGATATGCAATGTGCACCATTGCACAATAATGCTTTAAAGGATGTAAATGAGGAACATAACAGCTATGGAAAGAATCATTATGGAACTCATAAACAGAGACATAGGGGACCTACAGACACTTGACCCCACCCAGTTTGGCTTTGTAAAGGGCAGATCCTGCCTTTTAAACCTGGTTGACTTTTTCAAAACAGTCACTAGAGCCATTGATGAGGGCAAAGCAGTCCATACAGCATACCTGGACTTGGCTAAGGCCTTCGACACAATACCTCACTCAGGCATCATAGATAAGCTAAACAGCTTAAAAGTAAACCCTTATGTCACTAGATGGGTTGCAAACTGGCTAAAGGACAGAACCCATAAAGTTAAAATCGCTGGAGCAATGTCAGACTCAAAGCCAGTCACAAGTGGTGTCCCACAGGGATCTGTCCTGGGATCCCTCTTGTTCGGCATTTATTTCTCAGATGTTAAAGCAAACATGGGAGGGCTGTGGCTGACAAAGTTCACAGATGACTGCAAACTAGGCGCCATAGTCGATACACCAGCAGACACACACATCCTACAAAAAGGCCTCACTGAAACGGACAACTGGTGCCGTAGTCACGGCCTTAAACTAAATGCCAAAAAATGTATAGTCATCCCTTTTGGAAAAAACAAAGTACCCACAAATTATCACATAGACAGCAACCCACTGAGTACAGAAAAAGTAATCAGAGACCTAGGGACCCAAGTAGACAGCGACCTCTCATTTGACACCCACGTTGCCAAAGTGGTTAGAAAACATTCTACCTTGCACACCTCATCATGAAGGGATTCACATCCAGATCCAAGGATGTCATTGTACCCCTATATTCCTCCTCATCAGACCCATGATTGAGTACAATGCCCCATTTGGTATGTACCTCACCTGGCATTTGCAACAGCTGGAGAGACCACAAAAGTACCTCACCAAAAGGATCAAGGGTCTCCAACATATGTCTTATTCTGCCAGACTAAAGAAACTTCAGCTCTATTCAGTAGCATACCGCCTGCTCAGAGGTGATCTCTGCCTGACGTACAAGGCCATATCCAATCAGGATCTGATGAACATGCTCCACCTCAAAAAACCCAAATCCATCAGGACCACGAGAGCTAAAGACTTAAACCTCAGCACAAGTATGAATAGGACATGCTGGAGGGATAGATTCATAATCCAGAGGCTTCCCATGCTTTGGAACAGGATCCCAGTTCGTATTAGGCAGAGCCCCTCACTGACTCTCTTCAAGAGAAATCTTGATGAGTGGATGGGAGATCGTAAGTTTACCCCAGGGGTCACATCTGTGTCACTACTAGACAGGGGCACAGTAAACTAATTCTATTATATAAAGGGACCTTCATTGTGTCACTACTAGACAGAGGCACAGTATTCTAGATTTATTCTGTACATTTTTGTACCATTTCATGGGGTGGCAAAAGCCACATCACTATGGCTAGGCTTACAAATGCCCCAGGGCAGATAGCCTAGTACTATACTATGAAACTATAAAACAGTGGTATGAAATATGTGTAGTGGAAAACTGACTCTGTGGCAGCATGTGTTAATGCATCGATACATTCCTTGTTTGGGCCAGATGGTACTGGGTTCTACTACAGGTGTATTTAGTACTTTTACAGGTGTCTATGATGCACTGAAATACATTTATATACAGGTATCATTCACTGTTGCTTAACAATGGTGTGCCATGTGCAGCATCACGCAATAATGCTTTATAAAAAAATAAATTAGGAAGATCGGACAATGGTGATATGGGAAGCAAGCACAGGGGAGTACAAAGGGAAATCCTTACTGAACTGTGACAGTAACTATTGATTGTGTAAAATGCATGTGCCACTTGACCGACTCTGTGCCACCACTTATTAATGCTTTGATACATTCCTTTTTTGGGATAGATGGTACTGGGTTCGAATCCAGTTGTATGTATATGTTATTCAGGCAGTTCATGCTAATGTACAACCTATTTATTCTATCAACTTTCTAGGTGTGGAAGTGCAATATTATATATCTGTACATAGTTTATGGACCATTGTCCCCCTATTATGTATGCCTTTGGTCTTGCTCAAAGGGGACGACAGATATGTTTCTGTTTCATTATAACACATGTCTATGCAACATTTTATGTCCCTATTTCTGTTTACATATCCTTACATTATTTTAGCCTTTATGGAGAACTGTTGTGCAGAATCAGTGCTATCTGTGTAGCCCTGGTGGTCATTGTGGCATTTTATGCAAATTAGCAGACCATTGGCACTTTGACTTGCACAGAATTGCCATCGACATTCGCTAGGTTTCGCAGCCAGCAACACTGCCATGAACCGCAAAACCTTGCTTAGAAATGCTGTGAATCATTAATATGCATTGCGCGATGCCATGTAATGAGCACCATCATGATAGCAGATGCACTCCGTGTAGGCTCTGCGCGAAGTGTACACAGAGTTTATTAAATCCTGGGGACTGACTTTACATGAGTGTTTAGTAGAAAATACTTTTTGTAACCTAAAAGAGGTTACTTTTTATCCTTGGCTATTCAAAAAATCACTGTAAGAGATTTTATTGTTACCATCAACTGCAAACATTAGAAGCCTTCCAAACAGAAAATGCATACATAATCCTGCATCTTTATGAAATAACATTTAAGCTTGAATTAATTTTGTTAAAAAGCTTCTTAGCTGAGTAACTGAATGTTTGAGTCATTATCTGTATTTGTAACAAGTACTTTTGGCACCTTGCTTTGTGGCTGTCCTTCCACATCCTTTTTTAGATACTGACGATTAGTTCCCCTACCCAACTGACACTATAAAACCCATGGGACACAGCAAGCAGAAAAATCATTTCTTGCAGCTTTTAGTTTCACATAATTTATCCAGTCACTACACTAATGTTGCATGTTTTATTTTAGTAGATATTACAGTGTGAATGCTATTATTTGTAGTTGGTAAAAGCACTTTTGACTTTTTTGAGAGCAGGGCTCAGGTATGAACCTTTAAATTATTATTTTTTTTTCCTTTGCATGTTGTATAATTGAAACTTTAAAGGCCCTGGCTTGGGGACCTAATGTAATTATCATTGCAGCATACTGTGGATTATCATTGCAGCATACTATGGATTTAATAGTATATTTTGTGTTCACAGTTTAGAAGTTGTTGAACCTTCTATGAATGTACTGGAAAAAGTAAAGGAACACCTGCAAAGACCTGTTTGGCTGAATGCAGACATTCTGATGGGCCCTTGTGGAGAAAGCCCTACAGTAGCAGCACAATCTTTCATTGACATTACAACTTCTTACTTCCCAGATGCTGTGTTGTCATTGGGATGGACTACGGGGTGGCATCCAGAGAAAACAAAGGAAGGTAAAATTCTGCTTAATAAAGCCAGAAAAAACTGCATCGCTTCTGAGTTGCTGCATTTATAGAGAGTATTGAAGCATTGGTTGTCACTTTAGCCATCATGCAGGTTACTTGGATCAGTTATCAAGCTCTAGATATTTGTAATTATTCTGAAAAAAGGCAGATTAGGGAGAACAACGTCCTATGAAATACCCTGAGTAAACATTCAGTAGTAAAACAATGGCCACCTGTTGAATCATGCAAAGCAGTGCTTTGGGGTTACAGATGCTTACTGAGTAGAGAAGGCAAGTGCTAACATACCATTTTTTTTGTGTACTTGTTTACCATCCTGAAGTTGACATCACAAGGAAGAGAAAATAGGGGATATCTTGCAAAATTAATGACAGGAGATCTTGCTATTTTCAAGTAGGTTTTATGCAAGATACCTGACCCACTCTTTTTTATTTTATTATTCTTTTTTTATGCTTTTGGAGGGTTTTTTTTCAGTCAAAGGCAGGCTGTAATCCTTTTTGCAGGGCAGTGTATAGTGGATGACATTTTGTAGTTAGGTGTAACCTGTGAGATACTTGCTGGTAAGAGAAGGTGTGCACAACAAGAATAATACATAAATTACCCCTGCTAAACACTTCTGATTTCAGGGGTGATATATGAAAAGCAATTTCTGTGCTGCAAAGTCACTATGTGCTTTGCTGCAGTGGGATTGTGTGATGCGTGTACCACTAAAAACTATGTTCAGAGGAAGAATCATTTTTAGTAGCTCATGGTAATGCAAATGCAATGCCCATTCTATAACACAGAGGTGAGGGGTCTATTTTTGCAATTGTTAGCTAATTCTAGGATTGGACTTTTTATCCCCTCCCCCTTCCCTTGGGTGGGTCCCCTTCCTTTGCATCATCAACCTGTTTGTTCCTGTCTTTGGGCAACAACCAAGCAACTTCACCCCATGTGAGAGCTCTGTGGCCCATGTATTCTTTGGCTAGAGAACGAAATCATCTCACTCATTTGTTGGAGATGTAAAAGATAGGTAGTAGGGAGGGGCCTGTCTACCGGACCTAGTGAATCAGTTTCCTTGAGCTTCACAAGTGCTGCTGATAACAGGAAAGCTTGTGTGCTTCTTCACACTTCTTTCTCCTGGTTTATTGCACACCCAGAAGAGTAAATATTCAGCAGGCTCATTATCTGTAATACAACATTTAATGCTCCAACAAGGTATCATTCAAGTGGAAAGCCAGAGTTGTCTTCCTCCCCCATGATGGCTGAACCAGCAATGGTTGCTCATTCTCATGTTGCAGTCAGGGCTTCATCCCTCTTTGCCATTGGTGATGAAAGACTAGGTTTATTTTAGGAGGAACAAGGAGAGAAGGACTCAGCGCCCCAGAGACAGGTACTTATCCATGAATGACAGGATAGAGCATTTACATGTAGTATGCATATATGTACTGCACTTGAAAGGACAGTTTAAAACATTTTTTACCTATATGTAAAAGCTTTTATGTGGCACACAGACAATTACCACTTATTTGTATCACAACCCCCACAGGGAAGAAGAAGAAAAAATGCTTAACTACTTCAAGACCATACTTAAAATGCTTTTCTTAGGTTTTCTCTCTAGATCTATAGTAGGTGAGCTGCAAAACGACAAGCTTTCCTCATATTGAGAGGCCCATTTAATGGGAAAGCACTGAGTGACTGAATGTGCCTGGAGAGTCAGCAGTAAAATAGGATGGTGGAAGAAAATGGTAGGGTGAGAGACTGCTCAGGTAACAGATAAGAGCTCAGTGGCTTTCAGTCGGTCAGCAGGGAAATCTGAGGGGTGGTGAATGGAAGGGCCATACAATATTTGATAAATGGCAATATGAACCAGTACTCGTGATATTGGTGTAGTAGCATTTTATTTAAGCCCTGGATTTTAACATAATCATTGATTCTGTCTTGTGAACAAGTACAGATATTTTTGCTTCTAAGCCAGAACAATGTCCTATGCAACAGCTGAGGAGAAAGAAACATACTTTATCCATGACCCAAAAAAGGTTTTATTATTCATAAAGTCTGCAAATACAGTGAAGTCTTTTTTTGTATATGCTTTTTCCCCTACTTCATTTGTAGACCTTTAAATTTCCCCCATTAGACAGACCCCTTTGTTTCCCCATCTCAGTGAGGACTAGAGCTGTCCATGGAGGCCATCATACAGGCAATCTTAATGGTGGTCTATGCCCTCATTAGCATTTCAGCAGAGCAATTTTCTTTGTGTAAGTCACTGCTGCAGTCACAACTTCAGAAATCACTGCTGTAAGCAGAGTCCGATATTCATCCAGAGTTTGAGAGCATCCCTGCCCCCCTGTGCCAGCCATATGATTTCTGCTTTCCATGTGTTTCCATGTCTTAGTCTAAAAGCAGATGCATTGACAGTCATCTTCAGATCTTTCTTGCTGAGTAATGTAAAACAGTCAGACCAGGCCATTTTATAGTCTATTGTGTCAAGCTATGAGTGAAAGAACATAGATAAGTACTACCTAGGGAACTGCATTTCTGTCCTTTCTGATAAAGACATTTATGTTTGTAGATGTCTTTGCATATTATTTGATTTTCCTTTTATCTTCTCTGGACAGGATGTTCCAAATGAAGATCTGGGGATACTGACCAAGTAGAGCAAACGTGCTTGCAAAAGACAAAGCACTTTCAAGGACAGGCACGGCATCTGTGTATATTGTTTAGAGTTTGACAGCAATGTCACTTTTTGTGACATCTATAAAGACTTTTGGCCAAAAAACATTAAAACCAGAAGGGATGCCATTATAGTATATTTAAACTGTAAGAAGTTAGTGGCCTTTGTCTAATGAATCTCAGTGTCATCTGATAATGTTCGTTTGGACATCCACCCTTAGTAGTCATGCTAGGCCTGAGGACAAGTGGTGGATTACAATAAGGTTGATTTGAGCAGATGCCCAAAGCCCATGACTCCAGGGTGGCCCATAAATGGAAGCCAGATATACTGCCCAGGTCATTGTTGTCATATTACATTCAGCACTGCTAGCCTGATTTATTTACCTTATGTGCTTATAACAGGCAATTTTGATGTTGCAAACATTGTGCTTAATTAAAAAGATAAAAAAAGCATTTAAATACCCCACGAGTATTCATTCACTCACATATACTTGAGTGATCACTTTATTCACATATGCTCACCACTATCCAGTGCTGTTTCAAGATGTAACATAATAACTGTATTGAGACTGGTTATTTATATAGGAATTGAGGAAGACTATTTCTATATAAGCAAAATAAAAAGATTCAGACTTGGGAGAGATGCATTCTACCGCACATTTCTAGTGTCGGTTTTCTTTCTGCCTTTTCTTTTCCCAGGGAAAGTAGAGAATGGAGATATACAGTCTTTAGCACATTGTCTGCTGTGCAATGTAAGGAAAAAGCATCACAAGTTAATATAGGCTCATTGGTAGGTACTAGGCTAACTGCCCTTACGGGCCATTTTAAGCCCAGCCAGTTTCCTTTCCCTTTTGTGCTTGAAATAACGTATCTCATTTGGTTATAGATTGGCCTTACCCATCCCATGGTCGATAATTATATATATTACTCCTAATCAGTATAACGGATGTCGCTCATCTAGTCAGGATGTAATAGACAAGTATTTATGGATTTTGTTCAGGCAGCTTTATTATGTACAAACACATCAGGACTGAGGCTAACTTTAACTTAGATAAACTTATATACAAACTAGCTATTACATTCATACATCCTCACTCTCTGACTACACTCTCAAAATGGCACTAAAGGTAGCACGTGCTTGCTATTTATATGCACGTTCAGTCCTTGAAATGCTTCTTAAAGATACAGCACACACACTCTGTTCTACATCCTCCCTCTTTGAGAAATAGGTCATGCAGTATTGACAACATCAGTTGACATGCAATCAATACAAATAATTCTTTGTCATGCAATTATACAGAACTAGATGCACATATACAATTATGTCCAGGTCGCTGTGTATTTCACACTAGGTCTGGAAAATACGATCAAATTGTATGACATAAAATTTAGAATTAGATTTAGCAACTGGGACTGTCTCTACTGAATGTTCAACTTTAGGGAGATCAAGAACATCATCAGAAATGGAAGTAGAGATTAAGACATATTCTGCAACAGGAACATTGTCTGGATTGCTCTGAGATCTAGAGTCTGTATCACAGGAACAATGCTACGATATCGATTCTGATACAGGAAGAAGATGTCAGCGATTTCTCCTGTACTCCACACCATCCGATTCTACAAAATAGGATCTCGGCTCGGTACATTTACCTGGTACTTGACCAATTCGGTCAAAACCTTTCATCGTTTGTATCCTCACTGTCTCTCCTTCTTTCAATGGATGAAGAAATATGCTCTAGCTATCATAACTGGACTTCTGGAAAGAATGCTTCCTGAATAATTGGGCTCTAATGGTTCTGTTGTTCTTAGCTCTAGGCCTCAACAAACTGGAACTAATAGACAGTGTTGTTCTGGTGTGCCTGTATAGAAGTCTCTGAGCAGGTGGGCCAAGTATGTCATCACGGCGTATGTTTCTGAGATTAAGTAAATCCAAAAAGACATCAGTATTGTCACACTTTGACCTTTCAATTAATTGCTTTTGCACTCTGTAATGCATGTTCAGCTAGTCCATTTGACTGTGGATATTCTGCACTAATAGTTACATGTACATGTTGGTGGTAGCATCTGTAGTAAAGTACCACTAATTCATGCTCTTCTAGATGTTCAACAGTTTGACATCCTCTGCCTAACAGAAACATGGCTTAAACCTTCAATAAAAGATAATGAAGTTACCCCCCCCCCCAGGCTATAACATCCTCAGACAGGACCGCTTAAAGAAAAAAGGTGGCGGGGTTGCAATTCTCTATAGAAGCGAAATGCTCATTAATAAAACAACATATAACCTATCATCAGAAAATAATGCTGATATAATTATTTCGAAACTGCAGCTAAACCCTCACAAAACAATTAATATTGTCTGCACATATCTTCCCCCAGGGAAAAACCCCACTATATTAGAAGACCTATTAAATTGGCTTTCTCTAAATCTCCTTCAGGAAACAATTATCTTAGGAGACTTTAACATTGACTGGAATTTATGCAAACAAACCAATCCTTCCACCTTCTTAAACCTATATGGCTTCTCTCAAACCATTAACTCCCCTACAAGAATAAACAAACTTAATAATAAGGAAAGCTTACTTGACTGGATACTAACAAATAGACCACATCAAATGTATACAACAGGAACTCTCCCCGATGACCTTAGTGACCACTCACTAACATACATTATCAGGCATAAAACTAATCTTACCATCCCTAGCTTAGTCAGAACATCTCGTTGCAAAAAATTGTTTGACCCCAATCTCTTTCAAAATGAACTTATGAAAATTAACTGGTCACCTCTTAAGTCTCTCCTTATAGATGATGCTGTTAGTTACTTCAATAATACTTTTCTAACTATACTTGAACATCATGCCCCAATGCGTACAATAAGAATCAAATCTAAGTCAGCCCAATGGCTCTCAAACAATACTAGGAAACTTATCCTTAGCAGAAATAAAACCTGGGCTAAATGGCGAACCACTAAAAACACAACTGATCAGCTAGCTTTTAGACAAAAAAGAAACATCACAAAAAAAGCTATCCTGCAAGACAAAAAGAACTTTTACACTCAGCTACAATAATCATCCCTTCATCAACCTCAAAAATTTTGGACTGCTATTAATATGCTAATCTCCCCTGGCAAAGTGGCCACACCAAATCCACTGCTCTACCCCTGACTGCCCATTACAAACTGCCAATGCCTTTAACACTTTTTTCACCTCAGCTATACTTAAACTAGCAAACCAACAATGCCCTGATATCTCCAAACTCCCTACCCCCAGCCCCACTCCACCCCCATTCCACCTCAAACCTATACCCACCTCTTATATCTCATCCTTGCTTCAGAAACTAAAACCTTCCACCCCCTCAGCTGACAACCTACCAGCTGAATACCTCCAACTAGGTGCAAAAGCCATTGCCTACTCCATCTCCATACTTATTAATAGGACCTTAGAAGAAGGTGTAGTTCCATCTATCTGGAAAATCTCACATATTATCCCTCTCTTTAAAGGTGGTGACTCTTTGGAATATTCCAACTTCCGCCCCATAGCATTACTATCCCCTCTTGCAAAAATAATGGAGAAATGTATCCACAAGCAGCTACTAAACCACTTATTACACCATAACCTCCTAGCCAACTGTCAACATGGCTTTTGGTCATTCCATAGTACTTCCACAGCCTTACTATCCTTCATTGACTCTATCAACATCAACCGCAATAAAAATATTCTTTCTTCAGTATTCTTTGTAGACCTGTCCAAAGCATTTGACATGGTCAATCATCAACTGCTCCTCCATTGTTTAAAATCTCTCTCTTGACAATCCTGCCATAAACTGGTTCACATCCTACCTTGATAACCGAAAAAAGGCTGTTCTCTGGCATAACCATCTCTCTGACCTCCTCCCCACCTCTATAGGGGTTCCACAGGGGTCTATTCTAGGTCCTCTACTGTTCTCTATTTTTATTAACGACCTCCATCTAGCCACCTCTCTATCAACTTGCATTCAATATGCAGATGACACCACCATTATTTGCTATGCCTCAACACAATCTGAACTTCACTGTCTTATACAAAAGACCTTCACAACTATTGAGCATTGGTTCTCTAACCATTGTCTCCTCCTCAACCCTAAGAAAACTAAACTCCTGCTTTTTACACCCACTCATTTGTCTCCCTTAACTTCATACTTACATCCAATAATGGTACCCTTATCAATCCAGAACCTACCACCAAACTCTTAGGTATTACAATTGACAATCAACTAAAATTTGATAACCACATAAATGATACAATTAAATCTACTAACAGAAAACTAGGTTCTCTCTACAGAATCAAATCTTTCCTAACTCCTGAAGCCAGAACTACTATAGCTAGAACCCACTTAATATCTACCCTATTATATGCCTCCCCCATTTATACTAATCTCTCAAAATATAATCTCAACAAACTATCTACAGCCTATAACAATATTGCCAGATTTGCCCAAAACTCTCCATATAGGACTCACCACTGTCTAAACCTAAAAAAACTATGGTGGCTAGAGCTACCTCAACTAATAACATTTAACCAACTTACTATTGTCCACAAAGCCCTTTACCACCCTGAAAACACTCTTATGCTCTCCACCCTCATAAAGCCTTATAACAAACTGAGGAGTCTACGCTCATCCAACAAATTATTGATTCATACTTCTTTATCTAATAACTTAGCAGGTGACACCTTATTTTCCAACTCAGTGGGTAAAATATGGAACCTACTACCAAATGACCTTACTTCCCTTACATCTCTCCCACTATTCAAAACTAACCTAAAACTCTTCCTTTCCAACCACTGGCTATGCTCTTGCCATAACCCTGACTAACCCTTTTTTTTCTTTTCCTTTATTCCCATACTATCTTTTCCCTCTATACCCATTTCTTCTCACTCCCTCACTTTAGCAAATTAGACCTCCTCTCCTAGCTTGACTGCTCTTTTTCCATTCACAAAAAGAACTTATTCTTCAACCTTCCTTATATTGCAACTGTGTATGTAACGTTAACTTAATCTCTGTCCATGCTAGAAATGTAGTTATATGCCATACATAATTGCAGTAGTTTCAACTTGTATGTTTATTCTATCATACCTTGGTAATTTTTATGTTTCATTTTACTTTAGTTTATTTCTGTATATTTTGAAAATATTTTAGTTTTATATTTATATGTTTATTCAGTACTGTAGCAGAGCTTTTCTCCTCGGGCCTCCACTGAAAATGGACATGTATCCAGCTGGACTAGCCCGGTTAACAAATGTAAAATAAAAATAAAAATGTACAAAGTCCCAATCTTTTGCAAATTTCTGAAACAACTGACTAGTAAATTGAGTATCATTGTCAGAAACAACTTTGTGTGGACTACCGTGGACTGAGAAATGACATTTCAACTTAGTGATAACAGCAGTGGACGTTAGATTAGGTAGTAAATCAATCTCAACCCAATTCAAATAAGAGTCTACCAATACTAAGCAATGCTGATTGTTCCACTCGAATATATCAGTGGCTACTGCTGACCAAGGTAGTTCAGAAACTTGATTTAGCTGAAGTGGTTCTCTTTGCAAATGTGGTTTAGTACTATTGGATACTGAACAAGAAGAAAGTACTTTATCAATGTCTTTTAATAGAGAAGACCAAAATACTAGTTTTCTCACCCTTCTTTTGGTAGATTTGGAACCTGGGTGACCTCAATGCACAATCTGGATATATTCATGTTGTAAGGAAGCAGGAGCAACAATTGTTGGACCTTTGAAAATAATGTCATTTTCCATCAACATCTCATCTCTGTAAGGAAAATAAGTTTGTACTTCAGGTGGTACACTAGATTGCTTTGACGGCCATCCAACTTTAATGTAGTGGTTGAGGTTTTGCAAAGTTGGATCAGTCTTTGTATGATCTCTCAGCTCATCAAGTCTTGTGGTAGAAAAATTATGCACTTCCATTACATCAAAGTCAAAATTCTCTGCGTGAAGCTGTTCTGTTATATTTCTGGGTGATCTGGATAAGGTATCAGCCAGATAAAGAAGTTTGCCTTTTGTATAGACCATTTTGAAGTTGCACTTTTGCAATTTGAAGATCGTTCTTTGTAATCTCACTGGAGCTGAATGCATAGGCTTCTTTAGAATAGTAACTAGAGGTTGGTGATCAGTTTCAATCTGAATAGCCTGACCATAGATATAATCATGAAACTTTGAACATGCAAACACTATTGCCAAAAGTTCTTTCTCGATTTGAGCATATTGCATTTCAGTTTGGGTAAGGGTTCTAGATGCATAGGCTACTGATCTGTCTTCTTGAAGAATAACTGCCCCAAGACCAAATTTTGAAGCATCACAGGAAAGAGTGATTGGTTTATTGACAACATAGTATCTTAATGTAGGTGGGGTGGTAATTTTCTTCTTAAGGTCTTCAAATGCTTTCTGCTGCTCTTCCAACCAAGACTATGTAACATTTTTGTGTATTAACTCTCTCAAAGGTGCTGTCAACTCACTGAAGTCTAGTATAAACTTGGCTAAATAGCTGACCATGACAAGAAAACGTTGTAGAGCTTGAACATTTTCTGGTGCTGACATCTCAAGAATAGGATGGGTCTGGTCTCAAGCCAGTGCTGGTAAATAAATGACCTACATATGTAACTTCTGGTAGTCTGAATTTGCTCTTTAGAGAATTGAGCATTAAGTTCACTTCATGTGCTCTAGCTAGAACTATGCTCTGCTTCACCATTGCTTCTAGCCAATAAATCATCTACTGTTATGGCACAGGGATAACCTGAAAAAATTTGCTTCATTGCATGCTGGAAGACTTCACTTGCAGAATTTATTCCAAATGGCATTCTTAGGAATCTATATCTGCCAAACAGGGTACTGAAAGTAGTCAGTAATGAGGATTTGTGATCAAGCATCACTTGCCAAAATGAATTTTTTTGCATCTAAGACGGGTATCAGGGCTGCGACTTCCTCCACTGTATGCATTGGATGATGCGGTCTCTTTAATGCCATGTTCAAATCTCTTGGGTCAATACATATTCTGATTTCATCTGAGCCTTTCTCGTGGGCTGCTACCATAGACGACACCCATTCAGTCGGTTCTGCAACTGGACAAATTACACCTTGCAGCACCATTTTATCCAGTTGAGCTTTCACTTTATCCTGCATGGCTATTGGAAGTGTAATGCTGGTCTGACTACTGGACTGACCTCTGGGTCTAACTTCATAGAATACAGAACTGGAAGTTTGCCCACCTTGTCATTGAAAACATCAGCATGCTCTGAGAAAATGGCTTCAGAAAAATTGGAACTAGGATATGTGCTTATATGATGAACTTCTTTGGTACAAGAAAGCATATTCATTCTCAAACTGTCTCTGAGACCCACTAACGACTGCACAGGTCTTCAAACTACATGGAATAACAAGCTATAGCAGTTCCTAGCCACATAACATGAAAGCACTACTGAGCCTTTGGTTTGAATTTCTTCACCTCCATAAGCAACAAGTTTCACATTGCTAGCCACATTGAGTTGTTCATTAGTTCTCACCTTAGCAAATGTATCTGCTGACATAACATTACACTTTGAACCAGTGTCTACTTTGAGCTCAGTGAATTTACGATTGATTTGGACAGTACAAAACACTCCATTCTTTGCCAACAAATTCACTGCATTAACCTTTTCACCAATTACTGATACACCATCTATGCAGAAAGTAGAATTGCAGCTGTCTATATGATCAACTTGCTTATTTGAGTGATCCTTCATTATAACTGTGCAAGGTTTACTTGACTTGAAAACTTTTGAAAATGGTTCCATTTTTTACACTTATGGCATTGCTGATCAAATGCTAAGCATTTTTTTCTTTTAGACTCATGATTGGCACCACAATTGTGACAGCTAACAATAAAGCTGGATTTGGGTTTTGCTGATTCACACTTGTACTGCACTGAGCATGCTCCTTTCTTAGAACTTGCTGGAAGACTACATGGTCTCCTAGGAGAACCCACAGGGGCTGTAGATGCCATGTGCTTAGGCCTGCTTTTGCTTGCCACATGTTGCATGCTGTCTACATTTGCTCTGGAGCCTGCTGAAACCATGCTCTTATCACGTGCAAGCATACTTGTGTGCTTTTCTGTAACTTAATGGATTTGACAAGTCTCACTAGCTTTACTCAACATTAAATCATTGTCACAAAGAAAAATCTTTCTCACAGCAGCACTATTAATACCATGCACAAGCCTGTCCTTTATCAACTCATCTTTTAAGTCACCAAACTGACACATTTTAGCTTTGTTCCTCAGGTCAGTAATATAAGCTGCAAAAAGTTTCCCATGGTTTTGGATCTCTGGTGTAAAACAAATGCCTCTCTAATGTAATATTTGTCTGGAGGTTACACGTTTCTCTGAATTTGCACTTCAGACACTTGGGGTCTTCACTTGATTCAGCCTGTACAACAATATGGCGATTTTCACCTTCTCCCTCATATACTGCTGGTGCATACACAAATGAACACTCTCTTTCTATGGCCTCTGATCCAGCTAGGTTTAGCAAAATGAATGCTTTGGTGTGTGCATCTTTGTCAGAATAAGCTGCTTTTATAAAAAATATTGTAATCTTGCTGAAATATTCTCCAATACTCTGCAATATTCTAATCAAATACAAGTGGTGAGAGCTTTTGAAATCTGATGGATCATGGAAATGTGCCTTATGTGTCTGCAGGTGACCTTAATTTGACAGTGGTGTATGAGTGTGTGCATGAACACTGTCAAGCTCAGTGCTAGCCCTACATGTATGTAAATAAATCTAGTTTTCTAGCGAAGAAGGGACCTGGGCCTGTTTTGTATTTATCAGTTGGTGGTTTCTACATATTTCTATGTATGTATGTTGGACAGCTTTGAACTGCACATGGTAGAGCTGACAGCTCACTGTCTCTGCCCCTGAACACATGAACTGGCTGTGCCAGGAGTTCCACTGGCACCTCCATGCCCAAGGTCAGATGCGATGCTAGTACCTGATGGTGATTGCTGTCTGCTGGGACCATGTCCTCCACGGGAATGCCCAGGACTACAATCCCATGGCCTGCCACATCTTGGTGTGGTCAGCACACTCCCCTCTGGAGAGCTGCCACTATGGGTGTGGGATTGTGCACTGCCACAAGGATTGGCAGCAGATGGGGTTGCTGACCTATGTCCACGAGTCTGACTCTCAACTCCAACCAGATATTCCAACACAGACAATGTGCATTCCAAGACAGATATTCTGCGATCTGTCTCAGATCTGTCTCAGATCACTTTCTTTCCACTGAATCAGTGAAGTGATCCAGGGTGTCACCAATGTGGTGGAGGCAGTCACGGATGTCAGACTGTGCTGCATCCATACCCTAAGCATACATCTGGAGTTTCTTTCAGAATGTGCCTGTACCTCCATGATGGCCCAAAATATATGCAGAGTGACCCATGATGTGACACCTGCAACAGGTGGTGGAAGGACAGCAGGGCTCCTACGAGCACCCGTATCAATCCGCCTATGTGGAACCTTGCCAGGTCTCTGGCTATGGCCAGTGTCTACACTCACTGGAGCCATAGTTGCTACACTTCCCTATTCAATGTCACCTCCCTTGGACTTTCCAATATCTGTGGCCTCCAGGGACTAAGAATGTGTAGGTATACTGACTGTGTGCAGTGACAATGAAAGCAAAAGAAGGATGTCAACCTCTGGGACAGATTCAGCCCCTGAAACCCCCACCTGTGCCTCACATCATCAGAGTTGGAAGAGACACTGACATCAGGTTGTGTAGAGGGCAGAGACCAATCCCCCTGGTCACCTATGATAAGAAAGGGCAAAGCAGTACATTAATACCTGCACTATTTTGCTCTGCAGTACTATGTTGCAATATATATATATATATATATATATATATATATATATATATATATATATATATATATATATATATATATATATATATATATATATATATATATATATATATATATACACACACACACACACAAAGCACTATACACTGTTGTCACTAATACAGACCTGTTTAAAACCTAACCTCATAATGTAGGACATGAGAACACTACTTTTCCCACAAACAGCTGTAGTTACTTGTAAGTAAAAGCTCTTTACACAGCAATCGCATCAGCAAAATTGAGGTACACTGTTGACTTTTGTGTAGACTCTGCACAGTTGACACATATGAGAATCTGTAATGTCCTGACAACACTGTCACAGCTATCAATGTGGTCACACCTACAAGGCATAGGTATAACTCTAATGTGTGTACAGTTAGAAAATATCTGTGCAGTTAGCAATCATGGCAACAGTACAGCAATCCAGGCAGCAGGCCTGGGATGGTGCTTTGAGATACACTGCTGTAAATCTACATCTGTAACAAAACAGTGTTGTGCTTACCAGGAGTAGGACCACGGCCTTGTCCAATACCTGACAGACCTGTGAAAAGTTGAGGGGGAGATAATGTAAGTACCACTGCATGTTGCACTATAACTAGGTAATACATCACATAGCTCACATTTACAGTAGCTACTGTGTTAATTGTTATGTTGGTCAATATCTGAGCATGAAATTCAAACTGCACTTAAACCCCTTCCCACAAAGAACAAAGACCTGACACCCACGTAAAAATATGTGCACCCTGACACACTGAATACTACAGTATTCCAGTGCTGATCAAACTAAGCTTACCTGGATGCTCCTCTGTCATGGCAACTGTGGTAACCACATCTACAATGTACGGTGTGATAGATGCCTGTGATCTGTCGTGTGTTTCTAGGTTCACCAGGAATTCCTCAGTGGCTGAGAGTGGTTGTTCTGCTGCTAGCTCTCCACCGGTGACACCATGATTACTAGCTACATCTGCTGCTCTTCTGCATGCAGCATTAATCACGACTGTTGCACAGTGTCGAACCTGCTCATATGTCCTGCTCTGATGACCTATGGCATTCACATCATGGGTTAGGCCAGCCTACAGTGCTGCCCGCTGTTCCCTGTTTTGCCTCCCCCTGCACAATAAGAGTTCATGGTGTTCACAGAGGCCTTCCAGTATTATATCATTTTGGGATACATGTTTCCTGAAAGACAACAAAATGGGAACACATGTCAGGACCACATATGTGGAAGCACACAATGTAGAGATACAACAAGAACATAATGACTGTCAGTATCCACTGCTTGATCACACATGTCATATTCCACAGTGTGCAAACATACTAAGCATGTGGATACAACAAATAAGATACTCGCAATAGTCTGCTATTCATGTGTGTGCCATGAGAGATACTGCTGTATGACCATAAACCCAACACTGGAGTCCATTGTAGTGTGTCCCCTAGGGGCAACCCCCCTAATAATATATCAAAACAACAGTGCCAAACAAATAACAGTGGGCTGTAACAACCACTGTCATGGGACAGTCTCACGAGACCAGTGTGCCACATTGACAAAAAACATTCCACCCTTGATGTATTGTACATCCTCTGTAAATGTAACAAATATGGAGATCAATGACATGTCATTATCACAGAAAAGCTTAATGCTGTAATCCCCATCCCCAGTAAGAATATTCACACATATGCATCATGTTGTAAATAAAAAGGTCACATACCTGATGGAGTACAATACTCTGTTGAGATGTGCAAGTATATAAAGTTTTTGGCAATGTGTTTACTGTGTGAGGAAAGTTCCCCATAGCCATCTGTTTACCTTTTTAACATGTTTCTCATTACCAGGTGATTGCCTCTTAACCAATCTGTTGTTCTGAAATGCTAATTGCAGCCAACACAGCTGAGTTGCAGTGTCATCAGCCAATGACATGCAACCACTGAACAAGATATAAGGCCTTTATGTAGATTAGAAGTCCTTTCTGATATGTTGTGCTGGAAATTACTGGAGTCAAGAGACTACGTCATCTCAGAAGGTAGGGCTGTAGGCAGCTAATTTTACATACAGATGTGTGTGCTGCAGGCTGCAGCTGCTGCTGCATGCAATAGGCATAGGGACAGGATGTGAACACTTTGGAGGGCAACAAGCTGTGAAAGTAACTGTGGGAGCTGCATCAGCCTTATTGTAGAGGTAGAGCCAAAGTGGGGGTACCCCTTCCACTCAAATTAAGGCATGTGTTTAAGGTAAGTATGTTAGGCAACGGTATCACTAACAGAGTACTAGGCAACATATTTGTTGCGTCCTTGAGCAAAATAGGCTGTAAATATAACTTTAAGTCAACCATTTGGGCAACTGTCAGGCCATGTGTTACAATGTGGTACTCATTTGGAATGTGTATGCTGGCAGTCCTTGTTACTAGCAGGGGCTTCATATGTGTGTATTAGTCGTGCATCTGTGCTAATCTGTAATACGATTATGAAAAGATTGTGTGCAGCACTGTGATATTAGTTGCCCTCATTTGCATTACCCAAGTTAACATCCTCTGTCAATGCATATTAATGCATGACCTGACACTTTATGTATTTATAATGCTGGTATAGGGATATGTGAAGTGTGTTTCTATCTGCAGGCCTGTGACTTTCATCAGGGAAAAGCAGACATTTCATTTGGAATGCATTGTGTGGACAAAGATTGCATGACTTAGTCATTTATTGCTGGCTTCACAATAATCTACTTTAAATGCTATACACCACTGGATTTGAACTCAGGACTGTGTGTGGCAAAACTTACTGTTTGCACAGCATTTAACAGACTGAGCTACTGAGTCACTGTTACAGTAGGTGTATTTGTCAAGATGCAAGTGCAAACATACAGGCTGTGATATACTTTTTTTTACATCCATCATTATGTGAATGGCTTTATATGGATGTATTTCTCTAACAGAGTCCCAGTTGACCATGTATGTTGCCACTACTATTTTAGCAGGTGCATTTCTAAATGCTCCTGGTAAACATGCACATTTACCTGAAATTAGATACCTCACTTGCATCCATTATTCCATGTCTGGCTTTCTAATGGTGCACTCTTGCACCCGACTCCAAGTTACACTCCCATTTTTTCCATTACTCTTTAAGCAAGTTTGTGTGATGCGGCGTGATGCGTAGCTCTGCCTAAACTCACTTACTGACTAGAAGTTGCAGTTACTATATTTTGCTTAAAACACCTATTTTATTTAAGAGCTGTGTGGTGTGGCACATTAATGCAGTGGTCTGCAGATGTGATGGTCTTGGGTTCGAACTAGGGGACAGGTGTTTATTTTGTACATTTTTATTATCATATAAAACACATATATCAATATATCTCCATTTAGCTGAGCTTAGCGAAGCTGCATGATGAGCTATTTCGCTCAGTGTCCCACAAAAACTTTAAAGAAAATAAAAATTTGGAGATAAGAAAGTGGTGAAATGGGGTGCAAGCAGGGGGAAAAGCATAGTGAAAGGCAGGTAGGTATGCACAGGAAGGGTGTAGGAAAGAACCATAGCTACCCATTTCTTGTACAGCAACAACTGTGCACTTTGACAGAATTTGTAGATGAATTTGGACTCTCACCCCCAGAGAGAGAAGGGGTGAGGACAACATAACTGCATTGTCAAGCCAATTGGGCCAAATTACTTGGGTCCAGTGAACATGTCTGCAAATATGGGACAGTATTATTTTTTTTTGGGGGGGGGGCAGGTGCTCATTTGTTTTTAAGATGAGAGTGGAATGTTGGAGAAGGGACATAGGTACATGTGGGGGAGGTACGTTGGGTACGTGAGGAAGCTTTTGCAGACAGACAAGACAGCAGACATGGGTGGTGTGTGACACAAGAGGGGGGTGAACACCTTGGATGGGGAGGGTGTTGTAGAATCGCAGTCTTGTGTGCATGACTCATGTCCCCAGCCACGGGACTGTCGGCACTGGTCTGTCACTGCCCTGGGGGTGGCACTGGTGGAGGCTGGACTCCAGGGTGAGCATGCCTCACCAGGTTGGCCAGCATGCTCTCCATCTGGCGCAGGTGGCTTCCAAACCCATGGTACATGATCCTCCGCACCAAACTTGGCATTTCCTCACTGGTGACAAATCCCCCTCCACCACTGCTCCCAAAGGGGGGATGAGCCCCATCCTGAGGGATGGAACTATCCAGTGCTGCAGGTAGTGCAGAGGGCACCACAAGGCTGGGTCCCAGATGTGCTGGGCTCAGATACCACAGCCAGAGGAGGCAGTCTAGGTGGATCACCAGGAACCAGCCTACCTTGATGTGCTGTAGTAAATTAGTTATAACAATAAGTTAAGGTTAGTAATAACCAAACCAATGTTAGTATTAACATAATGGAACATAATATTGATTAATCCAAATACATATTAAGGTATGTTATGTGTTACGCAACATTAAATAACATAACAGTAAGTATGTTAACAGCAAACCAATATGAAATAACCCATAATGCCAACACAACAGTTAGGTTAACAGAATATATTAATATTAAATCATCATAATAAATAATAATAAATTAAAGAAGATAAGGGGTGTGGAGGGAGAGAAAAACGTGCCATTGGTGACATTGCACATGATATTCCTAAAAAGACTGCTAGTACATAATTTTATAGGTGTGCAGTGTCAGTTGTGAGTACAGTGATTACAATTTTTCTATAGATGATGTAGCATGTACATACCTCTCAATCTGTTAGCATGGGACAGTATGGGCCAAGCACTAACAAATGCAGATACACAACTACATGGAACTGTTTCACATAATGTGCACATACAAGACTACCAAGGTGCTCTGTAAATGGATTTGAAAATAGATTGCAGTCCAGGTAATCATTTATGTTAATCATGGACCAGACAGATTTGGTGGTTATATTAACATTATGAAAATTCCTGACAGTTGAGAGGTATGTTTGTGTACATTAAATAGACTAGACAGCCATCATGTCTTAGTTGGCAGGCATGGGAGTAGAACCCAAAAGCTGTGACTGCAGGGGACATCTGCAAATAAGGTAACAATTGACTGCAGCATCTTCCAACAGACATGCAATGAATACAGCTCTACTGCAAATATTTAGACACATTTAGTTATGACACCAAAATCCTGCTTTACACTTTATTGGTATTGTTGCTAAGTGGCTATGAAGTATACATACGATATCTGCCCATAAAGTGGGCTACCTCACCCATATACTTTGTTCCTGGAGTGGGAGGAAAAGAGAGCATTATGTGACTGAAAGTGGCCTGGAGACAGCCTTGAACTATACTGTGGGTTGTGCAATGCATTTATCAGGCAATTACTTTTGCATTCTAGTTATTATAGTTTTACCATTGACTGCAGTGACATTAGAACAGACATACAATAAACACAGCCCTACTGCAAGGATTTAGACACACGTAGTTATAAAAACACAATCTTGCTTTACATTTTATTAGTGTTGCTGCTAAGTATCTTTGAAGTATGCACACGATGTCTGCCCATAAAGTGGGCTACCTCACCCATATACTTGTTCCTGGAGTGGGAAGAAAAGACAGAATTATGTGACTGAAAGTGGCCTGGAGACAGCCTTGAACTGTACTGTGGGTTGTGCACTACATTTATCAGGCAGTTACTGTTGCATTCCACAGTTATTGCAGTTTTAAAACTGACTGCAGCAACATTGCACTAGACATGCAATGCATACAGCTGTACTGCAATTATGTTATGACACCACAATCCTGCTTTACACCTTATTGGTTACTGTTATTGATATTGTTTATTGGTTATTGTTTATTGCGCTACAGTTTTTATTGTTTATTGTTTATTACACTACAGTTATCATAAAATATTCGTACTTACCACACTCATGGCGCATCCTGCCCAGGCATTCTGCATGAGACTGCATGTTGCAAGTTATCTCCTACTAGGCATTCAATACCCTATCATTCTTAAAAACACTGTCTAGAATTTTCCATCTGAGTAAAAATTAATAATTTGTTTGTGTATGTGTTTTTGTTTTTGTTTACATCTGTGTAAAAATCCTTTTATTTATGTTTTATTTTGTGTTTTAAACTGCAAAAATGTAAGTTTGTTGAATGCCTTTTTGGAGCTTTTCTCCCCCGGCTTCCACTGAAAATGGGCATGTATCCAGTCGGACTATCCCAGTAAACAATTGTAAAATAAAATAAATAAATAAATAATCTCAGCTGCAGCTGTTGGAAGAGAAGCACTCCATTATGCATACCAGTTTTACACAGATTCAGATTGTATTTTAGTAAAGTAGTGGTTTTGCACAGACTCGTATTTTAGTAAAGTAGTGGCAGAAATACTTACATCTGTATGGGGCATGCCCATCCCTGGCCTCTTGGACCCAGGCATCCAAAGTTCTCTTCCGTCACTTCATGTTGTCGTAGTGGTGATGACACTGCTCACCAGTGTGGGGGATACCAGTAGCACTGGTAAGATCCCTGGCCAACTGATCCCAGACCTCAGCCTTATATTCTGAGCCCTGGTAATTGCCCTGCTGCAGCCTAGGTTAATAATTCTTTACCAGAAGCCCAACAAACACTCTGGAATCCTGTACACTCCACCTCTGCACCTGAAAGCCTGCACCCTCTCCAACACCTGGCATACCAACTGTTAGTAAGACTCCAACAAATGTTGCAGAATTCCCACCTATTGGTCTTAATATAGGCTGTTTTTCTGCCCTTACATGTCATACTGCAACATTCAAAAAAAGGCCGTTTTGTTTAGCATCGTGCACACCTGCTTAGCATTGCGCAAACTCACACAAATGTGTTTTAGCGAAGCTTAACAACGTGCAAATAGTAGTAGCTGTTAACCATGTTTAAGCAGTGGTTAGCACCATGCAGTTCTTCCAAATGTACCAAATTTATATTTAAATTAAGCAAAACATTCACTTAAATTAAAAAAGGTATGACTGCTAGGGATTCAAACCCAGGACCTACTAAGCTTTAGGCCGTGACTCTACCCATTTAGCTACTTGGATATTATGTAAACTAGTACACCTTCACATATACTACTATGCTACCTGTTAGCGTTGCTAAGCACTGTACTGTGCTGTGCAAATGGGTTCAAACATATCCAGATATAAATAATTAATTACATCTGGTTTCTATTTTTAGATGTCTGGTAGGTGTCAGCTCTGTATGTGTAAGCACAGCTTGGCTTTGCTGCACTCCTCTCCATGCAAAAGGACAATATAAAAAAAAAATTAATAGAATAAAAACAGATATAATAATTAATTACATCCGGTTTTTATTTTTAGATGTCTAGCAGGTGTCAGCTGTATAGATGTGAACGCAGATCGGCAATGCTTTGCTCCATGAAACGCCGCACAAACAGGCATTAAAAAATAAAAAAAAAAAACTTTAGGAAATTAAAACACTAAATATTCAGTACACACATTTCAACACTAGCAGGGTACATTACAGGGATTCTTACTCTGTACATAACATCTGCCCAGGAATTTCCTGGACAATCCACAACCACCGGATAGCCACTACACAACTGCCTACATGGATTCAATATCCCTGTTGCTTTGCTGCCCCTTGGCAGCAGTTCATGATTAATATTCATGATGTGCTGCTGAGGGGAAACTGTGGCCATGTACATGGGTACATTCCATGTAGGCTCTACAGGAAGTCTACAGAGATTTTATTAAATCCTGGGGCGTATCTTTAAAGCCATTATTGAAATCATGTGTTCTTAATAAGTGAATCGTGTATGTACACACACATATATATATATATATATATATATATATATATATATATATATATATATATATATATATATACACACACACACACACACACATATATATATATATATATATATATATATATATATATGTATTCGATTGTTTTATTCTGGTCTTTGGTCTGAAGAGGTGCCTGTGTGCCTGTGGTGTGAAAGCGCTTACCTGTTCATTAAAGTTTTATATATTTTATAGTCATTTGCCATTCTGATTAGTCAGCTTTTACTGTTCATTGTGTTTTTTTTTTTTATATTTTGACCATCCTTTATCCTGAGCAGCATTCTTGTTTGTGAGTATTTTATAGTTGTCTACAGGATAAAAGTTGTTCTGAATTTGTTTGCTAGTATGTTGACAATATCCACTGGATCTGAGTGAGGGTTCCCATTTTGAATGAGCTGTGAGCAATGTAGAGTGTTATTCCTTAACTTTCTGATGTAACTAAAGAAAGATTTGCAGTATAAAACTCTAATGACTGGCATTATCGACTGGTCGTAATCCTCAGTGATTTATCAGTAAAAGAAAGAATTTATAAGGTATATAGCAAAAATATGAGCCAAAATCAGGGATGTTTTGCAAACCCAGGAACAGTTTATTTATTTTACATTTGTTTGCCAGGATATTCCGACTGGACTGCGTCCATTTACAGCGGAGGCCCCGGGAGAAAAGCTCCACATATATTAACAGAAATACTAGAACTTAATACATAGTAGTAAACACTGATAATAACACATTGTAGCAGCAAAATATAGTTAATAAGACAGAGATGTAAAACAGGATACAGCTCAGCAGTGAAACAGACAAAGTGCTAAATTTTAGCATTGAGAGTCATGACATACATCATGTTAAATTAATTAGCTATATTAAAGAGATAAAAATTGTAGCATTTAAAGTAGGCAAGTAATAAGCCATTCCAACTTTCCACAGAGCTAAAGCAATGATTTTAGGTTATGCATGGGCAAAGCCAGTTGCTTATGAGATGTGATTTTAGAGAGTTTTTGAAGTGTGAGGTGGTGGTGGAGGTCAGTGATGAGGAGAGGTTGTTCCAGTTTCAAGCAACAGTGTGGGAGAATAGTGCTTTGCCAGCAATGTTGTTAGCCTTAGAGATGCATAGAAGTGATTTGTCACTAGAGCAAAGTGTGTAATTTGTTGCATAGTAGGTAAGTAGTTGACTTATTGATGGAGTTTTGTCAGGATACTTGTTATAGGGGACTCTATTGTCCGGCACACTGATGTCCCGCTCACCAGACTGAACAAGGAGAAGGTCACTGTAAGCTGCCTGTCGGGTGCCAGGATCCGCCACATAACGCAAGCACTCAGGTCACTCCAAAGCAAGTACAAGTATGACTCCGTCATTGTCCATGCTGGTGTGAATGACCTGAGATGTACCTCCCTGGACTACATGAAAAGAGACATAGAGGAGCTCTCTGACCATGTCACCCAGGCTGGTATGACCCTGACCTTGAGTAGCATCTTGCCCTCACCAAGAATGATGCCACAGTATAAAGACAAAATGATCAGTTTCAACAATTGGCTAAAGTATTGGTGTCATTCAAAGGGGATCCAGTGTCTGTCAGCCTGGGATGACATGCTCGACAAGCCACGTTGCTTCGCTAGGGACGGCTTGCATCTGTCACCCTTAGACTTTCGTATACTAGCCAAGGCTCTTGCCACCCCCATAGTGCCTTTTTTAGGCAAGGCTCAAAGGACAAACCCACCTCCACAGACAACCCAAGGATAAAAAAACTAAAGGTAATGCTACTCAATGCCAGAAGTCTAAACATCAAGATGCATGCACTCGAGGCTCTCTTCAGTATGGAGAAAATCAATGTCTGTGCATTAACAGAAACCTGGTTCAAGGCTCCTGAGAGCACCCCAGCACTACCAGGTTATAACTCATACCATGCTTTTCAGCCCCAAAACTCGTACCGAAGCACAAAAGGAGGGGGAGTATCTATATTCATCAAAGATACCTACACTTCCAGGTTAGTGGCACTGCACGAAGCATTGGAAACCATCCTTGTGCAACTAACAGCGGGCAAAACTGCCTTTCAATTTGTAGCCTGCTACAGAACACCCTCCCTATTACAGGAACCCCACTTGGCATTCCTGAGAACACTGGAGAATATGAAGGTCTCTCCAAACACTATGTTACTGGGTGACTCAAACTACCCAAACATTGACTGGGAAAACTACTCAAGCCCAAACACCCTCACCCAACGGTTCCTTGAATTTATAAACTCTAACACAATGGAACAACTGGTCACCACTCCCACAAGAGGGAACAACATATTGGACCTGGTCATCACCAACATGGGGACTCTATGTTCCACACCAGAGGTAAACCTCTCATTGGTAAGATCAGACCATAAACAAATTTCCCTGGACATCCATATCCTGTCCCCACCCCCAGCCAAGGAAATCACTGTAAAGAATTTCTCAAAAGCCAACTTTGCACTTCTCAAGACTGAGGTGGAATCCTTCAAAACCCCTGGGCCAGAGGATAATACAGCCCAATCCGCAGAATCCTTTACAAATGCATTCTATGAGCACCTGCAGGAATGCATGGATCGTGCTATCCCAAATAAAACCAAGACTCACTCCTCCAAAAACAGGAGACCGGTCTGGTGGACCCCGGCCATAAATAAACTATACAACAGAAGGAGGAAGCTACTACATGACAGAGCAAAATCCCAAAAAGGGAAGGCATCTCTATCAGTATTAGCAAGAAACTTCAATCCCTCATAAAATCATCAAAGGCCAGTTTCGAAAGAAAAATTGCCCTAGACACTAAAGATAATCACAAGGCCTTCTTTAGTTATGTCAGGAACATGGGCGGAAACTCCCAGATATGCTCTGAATTGTTGCATAACGGTACAAAATATAGCGAACCTACAGACATAGCCAACATCCTGGCAGACAGATTCAGCGCAAACTTCTCCCCCCCTTCCCCCCCAACGGAGCAAATGCCTATCCCAACTGAATGTAACCTCCTTGACATCACAGATGCACAGGTGAAAGCTGCCCTCTCCAAAGCCAAAAAACACAGCATCTATGGGACCGGACGGTGTCCCAGGCTGTGTCTTACATGAGCTCCAAGAAGAACTGAACCCTCACATTAAGTCACTGTTCAAACTTAGCCTTACTACAGGATATGTACCCAAAGAATGGCGTACAGCAACAGTGGTCCCACTCCACAAAGGTGGTGCCACAATGGACCCTGGAAACTATCGCCCCATAAGCCTGACTAGTCTGGTCTGTAAAGCTATGGAGCGTATTATCATGGAACTCATAAACAAAGACATTGGGAGCCTCCAGACACTGGACCCTACCCAATTCAGCTTTGTTAAGGGCAGATCTTGCCTATTAAACCTAGTTGATTTCTTTGAAACAGTTACCAAAGCCATAGATGAGGGCGAGGTAGTCCACACAGCCTACCTGGACCTCGCAAAAGCCTTCGACACAATACCCCACTCGGGCATCATAAATAAGCTTACCAGCTTAAATATCAACCCCTATATCACAAGATGGGTTGCAAACTGGCTCAGAGATAGAACCCACATGGTCAGAATTGCAGGTGCCATGTCCGAATCCAAATCAGTTACAAGTGGCGTCCCACAGGGCTCAGTTCTGGGACCTCTCTTGTTCGGTATATACTTCTCTGATGTTCAGGCTAACACGGGGGGATTATGGCTGACAAAGTTCACAGATGACTGCAAACTGGGGGCCATAATCGAATCTCCAGCTGACACAAGCATCCTCCAAAAGGGTCTCACAGAGATGGATGCATGGTGCCAGAGCCACGGCCTCAAGCTAAATGCTAAAAAGTGCATAGTCATCCCCTTTGGGAAAAACAAGGCGCCCACAAATTACCAAATAGGTGGTAATCCATTAAGTACAGAAGAAGTAATTAGAGATTTGGGGACAAGCGTAGACAGTAATCTCTCCTTTGATAATCACGTTGCCAAAGTGGTTAGAAAGACCTTCTATATAGCCCACCTTATCAAAAAAGGGTTTGCATCTAGATCAAGAGAGGTCATTGTGCCCCTCTACTCATCACTCATCAGGTCCATAATTGAATACAGTGCCCCTTTTGGGATGTACCTTACCCGACACCTGCAGCAACTGGAGAGACCCCAAAAGTACCTCACCAAGAGGATCATGGGCTACAAACAGATGTCCTATGCAGCTCGACTAAAGAAACTCCAGCTCTACTCAGTTGCTTACTGCCTACTCAGAGGCGATCTATGCCTGATGTACAAAGCCATGTCAAACCCAGAATTAATGGACATGCTCCACCTCAAAAAGTCCAAGTCCCTTAGAGCTGCACGCTCCAGGGACCTAAACCTCAGCACAAAAATAAATAGGACATGCTGGAGGGACAGATTCATTTCCCAGAGGCTACCCTCACTCTGGAATAGAATCCGAATTCATGTTAGACATAGCCCCTCGCTGACCCTCTTCAAGCAAAATCTGGACGCGTGGATGGGAAATCGCAAATTTACCCCTGGGATCTCTTCTGTGTCCCTGCTAGACAGAGGCACAGTAAACTAATCTTAAAGGGGTACCTTCTGTGACCTACTTTACAGAGGCACAGTAGGTTAATCTAATAGGGAGGCGGAAGCCAAATACACTCTGGCTAGGCTTATAAATGCCCTAGGGCAGATAGCCTAGTATCTACCTATGAACCTATGAACCTATGAACCTATGTTATAGGCAATAACCAGTTGGTGCTAATTTAGTAGTTGAGGAAATTCTAACCATTTTAAGTCCCTTAGAGCTAGACAATTATGGGATCTTAAGGTGGCATTATTAGCAAATTTGGCAGTATTATTATAGCATGACTCAAGTTTTTCAAGGTCAAGTTTTTTGACATAGGTAAGAATTGGTGCTGCATACCTTAGTGTGGACAATAGGTGAGTTTGGGCTAGGATGATCCATGCTTGATCTGAGATGAAGTTATTGTGTCTGTATAGTGAACCCATTTTTTGTGAACTTTTTTGATGGTTTATGAGATATGGATATCAAAGAGAAGTTTTTTGTCGATCTTAACACTGATGAGTTTGGTATGGGCAGAAGGAGAAATGATAGTACCATTTTTGGAAGTAATAGAAAAGGAAATAGGAGTAGATTTTGGTTTGCTGGGGGTAAATAAAAGCAATTTAGTTTTATTAGGGTTAAGGATGAGTTGGATATTTGTGATCCAACTCTCCACAGAGCTAAAGGATTCCTTGGTCAATTATTGGAGAGTGGAAAGAGATGGGGCTGAGCAGATTAAAGTCGAATCATCTACGTACTGTATGAGTGTGGCATGCTGGGTGGAGGTATGTATTTTGTTAATGTAGATAGAAAAGAGAAGTGGGCCCAGTACTGAGCCTTGTGGTATGCCTATGAAAGTTGGAAGTAGAGGAGATAGTGCCCCTTGTCATTGGACAGATTGTTGGCTATCAGCTAGATAGTTCTTGAACCAGGCAATAGTAGAAGGGGCAAAGAATAGGGAAGCTTTTGAATCTAACAGTAGGGAGTGTGAGACCATATCAAATGCTTTGGATAGATCCAAAAATCTAGCAGATGTATAGTTATAGTCATTTCTGTGTTGGTTTATTACACTGGTAAATGAGAGAAGATCGGTAGTTGTACTGTGGTGTGGCCAGAACCTGTGTTGTGTGGTGGAGAGGAGTTTGTGTGTGTTCAGGAAATGCATGACTTGAGAGTGAATACATTTCATAGGTTCATAGGTTCATAGGTTTATACTAGGCTATCTGCCCTAAGGCATTTATAAGCCTAGCCCAAATTTTTGTGGCTTACGCCACCCCTTATATGAAAAAATACTGTGTCCATTAGTTTGTTGTGCCTCTGTCCAGCAGTGACACAGAGATGATTCCCGGGATAAACCTATGATCTCCCATCCACAGGTCAAGATTTCTCTTGAACAGAGCCAGCGAGGTGCTCTGCCTCACATGGACCGGGATTTTATTCCACAGCATAGGGAGTCTGAGTGATAAATCTATCCCTCCAGCGCGTCCTATTTATATCCGTGCTAAGGTTTAAGTTGCTTGCTCTAGTGGTTTTGGTGGATTTGGATTTTTTGAGGTGGAGCATGTCCATTAATTCCGGGTTGGACATGGCCTTGTATGTCAGGCACATGTCACCTCTGAGCAGACGGTATGCAACTGAATAGAGCTGGAGTTTCTTCAATCTGGCAGCATATGACAGATTTTGGAGTCCCTTTATCCTTTTGGTGAGGAACTTTTGGGGTCTCCAATTGCTGCAGATGTCGGGTGAGATACATCCCGAATGGGGCATTGTACTCGATCATTGGTCTGATAAGTGAAGAGTACAGAGGAACAATGACCTCACTAGATCTGGATGTGAATCCCTTCATGATCAGGTGGGCAATGTAGAAGGTCTTTCTAACCACTTTAGCAACGTGAGTGTCAAAAGAAAGGCCACTGTCAACCTGGGTCCCCAGGTCCCTGATAACCTCTTCTGTGCTTAGTGGATTGCCACCTATATGGTAGCTTGGGGTTACCTTGTTTTTCTCGAAGGGTATGACTATACATTTTTTGGCATTTAACTTCAAGCGATGGCTCTGGCACCAAATATCTGTTTCCGTGAGTCCCTTCTGAATGATATCCGTGTCCGATGCACTTTCCACTATGGCGCCCAGTTTGCAGTCGTCAGCAAACTTTGTCAGCCAAAGTCCTCCCATGTTGGCCTGTACTTCTGAGAAGTAGATGCTGAACAATAGGGGGCCAAGGACCGAGCCCTGTGGGACACCACTTGTGACCAGCTTGAGTCTGACATAGCGCCAGCAACTCTAACCCTGTGGGTTCTGTCCTTAAGCCAGTTTGCAACCCATCTTGTGACATATGGGTTTACATTTAAGCTGGTAAGTTTTTCTACAATACCCGAGTGTGGTATTGTGTCGAAAGCCTTTGCAAGGTCAAGGTAGGCTGTATGGACTGCCTTTCCCTCATCAATGGCCTTGGTGACTGTTTCGAAGAAGTCGACCAAGTTCAAAAGGCATGATCTGCCCTTGATGAAGCCAAACTGGGTCGGGTCCAATGTCTGCAAGTCCCTATATCTTTGTTTATGAGCTCCATTATGATCCTCTCCATAGCTTTGCAGACTAGACTTGTTAAGCTTATGGGGCGGTAATTACCAGGGTCCGTAGAGGCACCGCCTTTGTGGAGTGGGACCACAGTTGCCGTACGCCACTCCTTGGGCACGTATCCTGTGGTAAGGCTGAGATTAAACAGCTGCCTTATGTGTGGATTTAATTCCTCATTTAGCTCGTGTAGCACACAGCCAGGGACACCATCCGGTCCCATTGATGCTGTGTTTTTAGCTTTAGAGAGCAGCTTTCACCTGCGCATTTGAGATGTCTGGGAGGCTACACTCCACTGGGATAGTTCTCTCTCCTTTAGTGCTTGATGGGTGGTGAAGTTTGCACTGAACCTGTCTGCCAGTATGTTGGCAATGTCTGTGGGTTCAGTGATTTTTGTATCATTTTGGACTAATTCTGAGCATATCTGGGAGTTTCCACCCAGGTTCCTAACATAGCTGAAAAAGGCCTTATGATTGTCCTTTGAATCCATGGCAATTTTTCTCTCAAAATTGGCCTTAGTTGATTTTATGAGTGCTCATATTTGTTTACTAATAATGATCAGGGGTGACTTCCCTTTTATGGATTTTGTTCTATCATGTAATAGCTTTCTCCTCTTATTGTAAAGTTTGTTAATGGCTGGGATCCACCAGACTGGATGTTTGCCCTTTGTGGAAAGAGTCTTGGTTTTATTTGGGATTGCCTGATCCATGCAGTCCTGGAGGTGTTCATAGAAGGCATTTGTAAGGGCTTCCGCAGCTTGGGTTCTCTAATTTCTCTAGCAGCTTGGAGGGGGAGACAGAATAGCTATAGGACGGTAATTAGCAAAGTCGTAGGAATTATCGCCTTTATGAAGAGGAATAATGTAAGACATTTTCCACAGTTGAGGGATGTAGGATTCTTTTATGGAGCGGTTTATGAGGATGGAAATGGAGTAGGATAAGGATTCTGCAGCTAGTTTTAGGAATTTAGCAGGTAGACTATCAGATGCAAGAGTGGTAGGTTTTAATTTCATAAGTAGCTTTTTAATTTTGGAGTTGGAAACAGCCAGGTGAGAGAGTAGGGGAGAACATGTTATCTAGACACTTGGCTGGGATATGTGGAGGGTTGTTTTTGGACAATTGGCTGGATAGTGCCATTATAGCTTCTGCAAAGTGGTGGTTAAATTGAGAGGCTATGTCCATATTGTTATTGGTGGAGATGGGATCTGGAGTAATAGTTTTGCCTGGTTTAAGTAGGGAGTTGATAGCTTGCCAAAACTCTTGAGGATTTTTTTGAGTGTCTTGTTTGTACAGTAAGAAAGTAGTTCTCTTTATCAAGTTTAGTTTGTATTTTGGCCTGATTCCTAAGCTGTTCGTAGTTTTGTTTGGCTTGGATGGTGTTATCCTTCTTACAGATTTTCCAGGCCTTATCACTGGAGTTTAGTATGGCTCTTCTGTTCCTCCTTAGCCATGGTGCATAGTTAGTCTTAACTCTAATTTTCCTGATGGGGCGACTCTGTTAAGGACATCAGTGAGGGTACTATTAAAGTAGTCAACTGCCTGGTCTAAACCAAGGGAAAATAGTGGTCCCAGTTACACTGTTTCATAATAGTGTTTAGATCCTGAGGGTTTAGGTTGTGGTCATTTCGGATTTGCCTGTAAGTTATGGGCTTGGGTAAGTTTGTACATTTGCATAGTAGGAATGTAGGGAGGTGGTCACTAAGACCATCTGGTAGATAGTCTGTCTGTTAGTTTTGCTTAGGGCTATTCACCACTGTCCAATCAAGGATGGATTCTTTTTGGGATTTTTTTGTCTACTCTAGTGGTTAGTGGGGCTGTTGGAATTGCAGGCCAACCAGTCAGTATTCAGGTCGCCTAGTAGGATTGTTTCATGCAGGAGATTATCTCTAGTCCATTGTAGGATTTCCTCATTTATAGGAGAGTTATTTCCTGGAGGGATCTAACAGCAGAGAATGTTAATTTTTTTTTGTTTTGTTAATATACAGGAGAGACGCAAGGGTTTCAGCATTATTAAATTTAGGTAGAGGGGTTTGAAGATGTTTAAGGTTTAGAGTGTTTATAAAGAGAATTGCAACTCCACCTCCTTTTCTACCCACTCTATCCAGTCTTAAGATATTATAACCTGGAGGGAGGATCTCTTCATTTTGGGTACTGGGTTTTAGCCATGTTTCTGTTATGGTCAGTATGTCAGGAGTGTAGTGGGTTATGAATGCATGCAGGTCAGGTAGTTTGTTAGATATACTCCTTGTGCTGATATTAAGAACTAATAGATCAGATATCTGTTTAGATTTGAGTATAGCTTTGAGTGGACCTGGGTTTGGGTGTATATCTCCTGAAAGAAGAAGTCTATTTGTGATAGATATAATGTGTTTGATTATGTGAGTTAGTTCTGTGCTGGATTTAGGTGTTGTTTTTCTAGTACTGCATCTTGGTAAGTAGGCCTTGTGTATATACAGTATTGTGGTATTATTAAATATTGTAGAGGAGATGAAAAAGTTTGTGTCTGTTTTAGTAGATGTGGAAATATGTGTTATGTGGAATGTAGTGTTGTCTAGTGATATATTAGTATGCATGGATGTGAAGTAGGCTAGTGATGTGAGGAATAGTGAGAGAGATGTTAGTGTGATATGTATGCTGTCTGTGATTTATGTTTGAATACTAGGCTATTTGATGATAGAGGTGTAGTGGTGGGTAAAATGGTGTAATTAGTAGCTGTAGTGTGGTCAGAAGTAAGTAATATGTATTTTTACCAATTAAAAGTATTTAGCTAATATCCTTTACTATAGCAACTGTCTTTACCAGTTACTGCATTAAATATAGTTGGTCACTGGTCAAAAAAGTCTTCCATAAACCAAAAAGAAACCAGCCCAATGTTACCTTACAACCTATATATACATAAATACAAATAAACATACCATAGATGTAGTGGAAAATGTATTGAAAATATAAAAGAACTATAGCAACGATAGAACACCTGATCTCAGTATGTCCTAACAAAAGTAATCAACATTCATCCATGCAGCAATTCTGCTCAGCATGTATTTTCATTTCAGAATTAGTTTACTTTTGCCCTTGAGCACACACACATAAACACATACCCACTCACTTATTCCCTTACTCTTTCACACACACACACACACACACACACACACACACACACACACACACACACACATGCGCGCACGCACACATACAGAAAATAAGTCAGTTTCTTACCAGATCCTCAGACAGATGCAAACTAAAGACAGCAACATCTTCAGCACTGCATAGCAGTGGCTTTTTTAAAGGCCAAAGTAGTGATAAACTGCAGGCTTGTCCACAATTTTTCCATTTTGGCTGTAATCATATCAATGAATTCTCTCTTTCATTGGCTTTATATTCAAGTATAAAGTAAAACTAACGTAAATGAAACAACAAGACTAATCCATCCAGGAATAAACAGTACTTCTGAAAACTACATCTGGTTTCTTTATCCCTCTGGAAGGGTATTTTGTCTACTTAGACACTTCAACTTGAAATCAGTTTGGTTACTTATCCTTATTCATGTAATAGTTTGTTAATTTGCTAGGGAATATAATTTTTTAAAATTTGTCTAAAGCCAAGATATTTAAAATTTTGCTTACATTACTTATAGTGTATAAATCAGAGTGTAAAGTGTGTGCTTGTATCTTTAAGAAACATACAAGGCTGTATGTGCACGTATATAACCCCGCACATGTGCACAACCTAAATGCCATTTTGTAGGAGCAGCTTGGGAGTAAGCATGCATGATCATAGTCATTAATTGTATATAAGCTACTTAAGTTAGAGTCAATAGTCAACAGTAGTAATGTGTTTGTATGCAATAAAGCTGCTTGAACAGAACCCATGAAGATTCATTTATTTGTGTCCTAACATGAAAGCGACATGGTGTCAGAACTGGGATGGAAGAGAGAAGAGTATTTAGAGCCATGAGATGTAAAGATGACAGTGAAGGTAAAATCGAGAGAAAAGTGCACAAACATAGTCAGAAGGAAACAAAGGTAATGATAAATAACACAAACTGTATACTCAATGTGAAAGACAATAAACAGGCATTACAAGGGCACAAATTGCATTATCAGGCAAGCAAAAAGTATGAAAAGTTTGTTAACTAAAGAACATTTTTAAGATAAAAGTACTCGATGAAGTTATTAACAGTAAAGCAAAATTAATGTGTTCAAAGCAAGAAACGAGTGTGTTTAAGGCAAAGTTAGGCATGTTTAGAGTAAAATGAGCACAAGAAAAGTGTATTGGGCGTAAAAAGGGCTTAAGCAGAATGAATACAATAAGAAAGTAAAATGCATATTAAGCAAAAATAAAGCAAGGCGACTGCATGTGTTTTGGCAAAGTGCTGTATTTGGGCATAACTACAACTTTGTATTGTATGAAGGGCATAGCTAAAGTTATTTGAAGTCTTTCCGAGTGTGTAAAAGTGCTTACAGTGTGTGCTTATTACTATGCTTGTATTTCAAAGAGTTTGTTGTGTGCAAAGTCCAACTACTTCATGTAATCCAGTCAAAGTACAGCTATTTTGAAAAGCTTCTTGTGCTGGGTGTGTCTGTTCACAAAGTACCGCCATTACAGAGTACTTCTTGTACTGTAAAGAGTTGCCTAGTGAGATACTGACATTTTGGGGACATTTCAGTGTGCTGTATGCAGTTATTCGCAAAGTGCAATTACTTTGAAAAGTTATTGAGCGTAAGACAACAGATGATTGATTTATTCACATTGTGCAGTTACTTGGCATGTTTCTTACACTGATAAGAGGTGTTTTCTTACAAAAGACGACATTACAAGAGTATTACAGTGCTTGTGAATTACTCATTCACATGGTAAAGTTCTCAAATGTTTCTTAAAGTGATGACTTTAATACGTGTTGATAAATGACTTTAGGATTTCTGCCTTTACCGATAAAATTCTGAAAGTTATTTCCCAAAGTCCAGTTATTCAAAAGTACTATGAGTTTGTTTATTCGCATAATTCCGAAAAGTCCAACAAAGGTACAAGTTCAGAGTACAAAGGCATTGAACAAATATTGGCATTAATTCTGGCATATGTGCGTGTCTGTATATTTATGCTTATTTGCAAACCCCTTCACTGGTATGTGTTAATATGGCAGACAGATTTCAAAAACCCCTACCACTTGTAATTGATCAGAATATTGCAGAGAACAGGAGAATATTTGAGCAAGAGTATGATATTTTCATACAAGCAGCTTATGCAGACAGAGATGCATGCACGAGGGCATTCATTTTGCTAAACCTAGCTGGGTCAGAGGCCATAGAAAGAGAGCGTTCATTTGTGTATGCACCAGCAGTATACAAAGGAGAAGGGGCAGACTGCCATATTGTTGTACAAGCTGAATCAAGGGTAGACGCAGAGTGTTCGAAGCACAAGTTCAGAGAAATGTTTAATCCCCAGACGAATACTACATTAGAGAAGCATTTGTTTTACACAAGAGATCAGAAACCAGGGGAAACATTTGCAGCTTATTTAACTGTCTTGAGAAACAGAGTTAAAACATGTCGGTTTGGTGAACTAAAGATGAGCTGATAAAGGACTGGCTTGTATGTGGTATCAACAGTGCTGCTGTGAGAAAGATTTTATTTGTGACAGTGATTTAATGTTGAGCAAAGTCATAGAGATTTGTCAAATCCATGAAGTGACAGAAAAACACACAAGTATGCTTGTGAGTGACAAGAGCATGGTTTCAGTAGGTTCCAGAGCCCATGTAGATAGTATACAACATGTGGCAAACAAGAACAGGCCTAAGCGCGTGGCAGCTACAGGATTTCCAAAGAATCCACAAGGTTTTCCAGAAGGTTCCAAGAAAGGTGCGAGCTCCAGTGCTAGCTTAGTGCAATACAAGCATGAATCAGCAAAACCTAAATCTAGCTTTATTGTCAACTGTCGCAATTGTAGTGTGAATCATGAATCTAAAAGAGAGAAGTGCTTAGCATATGGTCAGCAATGTCACAAATGTAAAAAATGGAATCATTTCCAAAAGTTTTGCAGATCAAGTAAGCCTCACACAGTTGTGCAAAAAATCAAGTTGGTCAAGTAGAGGTTAAACAGTCAGCTTTCTGTGGTGGATGGTGTATCAGTGCTTGGTTAAAGAGTTGATGCAGTGAACTTATTAAAGAGGAATGAAGTGTTTTGTACTGTCCGGATTAATGGAAAATCCACAGAGCTCAAAGTAGACACTAGTTCAAAGTGTAATATTATATCCGCAGACACATTTCCAAGAGTGAGAACTAGGGAACAATGTAACCAGTAGTGCGAGACTTGTTGCTTATGGAGGTGAAGAAATTCAAACCGAAGGTTCAGTGATATTTTCACATTATTTGGCTGAGAACTGTTACAACTTGTTATTCTACGTAGTCTGAAGACCAGTGCAATCTTTATTAGGTCTCAAAGATAGGTTAAGAATGAAAAAAACAATCTCCAAAATGACACACAAACTGCAAACAGAATCCAATTTATTGTCGTTTTGGAGATAGTTTAAGAATGAATCTGATTTCTTTTGCTAAAGAAGTTCATCATGTAAGTGCAGTTCCGACTTCCAGTTTTTCAGAAGCCATTTTTTCAGAGTATGCTGATGTTTTCGATGATAAGTTAGGCAAGCTTCCAGTTGTATATTCCGTGAAGTTAGACCCAGAGATCACTCCAGTAGTCAGACTAGCAAGATGAATTCCAATAGCAATGCAAGATAAAGTTAAAGCTCAGTTGGATAAAATGGTGCAGCAAGGTGTGATTTATCCAGTCACAGAACCAACGGAATAGGTATCATCCATGGTAGCCACTCACAAGAAAGGCTCAGATGAAATCAGAATATGCACTGACCCAAGAAATTTGAACAAAGCATTAAAAAGACTGTATCATCCAATGTGCACAGTTGAAGACGTTGCAGCTCTAATACCGAATGCAACTGCATTTTCTGTTTTGGATGCAAAGAGTTCATTTTGGCAAGTGATGCTGGATTGCAAATCCTCATTTCTAACTACTTTTTGTACTCTCTTAGGCAGATACAGATTCTTAAGGATGCAGTTTGGAATACATTCTGCAAGTGAAGTTTTTCAGCATGCAATGGATCAAATTTTTTCAGGTTATCCATGTGCCATAATAGTAGATGATCTGTTGGTTGGAGGTAATGGTTAAGCAGAACATGACAGAAACCTAAAGAAAGTTCTAGACAGCACGTGAAGTGAACTTAAAGCTCAATCCTCTGAAGTGCAAATTCAGACTTCCAGAAGTTATGTACCACACCTACGTTAAGGTACTATAATGTGAACAATCCAGCTATTCTTTCCTGTGATGCCTCAAAATTTGGTTTAGGTGCAGTTATACTTCAAGAGGGCAGTCCAGTAGCCTATGCATCTAGAACACTAATGCAAAATGCTCAAATTGAAAAGGAACTGTTGACAGTAGTAGTTGCATGCTCCAAATTTCATGATTATATTTATGGTTGAGCTATTCAGATTGAAACTGATCATCAACCTTTTGTTACTAATCTAAAGAAGCCTATGCAGTCTGCTCCAGCGAGATTACAAGAATGATGCTCAAATTGCAAAAGTACAAATTCTTATTGAGCTACACTAAAGGTAAATTGCTTTATCTGGCTGATACCTTGTGTAATTTTCCACCACTAGACTTGATGAGTTAAGAGATCTTATTCAGACTGATTCAATTTCACAGAAGCTCAGTCACTATATTAATGTCGGATGGACTTCAAAGCAACCTAGTGTATCACCTGAAGTGCAGGAGTATTTTTCTTACAGAGATGAATTGTTGATCGAAGATGGCATTATTTTCAAAGGTTCTACAATTGTTGTCCCTGCTTCCTTACAGCAAGAATACATCCAGATTTTACATCATGGTCACCCAGGAATCACATCTAATAAGAGAAGAGCACGAGAGTTGGTATTTTGGCCTTCATTATTGAAAGACATTGATAGAATTCTTTGTACTTGTTCAGTATGCAATAGTACCAGATTGCATTTGCAAAGAGAACTGCTTCAGCTAAGTCAAATTCCTGAACTAACTTGGTCTAGTGTAGCAACTGATATCTTTGAGTGGAACAATCAGCACTACTTAGTTTTGGAAGAGTCTTATTCAAATTGGTTCGATATTGATCTTCTACCAAACTTAGCCTCAACTGCTGTTATTACTAAGTTAAAACATCATTTCTCAGTTCATGGTAGTCCACACAAACTTATTTCTGACAATGGTACTCAATGTATTAGCCATTTGTTTCAGAAATGTGCAAAAGAATGGGACTTTGTACATGTCGCTAGTAGTCCTGAATATCCCCAATCCAATGGTCTAGCTGAAAGAGCAGTACAGAGTGCAAAGCAATTACTTGAAAGGTCAAAGCCTTACAACACAGATATATTCTTGAATTTGCTTAATCTCAGGAACATACCCCATGATGATATTCTTGGCTCACCTGCTCAAAGACTACTTTCCAGGCAAACTAGTACTACGCTACCTATTTCTTCAAGTTTGTTGCAGCCTAAGTCGAAGGACACTAAAACCTTCAAAGCTCAATTGTTTAAGAAGTGTAATATCCAGAAATCTAGTTACGACCGATCAAGCAGACTACTTCATCCATTGAGGGAAGGAAAGATGGTACGAATTCAGGCAACAAAAGGTTTTGCTTGAATAGGAAAGATTACAGGCATCTGTGCCGAGATCTTACTTGGAAAATTTTGAAGGAATGGAGTATAGGGGGAATCGCAAACATCTTCCTGTACCAGAACCATCATGATCATTGCAATCACATTTTATCTGTGATGCAAACTCTAAATCAAAGAATGAGTCAGACACTGTTTCCAGACCAGAATGTGTTCAAAAGTCTGATTCTGTTCCAGAAAGTGATTTGAACATTCCACGGGTTAATCATTTTGCAGAAACTGTTCCAGTTGCTAAATTTAATTCCCAGTTTTATGTCACACGATATGGACGAATATCTAAACCAAGTGTGAAATATGCAGCAACATGGACTTGATTGTATATACCTATAAGTTTAGTATTGTATAATGTGTGTCTATAGATTACCTGTGATTTCTGCATGCTAAACAGTCTCATAACAATTGCATGGTCTATTTCTCAAGGAGGGAGGATGTAGATCAGTGTAAATTGTGTGTGCTTGTATCTTTAAGAAGTATGTGTGGCTGTACATGAACCTATATAATTTGCACACATGCACGATCTAAGTGCCATTTTGTAGGAGCAGCTAGAGAGTAAGCATGCATGATCATAGTCATTAATTGTATATAAGTTACTTAAGTCAGAGTCAATAGTCAACAGTAGTAATGTGTTTGTAAGTAATAAAGCTGCTTGAGAGCTCACGAAGATTCGTTTACTCTTGTCCTAACACAAAAGCGACACAGTGTTTACATGGGATTCTAGAAACAGTTTCAAAATATGCATTGTCAGCCATTTGTGACCTTTCAGGTCTGTGTATACTGAATGGTTAGTTGAGAAACTTAAGGTACTGTACCTCAGATAAGACTCTAGCCGTAGCCAAAATTTCTTGTTTCAGCTGCTGGTAGTTGTGTGCATCTGTGTCTTTCAGGACTGTGTATGTGCTTCCATGGGTCTCTAGTAAAGGAGAGGACAGTATTCTGGCCCACTGTGTTTCGTGATAGTTTTTCTCTAAGTACACATCTCTTGAATGCTAGCAGACAGGCCTCAGTGTCTTAGTCTTTCCCGAGAGCCTACAGAATTAAACTTAATAAGATCTTACTATGTTTACGCAATTCAGATCATGTTTCCCAGCTCAAAAGAATAATTTCCTTAGTACAGCCATTTGCTCCCCCAATATTTCTGACAGAGTACTCTGTAGGGTATTTTTAAAATTTGCTAACTTATTACACTTCTAAAAAAAAAATATTTTCCCCAGTTACCTCTTTCATCCCCATCACACCTCCAAAATAATTTGCTATCTACATGAGAAAAAATGTGTTTGCATTCTGCTTGGGGTATAAAAAAATACCTATGCAGTCACTTCCAGGCAAGAATCTTAAACCTTCTAGACTTTGTTCCATACTTGAGGCATATTGTTTTTCTGCATTTTAGTAACAAAAAACAGTTTCTGGAAATCATCTTTCAGTTCAAGTTATTTTTTTTGTAAGTGATAAAAACATAGCTTTATTGACAAAGCTGAGAGGAACAAAAAAGCAATATACTCACAAAGTCTGTTCCAGTTACTGATGTAATAAAATGCAAGTACATAGGAATAGTTTATTTCAAATTTCAGTGGCCTCTGTTCGGTAAACAAGCTAAGTATTATTTCAAAGTAGGCCTTAAAACAAGTAGCATTTACAATTATTAGAGTTGCTCCTTTCATCAAGATTTACTCAGCAGTTCCACTGTACAGATTGGGCAAATTCTCTTAGTTTTTCATTCTGCAGTATAACAACTATTTTTCTCCAAGTTCCAGGGACAGAGTCTAAACTTTCATTTTTCAGCGACACCTTCCAGACCTTTCACTCATAGTGCCATGGAGATTTTTATTTCAGACTCTCTGTCTCAACCTAGAGGTCAGTAAATCTACTTCATTAAGGAGCAGTGGCCCTTATATATCTCAAGTGGCAGCTGCTGTCTATTAATTACTGTGGAAATGTTTTCATGCTTATTTCAAAACTGTTTACTTGCCTGCTTCAGACTCTCGGACACACACTCTTCTGCAGTCAGCATTGTGCTTCTTTCGCTGACACACACACACACACACACACACACACACACACACACACACACACACACACACACACACACACACACACACACACACACACACACACACACTTCAAGAGACATTCATAAGCAGCATTTGTTGTAGAAGAAGAGGTTCCCAAGTACACAAGTATAATTGAAATGTGTACTATAGGAACAGTATGAGGAAATAGTTTCATAGCGTGGCTGGTAGAAAGATGTAACAACTTTACTGAGGAGGTACTGGGATTACAAAAGCAGATGGGTCCATACTTTTGAGCAGACTGGTTGGATTTCTATCTGAAAAAACAGCATCCCAAATTGGAGAATTTACTTTTCGCAGGAGTACCAGACAAGTGAAAGAACGAGAGTTCAGTTAAGCACCCCATGGTGCTACTTAGCCCTGTCCTTTATACTGACTCTCTGCCTCTCTCTCTCTCTCTCTCTCTGTCATGCTCTTTCACTCCCTTTCTCCCTTGTCAGTGAAGAACCACTGCAGAATTTGAAGGTTCTGTCTCTTTAGCTGTTCTCTTTGTGCATCTACATTCATATGTGTGTGTGTCACATTGGTGTCATCATTCAGCCTGTCCTCCTGGCTGGAAAGAAGCTAGAGAAAGAGTTAATGTGCTGTCCCGCTACCTTCATTGTCTGATTCTCAGATTAGATGGCCCTCAATACTGTACTCCACATATTGGCTGTAGGGTTCTTGGCATAAATCAGTATGTGGTCAGCATTTATATGAACATAATTAAGTAGCAGGAATTAACTGTCATGTATATAGCCAGTCTGTTTGCATTTTGAATGTTACACAGCTAATTTTAGAGCTACTTAGAGTGGGTGGGTCTTTAATGGGATATTGCAGTAAATAAAAAAGGTATTTGTCATATCATAAGTGGAAAGAATGGTGGAGTGGAGGACTCACAAAGTAGAAATGAAAAGAAACAAAAGTAAAAAAAAGCAGTGATATAACTCAAGAATGCTCGGGATAAATGAGGCATTTCTGAAGATGTGATACAAGAATGCAGGTTTGTAGTAAACTAAGCAGTACAACAGTGTCTGAAGCCAAATATTTCTTTCTGTGTTAGGGTCAACCTGTTGTCCCAAGATAGGGCATCTACAGTGACTCTGATGAGGCCTTTCAAGTAGCATCTTGTGTGCCAGAGGGATAACTATTATGAGAGAGTAAAGGAGTGTAATTGACAGGCTGACTTGCCTCACAAGGAAGTTGTGGAGCACTCAGTGCTCTCTGTAAAGTATGCCCAGGGTCAAGTACATTGGAATGCAACAGGGGATTGTGAGTAGACCTAAGACAGCATGACCCATGTGTGGATTACAACACTGTTGAAGTCTTAGCTGGTGGGGCCATTAAACACCCTTCTCTAAGTTGAAGTAATAATGGTGGAGCTTAACTCATAAAGTAGTTTGGCTGAGATCCCTATCAATCTACAAGAGAATGAATACTCTGTCAGGGTACTAGGGCATGTCTTGTTTACTGGAGGTCAGTTCAGAGGAGGCTTAACATGTTTATTTCTATTCTAAGTGTTATGGTATGCATAACCACTCTTTTAATATGGTATTGCAAGAGTTATCTACAGTCTTATAAATATATATAAATACAAGTGTTTTTCAGACTAGTGCTTAGAACATATATGGTGAGTTTGGCTTACCATTTTAATCATAATATTTGCATAAGGGAAATTAGTGACATTAAAATGTTTAAGTATTTTTTTTTTTTACTTTTTGGTTGGCATTTAGTGATTTTGTGGCAGGATAATGATTGGTATTTCATATGCAGCAAGTAAACTGTATGTGTCACTACATGCAGTAAATTATAAAAATAGCCAAGGATTAAACAAAATGAGGTAATCTATAATGGATTTACTGATAATCCATTGTTTTCAACAAGTATCACTGTACAGAAGGGTTAGGGCTTTGTTACTGGTAACTGAAAGTTTAAAACTTTAAAACTGGAACAGTTCAGCACACAAAACAGTGAAATCAGAATGTGATGTTAATATTATGTATATAGAACCATCCTTTTGATTCTGATTTTCAAAATGAGAAATACTTTTTTTTTTAATTTGTAGTTCATTGCAGCAGTGTTCTGAATTTAATGTTTTTCTTAGATCTGCTTGCAAGCAGCCTAAGAAATAATTATGATCTTTTACACAGTAGGTTACAGCTGGGAGATGGTTAAAGAAATGGAGCATCTGTGTAAGCCACTCAAACAACCCATTACTTTCCCTGTAAGAGCAGCTCTTGTATTTCAGTCAAAGCCACAACTGCAGTGGTTATTAAAGCAGTCAGATAGGTAAGTAGCTATCTCCTCTGCATTGTTTATTTTAGTATTGTGCAGCATTGTATGCCTGAAGATTGATTTTCTGTATTGTTCATCTTTTACTAAATCCATTTCCTGTATATTTACAGATCTTTTGTCTTTGCAGAAGATCATTTATTTACTTCTCTGTTCACTTTTGTGCCTTGACACTGTAATATCCAAAATGAATTGCTAGTGTTTTCCTGTGGAGAAAGTTTAAATAGCACTTTTGATAGGCAATAACATTGTACAGAATTCTTGAAATGTAATTAGTACAGATACTTACAGCAGCTTAAGCTAAAGCTGGTCAGTGCATTGGTTCTCAAGTCCTTCCATCCTGATGGTCTTTAAATGCTTCTAGGTGCTGCCACTATAACTCATATTTGCCTCAGTCCTTGTTTTGTAATTGTAATATAGCTTTCATGTCCAAAAATGTACTTTTGCACTGTGCATAAGCAGCTGTATTGGTGTAGAAGGTTGATCCTTGAGGGATAAAGATCTGTCTAAAACTCAGGTGACTTGAGTTTGATTAGCATTGTGGGACTTATAAGAGCTGGTCAGGAAGTAGGAGAATGACAAGGCAAGGCTGCTTACCTCTTCTAGGGAACCAGGAGAGGAATGTGCTGAAACATGACTGCTTTCTGAGCCAAAGTGGTAATACATGAGGCCATGATAAGGTAGTGCTGCTGCAGTAGCTGGGTGTACACAGAGGAAGCATTACCAGATAGGTGGAGATGTTTCCTCAATTCAATTATGTACCTACTTATGTAACATGACCCAGCACATCATTGTGAGAAGTAGAGCCTTAAAGACAAAGCCCTGTGATCCATAGTATGACATCTCTTTGCCTGGTCCTGACCCACATAAGGAGCATATGTGGTGGATCACACCCTCAGTGACCCTACACAAGGAGATTGAAGACTGTCGTGAAGGAAGACCCTCCTGGCGTGGTTATCTCTGGTGGACCATCACTTGATCAGAGAGCTGTGAGGACAGAAGAATAAGGAGAACTGGCAGTAGAGGAGCCTGAAGTCAATGGCCAGACCAAAAAAAAAAAATCTTTTGTGGTGTACAGTGTCATTTTTCCAAAATACTGTAACTTAAATTTTATAGTTCTGAGGAGCCGTAATTATAGTACTTCCTAGGTTCGTAAGTGTATAGTAGGCTATCAACCACTAAGGCCCTTATAAGCTTAGCCATGCAACTCAAATGTGACCCACAAATTTGATTTATATAGAAGATAAAGTGCTGACTGCTTCTGTCTATCAAAGACATAGTCACTAGATCAGGGCTGAATTTCTGATTACCAATCCAGTAGTCCAAGTTGTGCTTAAGTAGGGATAGGGTGGAGCTCTGCTCCTTATGTTGCAAGCAAAATGTAGGTCTTTTGAACTAGTAGTTCCGATGCTGTTTGTTTTGCAGATTTGCAAAAGGTTCATCAAAACAGGCTCCATGTATGCCTTGCATGCCAGGCAAAGATCACCTGTCAGTAATCTGTATTATACCAAGTAAAGAGACAGGGTTTTGAGGCAATCAGCACAGAACATTTTGTTTTATCTGTGTATTTTTTTGTAAGAAACCTTTGTGGACTCTATAGTTCGTAGGTTCATAGGTGTTTACTAGGCTAATGACCACAAGGGCCTTTTTAAGGCTAGCTATGCATCCCAGATCTCTGACAAGTTCTGGTACCCTTGATAGGTGTATAGGTGCATGCGTCTAGTTGGGTACATACCAAAGGGGGCATTGTACTCTATGATGGGTCTGATGAGGGCTGAGTGCAGTTATACGATGACCTCTCTGGACCTAGATGTCATGCCATTAATTATAAGTTCAGCAGCTTAGAAGGATTTTCTTATTTCCTTGGACACATGTTGGTCGAAAGTTAGGTTATTATCTATATGAGTTCACAGGTCCCTGACTAGTGAATCAACTTTTAGGATGTTTTTATAGATGATGTAGTTACCTCTGTGTGGCCGACTTCCCAAAAGGTACTGTAATGTATTTCTTGACACTAAGTTTTAAGCCATGGCTTTGACACTGTTTGTCTGTGTTAGACTTTCCTTAAGGTATTCTCATCTTGGAAGGATTCAATGAATGCTCCAAGTCTGCAGTTATCTGCGAACTTGGTCAGCCAGAGTCCTTTGACATTGGTTTTGACCTCTGAGAAGTAGATGTCAAAGAAGAGCGGCCCAGTACAGACGCCTAAGGGGCTCCACTGGTGACCAGCCTCTTTGTGGAAGTAGCATCACTGATTTTAACCTCTTGGGTCCTATCAGTGAGACAGCTACCTATCCAGCATGTTATAAAGGAATTTATGCCTAGTTCCATAAGTTTGTTGACAGCAAATACAAATATGACTCAGTCATTGTACATGCTGGTGTGAATGACCTGAGACGTACCTCCCTGGACTACATGAAAAGAGACATAGAGGAGCTCTCTGATCATGTAGCCCAGGCTGGTATGACCCTGACCTTGAGCAGCATCTTACCCTCACCTAGAATGATGCCACAGTACAAAGACAAAATGATCGATTTTAACAATTGGCTAAAATTTTGGTGTCATTCAAAGGGGATCCAGTGTCTGTCAGCCTGGGATGACATGCTCGACAAGCCACGTTGCTTCACTAGGGACGGCTTGCACCTGTCACCACTGGGCTTTCGGATATTGGCAAAGGCTCTTGCCACCCCCATAGTGCCTTTTTTAGGCAAGGCTCAAAAGTCATGTTATGTGACTTGTAATCAATATAATCTTCAAAACCTCTGATGAAGGCAGGTAGGTTGGAACATAGGTAAAGATTTGACTTAGTACACACACTACATAATTTAGAACAAGATTGTCTGCCTGAAAACTGTTACTTTTGTTGATTTTTATGCAGCAATGTGCAGTGAGGAGAAGGGTTGAGAACATATATAGTAGATTGTTGTATAGCTGCTAATGCTGGAGCACTTCTCTAAATTCTGTATTACAGTCACTGCTTTTCTTTATCTCAGCAAACAATATGCCAGAGCATAGCATCATTGCATCCTCCTGAAAAGGATGTACTGGTTTCTCTTAACTAAAAGTACAGACTCAGTAATCAGCTGCTTGTTCACAAGCTGCAGGTTCTCAGTTGTACTTAGCGCATGATTCTTTTAAACTGTTTATGAAGACCTACATTAGATTCAGTAGGTCTGATATATCTGATTGATGTGCATATAAGTGTAACAGGATTTGTCAGTTACCTTTGATCAAATACTGGTTTTGTCAAAGAACATTAAGTGTTTTCAGTGAGACTGCAGTACTGTGGGGGTGAGGAAGTTTCCCTCTAACCCTAAGGACGCATATTTTTGGAATTAGTATAATTAGAAATGTGATGGTATGGTAGATGTAGCCTCTTGTGGGAGGCAGGACACTTGTTTTTTTTTTTTTTTTGGTACTAGTGTCAGAGCTGGATCATGGTTAGATGGGACCCTAGGCAGAATAATGGACTGGGACCCTCCTCAGCCAAACCAGTGTCCATTTTACTCTGCTGCCTCTCCTCAGTTATTATGAAACACTGTTCAAACCTGTCAGTGTGCATAGTATTTTCTTCTTTACTTTTACAGTGATCACAGATATTTTGATTTCATTTAAAATGTTTATTTCAAATGTAGCAAAAACCCTTTGCTAAACAAAACAAAAATGCTCGCCTTGAAAACAAAGATGGTTTGAGCTATTTCCTTTGAAATTCAAATATATTGGAAGGACCTTGAATCACACAATATTTAGCACAGTACCTTTCTCTAGTTGATCTAAACTATTCAACTATAGACTGGGAAACCTATACCACCACTAGTGCACAAGCACAGATTTTCCTGGACTTTGTCAGCACAAATGCCCTGCAATATTTAATCAGAATACCCACTAGGGGGAATAACATCTTGAATCTTGTCCTTACTAATATGGGAGCATCTTGCACCATCCCTTGTAAATCATCATTTGTTCGGACTGCTCGTAAAGCAATCTCCTTCAAAATAAAATTGAAACTAGAGATCCTGTCCACCCAAGGTACCTTTAGAAATTTCTTTAAGATAAACAACCTTCTCCTAAGTGATACATTAGCAAGCTTCCAATCCCCACCGTACCCAGTTAACTTCACTGGTTGCTCAGAAATATACAACACCAAAGTATACCAGCATGTAAACAGCTGCGTAGATGCAGCTGTAACTCACAGGAACAAGTGCAGGGCAAACCCCAGTAACAAACACACAAAGTGGAACTATAATATAAACAAGTTTTATAATAAAAGTAAAGTAATTATGACCAAAAGTAAGAAGAGCAATTCCCAGAGTGTCAGAGCCCTTGTCACTGACATAAGCAAACAGCTCAGGAGCTTAATAAAATCCACCAAAGCTAAGTTTGAGGCTAAAATAGCAAACCAAGCCAAAGGCAATCACTAGACATTTTTTATGTTCATAATCTCAAAAACACAATGCAGCAATGTACTGAGCTGGTTGTAAATGATGTTACCTACACTGAGGCTGAAGATATAGCTAACCTTCTTCTTCTTTCAGCTGCTCCCGTTAGGGGTCGCCACAGCAGATCAACTGTTTCCATTTCTTCCTGTCCTCTACATCTTGCTCTGTCACACCAACCACCTGCATGTCCTCTCTCACCACATCCATAAACCTTATCTTAGGTCTCCCTCTTTTCCTGTTACCTGGCAGCTTCAGCCTTTGCATCTTTTTCCCAATATACTCTGCATCCCTCCTCAGCACATGTCCAAACCAATGTAAGCTTGCCTCTCTGGCTTTGTCTCCAAACCTTCCAACCTGTGCTGAGCCTCTAATGTACTTATTCCTAATCCTGTCCACCCTCGTCATACCCAGTGCAAATCTTAACATCTTCAACTCTGCCACGTCAAGCTCTGACTCCTGCCTTTTTTTCAATGCCACTGTCTCCAACCCATATAACATAGCTGGTCTCACTACCCTCTTGTAGACCTTCCCTTTCACTCTTACTGGTACTCATCTGTCACAAATCACTCCTGACACTCTTCTCCACCCACTCCATCCTGCCTGTACTCTCTTCCTCACCTCTCTTCCACACTCACCATTACTCGGAACTGTTGATCCCAAGTAGTTAAACTCATCCACCTTCACCACCTCTACTCCCTGCATCCTCACCATTCCTCTGTCCTCCCTCTCATTCACACACATATATTCTGTCTTAGTCCTGCTGACCTTAATTCCTCTTCTCTCTAGAACATATCTCCACCTCTCCAGTGTCTCCTCTACCTGTTCCCTCTTCTCACTACAGATCACAATGTCATCTGCAAACATCATAGTCCACGGGGACTCCTGTCTGATCTTGTCTGTCAACCTGTCCATCACCATTGCAAATAAGAAAGGGCTCAGAGCTGATCCTTGATGTAATCCCACCTCCACCTTAAACGCATCAGTCACTCCCACCGCAGACCTCACCGCTGTCACACTACCCTCGTACATATCCTGTACCACTCTTACATACTTCTCTGACACTCCCAACTTCCTCATACAATACCACAACTCCTCTCTAGTCACCCTGTCATATGCTTTCTCTAAATCCACAAAGACACAATGCAACTCCTTCTGACCTTCTCTGTATTTCTCCATCAGTACTCTCAGGGCAAACATCGCATCTGAAGATATAGCTAACCTAATAGCCAATAAATGTAGCTGTAACTTTACCCCTGACTCCCCTCCATCTGTCCCTCAAGATATACCTGGCTTACCTGCAGCTATCACGCACAACCAAGTTCTAAAATGTGCTATCAAAAGCAAAAAAACTATTACATCAGTGAGTCCTGACAATATCCTTGGATGCATTTTAAATAGCATGATGTATGATTTAGCCACACCCCTAACAACACTGTTCAATCTCATCCTTCATTCAGGTTTTGTACCAAGTAAATGGAGAACAACTACAGTCATTCCCCAGCATAAGGGAGGACCTTCCACAGACCTAGACAATTACAGACAAATAAATCTGACCAGCCTCATATGAAATGCCATGGAAAGACTTATTATGGAACTAATCAATAGGACATATAGGATACCTCCAACACTAGACCTGTCTCAGTTTGGATTCATCAAGGGCAGGTCATGCTTACTTAACCTGGTGGATTTTTTTTGAAATGTTCACTGAAGCAATGGATGAATACAAAATTTTACACACCACATACCTTGACCTGGCCAAAGCTTTTGACACAATTCCCCATTCCGGCATAGTAGAAAAGCTAAATAAACTGGGAATAACCCCTTATGTCACCCAGTAGATTGCGAACCTACTCACAGATAGGACATAGGAAATCAAAACAGGGAAAGTTACCTACACAAAGAGACGACTCACCAGTGGAGTCCCCCAGGATTCTGTACTGGGACCTCCCCTGTTTGGCATCTATTTTTCAGATATAAAAGCCAATACCAAAGAGCTCTAGCTGACTAAGTTTGCAGATGACTGCAAGCTAGGAACAGTCATTGAATCCCCAAATGACTTAGCCATCCTGCAGGAAGGTTTGTCCCATATAAATAACTGGTGCCAAAATGACTGACTGAAACTAAATGCAAAAAATGACTTATTGTGTCCCTTCAGAAGTCATCTGTCCCTGGGAAATACCACAGTAATAATATGCCGCAAGAGCTGACCCAGATTTTTCGGATTTGGGAACTTATGTGGACAGTGATCTAACTTTTGACCAACATGTGCCCATTGTTGTAAGAAGGCCCTTTTATATTGCACAGTTATAAACAAAGAAATTATGTCTAGATCCATAGGGATGTCACTTCCCCCATTTATTCGCCCCTCATTAGATCAGTCATTGAATACAATGCCCCCTTAAACATATATCTGTTCATACACATGCAACAACTTGAATGTCTACAGAGATTCCATACTAAAAGGATACAAGGCCTAAATAATATGTCCTACATGGACCTATCTAAGCCCTGTCACTGTACTCTGTATCCTACAGACTGCTAAAAGGTGACCTGTGTCTGACATATAAGGCATTCTCCAACCCAATACTGATGGATTTATTGCACATCAGCAAGTCAAATGGCATCAGAAATACTTGGTCTAGAGATCTAAACCTCTCCTGCAACATCAACAGAACAGTTTGGAGGGGCAGGTATATCTCACTGAGGATACCGCTGCTCTGGAACAGACACATCATCCAAATAAAACAAAGTTCATCCCTGCCCGTATTCAAGCACAACTTGGATCTGTGGATAGGAAACAGAAACTCTACCCCAGGACTGCCCCCTGTACTACTGATGGACAGAGGAAGCTCCTAAATGCTTTCACCAGTGCATGGGTCCCCTCAAAATATCCAGTATATGATCAACGTTATTATCATTAGTGGTAATATATAATTATATACCATTGGTTGGATAAGGCCAGTCTCTAAACAGATGGAATAGGTTAGTTCCAGCTCAAAAAAGGGAAACTGGCTAGGCTTAAAATGGCCTGCAAGATAGCCTAACACTTATCTATGTATCTATGCATCTGGCAAACCATTAAACTACAAGAGATGTGCTGGGATGCATAGTCAAAAAGCAAAATGTTAACTAGAAGCCATGTGAAAGATGCCAAGATTCAAAAGACAATGTGAGGTGAATTTACAAACACCATTGGACAACCAGTTGGAGACAAGTGTCCCTGTTCAGGGGCAGATCGGGAACACTGACTGGTGAAGTGACTTGGTCACAGTCATACAATAGATAATTGAAGGTCAAAGGCTTCAAACCCTGGTCTATAGGAAGCAGCTAATTAACAGCTCCTAACATTACTCATCTGTACTGTCAGTACTGCTGTAGCCTAACACAGTGCCTTACTTACCCACATGCCTGTAAAAATCAAGGTAAATTAAAAATTAATTCATAGTTGAAATATTAGCACTAAACTTTCTAGGGAGGAATTTAATAAAGCCTACACAGACTTTTTTCCCATGTAGGCATAGTGGCACACTGCTTACATGAAAGTAAGAAGGAGTGTGATCCAGTAAGCAGAGCTGAGGGGCATGCACGAGTGCACCAACACAGAAGTGTCCGTGGCATGCAAATCACCTCATAAGCAGGTGAATTGCATGCAAATTAGGGTGGTAGAGTGATCCAGCAAACAGATAGGCAGTCCTACAGATCCCGTGTTAGTGTCCGAAATGTGCATGGAAAAATTCCATATACATGTTGTTAAACAGACAATAGGGGCTGTAAAAGTGCAGTTAGAAGGAGAGAAATAGCATAGCAGACACAGATATGTACAAAACTAGCCAATGTGTGTCTAAAATCTAATGGAAAATAATTTAAAATATATAATTGTTTTAATACACAGGTAATGTTTGCATGGCATACAGCAGTGCATAAATATGCTGTTATGAAAAATAAAAAAAAATAAAAAGTATAAAAATGAAAATTAGTAGTATGTGACAGTAATGCATTGTAGAACCATATGTGGAGTATGTACAATGGTAGACTACTGTGGTTGCTAATGAGGCAGGGCCTGAAACCTTGAAGTTTCCAGGTTGTGTGCATGGATCTCTGTGCAAATGATCTGGTGTTACTGAATAGCACAAATGGGTATTCATGTCCATAGATCCCATCCGAGTAGGCAGAGAACTGTGTTGGTATCCACACAAGAGGTAGCTGATATCAAAGGGCTTTGTTTACCTTCGGGGGGCATTTTTCAGCATTTTTGAGCATGTTTGTATGGCGTACCCCTGTACTAACTGTGACCTTTCATGGGGGCATGTACACTAAGTGCTGAGCACTGTTAACCAGTTTCTGTATGCCATACTACCACATGCCAGTGAGCACATTTATTCTTCCCTCACCCCTGAGGTGAGGGCCAGCAGTATTATACAACACTTCTACCATGTAGCACACTACCCTGAGATACTGGGTGCAATAGATTGCACTCATGTACACATCAAGGGACCACCCGGAGAGTAGGGAAGAATCTATGTCAACCACAAGGGGTACCACTCCATCAACTGCCACGTCATGTGTAATGTCCAGGGCATAATCATTAATGTGTGTGCTGGCAGCCCTGGCAGTTATCATGACTCTCATATCTCGCATGTATCACAGCTGTACTAGATGTTTGCTAGGGGGGACATCCCACAGGGCCATTTACTGGGGGATTCTGGCTATGCACTGGAACTGTGGACGATGACACCCATCAGAAATGCACACACACCCACTGAAGAATGCCATAATGAGGCACATACACAAACTAGAAACATCATAGAGAGTGTGTTTGGGTTGCTGAAGTCAAGGTTCCAATGCCTTAGTATACCTGGCAGAGTGCACACATGTTCAAAGTATGTGCCATGCTACATAATATGATCCTACGGAAACAGCTGCAGCAGAATCAGCAAAGAGAAGGGATACACAGCCCACCACCAGTGCCTAGGTCACCACAACTACACCCACGGGGGGACTCCGAGGAAGAAACCCCTGAGGTTGTCCCTGTAGGCAGACATAGGCGTGCCCAGTATGCCCTGGCCTTGGCCAAGAGACAATGTAGAGCACATGCACTGACAGCCTCAGGCCCTAGGGACTGACACCTTACTCCGACTCGCATACATATTAGTAACAATTATGCCAGACAGCCCACACAACCTGTACCTAACCATGTATTGGCAATGTACTGTGTGCATCAGACAGATTTAGCCCCAAACTGCACGTCTGACAACTGCTGCAGTTGCAAGGTAAGTCACACACCTATTTGTCACTTGTAAGGGGTACTAGAATATGGTAGCATATGTATGGACTTGCCACATGTATGCAGGGGACTATAGTGGACTACTGGGCTACTTGGGAAAATCTAAAAGCCACTTGGGACAACAGGTACTCTGTCCAAAAGTATGTGGCCCATAATATGCACTAGGCCACATGGTGAAAAATCCACTCCAATATTCAAGGGGGATGGCTAACAGTAGGGTATCACAACAGTCACACAACTGTGTATGCCAGCAAAGCATGGGCTGGTCATCACCCACCCCAACTCATCAGTGTATTCATACAACTGCTGTAGCAGTATATCTGCAATGATATATCAGTAGACCACCCAGTTCCAGCGCTGTGACATCACGTTCTATGTCTCACGTAATGCAGGGGTGACAATGTATGTCTGTATGCTGTTGATTGTGTGATGAATGGCACATCCCTGTCTGGCAGCCTGTGTGGCTCAGCAGGCTGGGGACATTAGCTTGGGTGATAGTGTTGATGGCTTGAGTCTGACAGTAGCCACATCTTTTGCATTTGAGGTAGTAGTATGGTGGTATTCCCACAGACTGTCGTAACCCTTCAATCTGTTACTGCAAGATAGCTGGACAAAGCCAGAGTGAATGGGGGGACAAAGGGCCAAACCTACAGACAGACATTATACATGTTCTAGAAGGTGGCTAGTATAACAGCAGGTTGCAAAAGGTCAGATTAGCTGCAGGATGTAAATGCCATCACTAAATGTGTCAGTAGTTACAACAATTCATTGACTGCATTTTACAGTATATTACCAGAAGACCACAAATGTATGTGGAACAGAGCAGACATATGGGGTGAAATGCTGGACATTCTGCAAAAACATGTATAGGAAGAGGTATGCAAACTGTCACCTAGTGTGTGTTGTTACATCATGTACTCCAGTCACATCATACCTCTCAACCTCTTAGAGCAAGAAGTCTGGTGAAAGCCATGAATAAAAGTGGGACAAAGGCCCACAAATAGGGACAAGTTTTAAATATTGCTCTTACAAACGTAGAAAGTTGATAAAATAGCAGGTCTTGTATTACCATGAATCTCCTGATGTGTATGGAGTCTGAAACTTTAAAGTCTGTCATTATTTCTTAATTTCAGTCTTCAATAATTTGCCACTAATATGCCAAAAAAACATAATGCTATGTAAATGAACCAAAAATATGAGGCAAAAATCTGGACATTCTGTGAAGCTCTGTACAGTTGAGAGGTATGAGTCATATTAAATTCAGCAAACAACCAGGGAATGCCTTGGACAGTATCAGGGAAGTGCTGCACTGTGGTAACAGGTGCAGCAGCCAATGGTCTGCAGCCATACCCCTCAACCTGGAAACATAAAAAATGTGGACAATGCCCATGAAAAATAGGTACAAATCTGTACGCTGATTAACATCAAATTTGCATACACAATTATGTAACAACGCCCACTCCAGTGGATTTGTGGGATACCAACTTTCAAACGCAAACTGAAGAACAGACAACCAAAATATGACACCAGAGTCCCCCGCAGCCATTCCATTGTCCCATTACCTGTCTATTTGCCCCATTTACCATAAACACTAATGTGTGCATGCATACTGCTTTACTTCTACAATGATATTTGAATTTTATTTTTACATTTTGTAGCACAATGCACAAACACTAATAGAAGTCTGCGAAACAAAGCAACACTGTCTCAGAATGAAAATAGACTTGGCATTAAAACCTCTCTGCCCTTGAAACTCATTAATTGAAACAGCATTAAAACCCACACCACATCCAAAGAAAATACATGGCCAGTGGTGGATGAAGATTACCTTGGGCTGTTTTCAATTAATTGGCCCCTTGCACACAAAACAAGAAACATACATGTGTTATTTGATATACCTTCCTGACTTTATTAAATTATATTCCTCCTTGTACAGCACACTTGTTAGACAGTGCGCATTTTTAATTTATTTTTTGAACATTTTTCCAGTAGGCAATGAAACAAAATTCATGAACCAATAATGACAAAACTGCCCATTCAGAACATTTCCATCCCATCATAAAAGTCTACTTCCACACCCACACAATATATATCTATATATAAAATAGAATGACAGTAGTTTAAGTTACAGGCATCTTGCACAGTTTCTTGGACTTATTTTCAATTTCAGTTTTTTTTTTTTGGGTGGGGCGACAAACATTTTGGAAAGTTGCTAGAATAAAATGTCATGTTACCACGAAGCATTTCACTGCCAAGTCTTGAACCAGGACCCTGTGCACTACAGTCAGAAAAACATACCACTATGCCAAATCAGCAGTTTCCTGAAAGACAGGAAGACTGAAACTTAAATGGCTATCTTTTAGTGAATTCAGTTCTCAACCTCTTAGCACAAAAACCTGGACAAAGCCAGTAATAGGGGGATACAGAATTCAGTTCTCACTTGTCACCATAGCTCTCAACCTCTTAGCACAAAAAACCTGGACAAAGCCAATATTGGAAGAATATAGAATTCAGTTCTCACTTCTCACCATAGCTCTCAATGTCGTAGCACAAAAAGCCTGTACAAAGTCAATAATGGGGAATACAGCCTCAAAATAGGGACAAATGTATCTTATAAACTTAGAAAATTGGTAGAATAAAAGGTTTTGTGTTACCATTTTTTTTTTAATAATATGAAGTCTGAAATTCAAATGCCTGTCATTATTTAGTGAATTCAGTCCTTCAGTGATTGCCACAAAAATCCTGAAAACCACAGACTTTATGAGGAACAGATCAAAAATGAGGCATACATTCACAGGTGGTGGTGGCTAGGGACTTTAGGCTCTTTTTACCCTGTACCCAAGGTACAGGGTTTGAGTCTGAGTACCTCTAGCCACCAGGTGAATTAAATTGGGGCATTTTCACACACACACACAAATGTATGTTTGCCTATCTTAAGTGAAAGCATTTTAACACCTTTATTGAATTGTTAGTAAAAGGTAAAATAAAAATAGTGTCTTGTTTTTCAGTTTGTTATTCACCTGATTCTGACAGTAAAGGACAGTAAAATGTATAACCTTGTTATCACCTAGCATGACTAGCATCACTATTGCCAGACTGAGGTACAGTTTAATTTGTTTTAATAAAGTTATACTTAAGAGTTATTCTTCATTTATTTTCTGGTTAAAGCCTTGTCAGTGCCATGAAATGTATTATGAAGAGAAATGAAAATTAATTGCTTCTAGTACTTGTCCTGTTCTAGCCTAAATTATTTCACCATCAATAATAAGTAAAAACTATCTTTGGAAGCTGCTGCAGAGAAAATTAATATCTTTGTGTTAGGCTTCTGTTCTTACATGACAATGTTTTTTGTTGAACTCCAGCCAAAGTTTCTAACAGAACAATTATTAACCATGAACTGAACCCTGCTAGGAAACAGCTATTAATAAAACTTGCCCAAATAATGTGAAAAAAGTTCCACAAATGAGATTCCTTTTTAAAACAACTTTTCTTTTTGCAAAAAGCATTTCCTCTTGCAGGCTCAAAAGAAGATAAAGTTACTGGCAGCAAAATGGGATGTCAGTGAACAAAACCTACTATAATGACAAACTATCAAGAATATTCACATAATGTATTCATAAGAATTAATGGACTCTACTTACTTCTCTGTTTAAATCTAAATAAATCTCCATTGTGGTAGGCAGGTCAATAGACAAGCACTACTGAATATTAGCTAAAGTAGGTCCTGAAAATGGCATGCTCAGTATTAAATTTGTAGCATTTAAACCAAGTTACACAGATATACTACTTGATGGCAGTAGCAGGTCTGACATACACACAGAGCTACCTTTTCCCAGCATAGCAACTATCCCTTCAATTCAATACCTGGAAGTACTGAACTGCATACTGCTTCAGCTTATGACATCATCAGAAGATGCTACCAGATGACACAGACTCGGGAAGTATTTGTATAGCTGTTCTGCATACATTAAATAAAACCCAAATTTTAAAACTGAAGTATAGCTACACTGATATAAAAACATATGTAAAAAGTACACATTTTAGCACTAGAAACACCACTTTCCACAATGATAGCATAACTGTGACAAAAAATTGCACTTTTTTTAAGTCAGAAGCCCCAACAGCAAGTACAGCAGACCTGGGGTATGCATAGGTGCGCACTTCCTATGGAATTAATGAACCAGAAATTGCTATGTAACTCCTGATCTAAAGTGGTGGGTGTTAGGAGCACAATAAACATACTGTTTTACAGTACGGGTAATGTGTATGTTACAGTAAGCAGAAGAGGTGCAAGGGATTCAGCAGGGTGCAGCAGGAACCTTAATGGTCTAGGTTGGAAAAAAAACAAAATTAAGATGCCACTACTTGAAGTACAATGGTCAATAGCCAGTTTCCAAATACCACTTAACCGTAACCAACACTACTTGAGCAATAAAGAATTTTCAATCTTCAAGCACCTCAGGTCTTTGTTGAAAGGTTCGGCGTTTCGGTTAACACCAGAAAATAAAGGTTTTGTATTAGAAACATTACAAACTTTGCCAAATGTGCAGTAGCAAGTCCTGCCCACCACCCACCAATCAGAAAACTAATATTCCTACCGATGGCGGTCACACACACACACAGTTTCACTCAAAACACACACCACTTCAATCCTTTCCTTTCTGTTCACTGTTCCAGTCAGAATTCTTTCTGTGCAGGCAGATCCCAAAAGAGAATGAATGCTACTCAATTGCTCATTGCTCCTTAGAACGAACGCTCTCGCTTGCATCCGGACTTCCCACCCACAAATCCTTTCAAAAGGCCAGCCAGAAATACATGATTATGAGCCCGTGAGCTCAGTTATAACAGGCTGGTAGCCCTGACGGAGCTGACGTCATTGCACACATGATGACGTCAGCGCAAACCGCGAAAAATAAATACAAAATAAAATAAAGCAGCAAAATAGTCGGAAATGAAGGGGTGCCACTTGGGAATCATGGCACCCCATTATTTGGACCCCAAAACTTAGTAAAATCTGAGTTATTCAGTACGGTTGGGAGGTATGTCTGCAGCACACAAAATCCTGGACTGAAGTACAGGTAGCTCTGGCATGGAGTCACCTTGTAAGTATTGACAATCCCACTGGACATGCTCCTACACTTAGCTAACTTGAAGCCAAGTCTGTTGCCTCTTCCACCCAAAGGCCTGCTATGTGGAAATATGTCTGTACATACAGACAGCTACATATACATATCTGTCTCCCCCTACCCCCCTCACACATGAGTAGTGTATTTATCAGTATGTGGCACATATATATATATATATATATATATATATATATATATATATATATATATGACAAGGTATATAAATCTACATAAAGTAGAATAATACATAGACTCTCTACATATATCTACATAACACATTTATATAATGTACACACACAGCAACAGTTAAGGTGACAGTCCTGTTATGCACATTTAAATATATATGTGTGTAGGGGGATGTATGAATGTCTCCACATACCCTCAGAATGCTGGGGTTATCTGCACTTACACATCACAACAGTTGTCTGATGGAACCATACCAAGGCCACAATAGTATATAATCCACTCACCCATAGAACCCTGTGACTGTGGAATGTCACCCTGTAGAAAGACATAGGTGAGCAGGTGGTGTAATGTACACTGGTTGCAATGCATGCCATGGACAGGCCATATTGTCCCTGGCCACATGTCCACCTATCAAATTGCAACCAGCCACATATGGCCATACTGGTAATTGTACTCACGTAAAAGGGATATTAACAGGTATCCCACTCCTAGGACACTAGATGCAATAACAGTATCAAGTAGTATCACTCTGCAGGCCACACATGCTGTCTAACACAAGGCCACTTAGCATACTCCACAAGTACTGTGCCTGCATCCACATATACAACAGACTTAAAATATGGTGCGTACAGTAAGTACTGCGAGCTGTAGTGTGTAATAGTAGATCGGTCGGGGTTCTAATATCACCTCAGCCAACTGCATGTGTGTGTGTGTGTGTGTGTGTGTGTGTGTGTGTGTGTGTGTGTGTGTGTGTGTGTGTATGTGTGCATATATCCCTATGCAGCACTACAGACATGCCCATCTCTGTGCACATTTTATGGCACTGTGACTAGCTGCTGGCCTCAACATTGGCCTCCTTTGCAAGGCCTACTGAAGTCATCCACCTTAAGAGTACTGGCTGACACTGTAATATCAGATAAACTCTGTGGCACTTGCGATAAATACTGCAAACTATAGTGTGTACTACTAGATAGGAAGGGGCTGTAATCTCACATCATCCAACATGTGTGTGTTTGTGTGTGTGTGTAAAACTATCTCCTTGCAACACTACAGACATGCTCATATGGGCTATCTGTGTGCAATGGTTATGCATTTTACAGCCCTGTGACTAACTGCTGACTCTAAATTGCCCTCATCTACATAAACATAAACATAACTGCTATTCACCACCATCTACATTTGTACATTCAGAAAACCCAGGTGACACATATCAAGGGTAGCAGACCTTGTCACAAAGTATGAAAGCATGATTATGCTGACTGTCCCTGTTGTCCCTGACACACTGTTTTACACATATGCACCTAGGGAACCATGCACATATAGTGCCAAACCTTACTGATGTCATATTTCTGTGCTGCCATGCCATCCTGTGCTGCTGTATTGCTGCTATGTGTCTATAGTTTAACCTCTCAGACTCCTGGAACAGAAACATACACAGGTCCGTTACACACCTGTCATTCTGTAACACTACCACCAGTCTAACATCATGCAACAAAGATACACAAAGTTTGATGTGTAGTCATGACACATGCCAGCATAAGTACTTGTTGTGGCTCACAAAAACTGCCATGGCATAACAATGCTGCACTACATGAGTACATGTAAAGTAATAGAGTCACCCAGTGCATCAGACACATGTTTGCATGTCCGTGCATCAATGGCATGGATGACAGGGATGTGGCACAGGTATCAGCACATGCACAGGGTGTAGTGTGGGGGGTGTCAGAGGCCTAGGCTGTGCCAAACAGTTGACAGCATGTGTGTGAGTCAGGAAGAGGTGCTGGTTAGATGGACCATGGAGAGGTACCATGTGTGTCTCTAGGTGACCTGCGTGTGACTGGTGTTTGAGTGTGTGCGTGTATGCAGTCAATCCCAGTGCTAGTCCTGCATGTTTATATGTTGGGCAGCCATATATGGTAGAGTGGACAGTTCACCGTCTCCGGTCATGTACATGGGAACTGGCTCCACCAGGAGTAGCACTGGCACCACCATGCCCAAGGTCAGATGCGGTACTAGTAGCTGATGGTGACTGCTGTCTGCCGGGCCTGTGTCCCCACAGGACCACCCAGGGCCATGTGCCTATGGCCTGCCACATTGTGGTGTGGACAGCACACTTCCCTCTGTAACACTGGCAGTACTGCCACTATGAGAACGTGAGTGTGCAGCGCCACTTGAACTCTTAGCAGATGGTGTTGCTGACTTACGTCCACATGTCCAATGCCCAACTACTCCCAGATGTTCCAGCAAAAACAATGTGTGGTCAAAGACAGACACTGTCTCTGCCCACCATCTGTCCACTATATCAGTGAACCAATCCACAGTGTCACCACTGTAGTGGAGGCAGTCACGGATGTCAGACTGTCTTGCATCCATAATCCTAAGCATCCATTTGTTGTTGCATTCAGAATGTGGCTGTGCCTCCATAATGGTTCAAAACATGTGGCAAATGACCCTGTGATCTGACACCTGCAACAGGTGTTGAATGGGCAGCAGTCCTCCTTTGAGCATACCTGTCAATCTGTGTGGGACCTCGCCAGCTCTCTGGCTATGGCCAGTGTCTGCTCTCACTGATGCCATAGTTGTCACACTGTCCTGTGCAATGTCACCACCCTCTGACTGTCCAATATCTGTGGCCTCTGGGGACTGGGTATGTGTGGGCATACTGACTGTGTGCAGGTGAAATGGGGGTAGGGGAGAGATGTCAACCTCTGGGACAGATTCAGATCCCAACAACCCCACCTATGCCTCACTATGGCCACCATCATGATCAGAGTCTGATTAGACACTGACAGGTTGTGAGGGGGACAGAAGCCAACACCCCCATTCACCTGTGAGAAGCATGACAAAAGAAGTACATTACTACCTGCACTATTATGTATGGTAATCCACACAGAGTCATACAGATGAGGATCCACAACTGCATTACACATGCCACATCTCATCTATGATCCCATGCACAACAGACAAACTCACAACAACATACACAGACAAGTCAGGCCCTTTATAACATGCACTTCAGCTACATCCCGTTAATGTTGCCAGTACAATACATCTGTGAGGTATGTAGTATGACAGTGTATATGATAGAACTACACATAAATCCCAGTACACCTATCTTGAGAATGATATGCCAGTGGTAGTATCACTGCCTCAGGTATGTACCATCTCCCTATTGTGTTTGAATAGGCATCTTGGAGTAATAGCCTCATATATAGCAGGCTGTGTAGTTGCTCATAACTAAGTGCAAATGTGTTAATGATTATACAAATACACACCTGTGATTAAACAGTCTATTCACTGTAGTTAACTGATTCAGAATGGAACATACAAATATCCTACTTTGGCTAAAAGCAACAGTTGTACATAGGGCAAAATGGCAGCCCTTAACTTTTGTACGGTATATATGATCCATAAAGCAACAGTATCACACTTACCAGGTACAGGATCATGGACTTCGGCCACATCTGACAGACCTATGAAAAAGTGAGAGAGAGGTATTGTCAGCACCACCAAATGTTGCAGTGCTCTGAAGTAATATATGCATATGTCCACATGTATATTAGCTACTGTGATAATGGCTATATTGCTAACATTCTGAGTATGTGTGCACAACTCTGCATAAAACCCAACCCCCCCAATGCAGACAGACCTGACATCCATGTACTGGTATGTACCTCCTGCCACAATGACTGATACAGTATTACACTGGTGAAAACAGTAAGCTCACCTGGACACTCCTCTTCTGTGGACGCTGTGGCACCCACCTCTAGGGTGTGTGGCATGATGGATGACTGGGAGCTGTTGGTTGATCCTAGGTTCACTATGAATTCCACTGTGGCCTAGTATGGGTGGTTGTTCCATCGCAGACCCTCCACCAGTGGCAGGACGATCCCTGGCAACAGCAGCTGCCCTTTGCTGTGCACCATTCACCATATCTATGGCCTGGTGTCGGACCTACTCATAGGTCCTATCCTGTTGGCCAGTCTGATTAACATCCTGTACAAGGTCTTCCCACAATGCTGCATTCTCTTCATGATTGTGCCAACCCCTGAAAAGCAAGATGTGATGGTGGTGTCTGAGGCCATCCATTATGATGTCATTCTCTGCAGTTGAGAATGGTGGATGTCTCCTGTGGTACATGGTTCCTGAAAAACAACAAGAGGCGAACACATTACAGGACTAGATACATGGACATCCACTATGTACAGATCCTGCACTCCCATAATGGCCTGCACTATCCACTGCTCCCTCACACGTCATACCCTGCAGTCTGGCAAAACACTACATGTGTGGCTGTCACCAAGATAGTAGCAATACTGGTTCTATGTCCCTGTGTGCCATGACAGATTCTGCTGTATGTCCCTACACCCATCACTGAAGTCTACTGTGGTGTGTCCCCTACAGGCAAATTCCCACTATGTCATATGGCCACTGTCAGACAAATAGCAGTGTGTTATTACAACTATATGGGGACAGTCCAGCATCACCAGTGTGCCACAATCACAGAAAGCAATGCAGACCTGCTGTAGTATATGTTTCCTGTAGGCTTCACACCTCCCAACTTTATTTATTTATTTATTTATTTCAGTTTGATAACCAGGGAAGTCCACTGGGCTCAGGAGCCCGTTTTCAGTGGAGGCCTGGGGAGAAAAGCTCCACATTACTTAGTAAAGATAAAAACAGGTAAAATTAAATTTAAGATTCAAACATATGGGTACATTAAGATAGAACAGAAAACAATAGGTTTTATGAATATGGGTAAAATTGTCATACAGAGACAGTTATGAGGTACAATGGTTACATAGCATATGAGTCATATATTAACATGGTTGGTTAATAAGGATATTTAGAATTTGAGTCTTGTTAGGGCAGAGAGGAAGACCAGAGACAGTATGGGGTACAATGGTAACATAGCATATGGGTCGTAGATTAACATGAATGGTTAATAAGGTTATATAGAATTTGAGGTTTGTTGGGGCAGAGTGGAAGACCAAGTGTAAATTGTAGGGAGGGGGAAAAAGGGAGTGCAGACTATTTACAGTATTTACAATATATACAAAAGGCAGCAGTAAGAAATAAGTAGAATCATGGAACAAAGTGTAGGAAGAAGGAGTAGTATGGAGATACAATTAGTGTTGAGAGTAGAAGGCTAGGTGGGGAAAGTGCAGTTGCACTTCCTATTAGAGAATAAGTGGGAATGGAGTAGGGTTTTGAAGTTGTTAGGGTTTTCAGTCATTCGTAAAGATGGAGGTAGAGAATTCCATTTTTTGGCTAAGGAAAAGGATAGGAGGAGTTGGCCGGCTGGTCACTTTGGTGTGTGGACACTGAGTAGGTTTAGGTGAGCAGATCTAAGTGGCCTGTTAGGGGTGTAAAGTTGTAGGATGTTGGATAGTGCAGGACATTTGGAGGGGTTAAATAATAGCCTATGGGCAGTGTTAAGTTGTAGGTAGTCTAGAAGGTTGGGGAGTTCTAGCCAGTTTAGTGAGTAGAGGGCAGAGCAATGGTGGGAGGTGTGTTTGGCTTTGATGGCGAATTTAGAAATTTTATTATAACAAATTTCCATTTTTGAGGAAAGGGAGGCAGATAAATTAGTTAATAGAGGGCCATACAGTAGTGAGGGAAGAAGATAGGCAGTGGCGAGTGTTTGTCTAGAAGAAGGAGAGAGATAGTGAATGTTTCTATATAGCAGGCCAAGTTTTTGATGTGTCTTCTTGATATTGAGTTGAATATGGGTGTCAAATTTTAGGTTTTCATCAATAGTGACCCCAAGTAGTTTGGCATAGGGAACAATTTATATAGTTGAATTACTATGGCTTCTAATTTGGAATGAGTTTTTGTCAAGAGGGGAGGATTTTGAGGGGGGGAAGAGAAGTATTTTGGATTTGTTAGCATTTAGAGAAAGGTGGTTTTGGAGCATCCACTTCTCAGTGGTGGAGAAAGCTGTTTGTGTGTATGATAGAAGTTCTGGGAGGTTGGTGGCACAACAGATTAAAGTGGAGTCGTTGGCGTATTGTACAATTTTAGTATTAGGGATGGCAGAGTGAAAATCATTGATAAAGATGTTGAATAGCATAGGGCCAAGAATGGAACCTTGGGGAACACCAGTGGGTGTTGGAAGGAAGTTAGAGGTACCTTTCCTCCATTTTACAGCTTGAGATCTATTGGATAGGTAACTAGAGAACCAAGAAAGTGTATTATGAGAGAGGTTGAGGTTAGCAAGGTGGCTAAGGAGATGAGTATGGGAGACAGTGTCGAAAGCCTTTGAGAGGTCTAGTAGAACTGTTGAAACTATTTTACCAGTATCGCGGGCACGGTTGACTGTATCTAGGAATAAGAGTAGAGCAGTTATAGTGCTATGGCCAGGGCGGAAACCATGTTGGGTGTGGGAGATGAGTTGGTTATTGATAAGGAAGGGCATTAACTGAATGTGAATGCATTTTTCCAGGATTTTTGATATTGGGGAGAGGATGGCTATGGGGCGAAAGTTTGAGGTATTATTGTTTTTACCGCCTTTGTGGAGAGGATGTATAAAGGCAGAATGCCACAGCTTGGGGACATAAGATTCCATTATGGATCTGTTGATTAGGATACTAATGGGAAGGGCGATTCCATCTGCAGCAATTTGTAAGAATTTGGATGAAATATTATCTGGAGCATTAGAGCAAGGTTTCAGTTTGCCGAGAAGTTTTTTTATATATGAGGTGGAGACTGGTTTAAGTTCGAAGGTGGTGGGAGGGTTAGGTTTAGAGGCTGGTTTAAGTTCAAAGGTGGTGGGAGGGTTGGGTTTAGAGGCAGGGTAGAGTGACTGAGATGTGTGGATGGGTTAATTTGAAATGTCTTATTTAGTTCAGCTATACAGTTAATAAAGAAGGAGTTGAAAAGAGTGGCAATTTCTGGATCAGACTTGGTAGTATCAGGGCAAGGATTATTTTTAGTGCCTGGGTTGAGGAGTGAATTAATGGACTTCCAGAATAGTTTAGGGTTTTTGGAGTGATTGGCTTGGAGTTTCATATAGTAGGATTGTTTGTCTTTGGATATTTATTTTTTGTGAGGTTGCGGAGCTGCTTGTATTGAATAAGGGTCTCTGGATGTTTAGTGTGCTGAGAACGTTTCCAGCATTTGTCTCGTTGTTGCATGAGTTTTTTGGTTTCCCTAGTTAGCCATGGGGCAGATTTGGATTTGATTCTTATAGTTCAGGGTGGAGCTTGGGAATTAAGTACATTTAGGAAAGTAGAGTTAAAGGATTCGACGGCTCTGTCAAGAGGAAGAGTTTTTAGATTGTTCCAGTTAAGTTTGTTTGAGGGTATTGGAGAAAGTGAGGGCATTGAAGTTAGGTTATGTGTATGCAGGTATTGGTGCTGGAGATGGGGAGACTGAGTAGCTCGGTGGATGAAGGCAGGCAGGTGGTCACTAAAGGAAGCGGGAAGGATGCCTGAGTCTAAGATGTTGTTAGGATGGGTAGCTAGGATCCAGTCCAGTGTAGATCCTGGATGGTTGATTTTGTTGGGTCTAGTGATAGAGTTAGTTAATTGAGTAAAGTTGAATAGATTGACAGATATGGCTGGGTTTAGGTTATTAATTTTGTTCCAATCTATGTTCACATCTCCTAAAATGTAGGTTTCTAGGTTAATGTTAGTTGAGGCCCATTCAAGGATTTTTTCAAGGGTGGTAGTATTGTTACCTGGGGGAATATAAAGGGATATGAAGCAGATACTTTTGTGAATATTCATTTGTAGTAAACCTATTACTAGTTCAGTATTGTAGAACTGGGGAATGGGGTTTGGGTATGGAATAATGAGGAGTAGATTAGAGAATATCAAGGCCTTTTCTGTTTAGGCAGTCAGATCTAAGGGCTTGAAAGCCAGGGGGGTGGGATTTCTGAGTCAGAGATGGTAGGTTTTAGCCAAGTCTCAGAGATGGCTACAATGTCAGGAAGGTTGTGTTGAAGCCAGGCATGGAAAAGGGTGGTTTTATTTCTTAGGCTTTGGGCATTGAGAGTGATTATTTTTAGGCTTTTAAGGTTAGTGGTATTGTTACTTTGTGGCGGAATGAGGTTATTAGTGGTGCTAGGTCCGGGATTTGGATGGATATCACCAGATAGAATTAGGTGGATGAAGATGGGAGATAGTAGGAAATGTAGTTTGCTTTTTGACTGTTGAGGACAATAGATTAGAGCTTTGTGGAAGTTCAAGTTGGTGGAGGTGGGTAAGATCTTTGGATTAAAGTAGTGGAGTACATTGGTCTGTAGTAGTGAGGGAGATATGTTATGGTAGTGAGTTGTGGTAGGGGTGAAAAGTGGAATGGGAGTTGAGAGGTGGGAGAGAAAATAGGGGGGAAGATGAGAGGAATAATATGAGGTAGTATGGTGCAATGGGATTAGAATTAAGAGGGTGATGAAAGGGAATTGTAGAGTTAGAAGGAATGGAGAATGCATAATGTAAAGGATTAAGATTGTAATATAGAGAAGTATGGGATGTATAGTATAGGTAGGGTAAAGACAGATAGAAATCAATGGGTGTAGGTTTTAGTAAAGTGTGAGTAGGGAGTGGCTTTTAATAGATGTTTGCAGAATGTCAAGATGTTTGCCTCATAGATGTGGCCTTTTTCACACAAACGTGTGGATGTCTGACAAATGGTTGGCCAATCATTGATGGTGGATGTCAGAAAATAAATACAGAATTTGACTTTCATATGTCATACCCCTCAGAAAACAGTTATGCTATAGTAGTATCTGTTAGTCTATTCAAGTTCTTACTTTGTAAAAACATGAACGGCGCAGTGGTATGGACGGCACAGGGGTGCAGCGGTAGCATTGTCTCCTCACAGCAAGAGGTTCTCCAGTTCAATTCTTGGCTGGGGTGCCTTCTGTGTGGAGTCTGCATGTCCTTCCAGCATTCGTGTGGGTTTCCGTTGGGTGCTCCGGTTTCTTCCCACGTTACAAAGACATGCTTCTGGCGCGTTTCTCCCCAGGCCTCCACTGAAAATTGGCTTTTTTCCAAGTTGGACTTTTCCGGTTAACAAATGTTAAATAAAATAAATAAAATAAACTTTGTACAGGCAATATTTATACTCTAACCCTGAGTTTGGGCCTTTGGCCCCCCATTAATTATGAATTCGTCCTGATTTCTTCCTGTAGAAGGTTGACAGATATTTTAGGCATAGCTCTCAACCAAACAGGGACAAATGTCAGTGAAACAGGGACTTAGCCAGAGTACATCAGGGGCACATTTACAATGTTAGAACTATTTATGTGACACATTGACAGAATGAGAGGAGGTGAATTACAGTACATCATTTGTTACAGGAGTGTACACCCTTAGTTATTGTCATGTATTACTTGTAATCCACTAGTTTCCTACAACAACCGACCTTTGTAGGAGGGCTTGACAGGGACAGAGCTGAGATGTGATTGACAGCAGGGACAGTTGAGAGGCATGTCTGTAGGTGTAGAACAGCAGAGTATCAATGGCATGTCAATACCATAGACTTAAGACAAGTCTAGTGCTGTAATCCCTATTCTCCATACCTCCATCCTCCCATCTGCATCCCATTATATGGAGAAATCTATTGCATATCTGGTGGAGTGCAGTATTCCTTTTTTGAATCTTTCCCATAGAAATACTTTGGACATATGCTGTCTGTGGTACTGAAATCTAATACAGACCTGTTCCCCATAACCAGTTGCTTGCCTAACAGGTAATTGCCTCTGCACCAGTCTGTGGCTCAGAATTGCTAATTGCAGCCAAAACTGCTGAATTGTACTGTCATTGGCCAATTACAGGCCATCATAGTGCAATATATAAGGCCTTCATGTAGGCCTTGGCCCCTCTCTTAGTTTTTTAGATGGACATTACTGAGGTGTGGAGACTACAGCATCACAGAGGGTAGGTACAAATACTGTCCACTGTAGAGATTTATGATGTATGTCCACAGTTTTGCCTCGTATGTTTGGTTAGTGTCTCGTGACATTATGTTCATCTGGCAGTTCACTGGCAAACTTTGTGGGTTGAAGTCAGTAAGGGAAGAGAGACGTGTGTGTGTTACACTTCATACCCATCAGAATATGCATGCTAATGCAGTAGTGACTATCCTATCAACGTGTTGTCTTTGTAGGTGCAAACTGTTAAACATGCCCTATCTCTGGGCCTTTGCCCCCCCCCATTATGTATGGTTGTATCCAGATCCCTTGTTCTAGGGGTTATGGAGGTATGGTAGTTCTGTAGCAGCTACCTTAACATACAGCTGTGTATGCTAGAGGCTGCAGCTGCTGCTGCCACCTAGAACACATAGGGGGAGTGTGAACACTTTGGAGGACAGCAAGCTGTATGTGTAACTGTGACAGCTGTGGCAGCCCTGTCATTACAACAGAGCCATGGTAAGGGTACTCTTTTTAGTCCAATCGAGGCATGTGCTTAAGGTACATCTGTTATGCAACAGTGCCAGTAACAGAATAATAGGCGACATATAGTTAGGCTATACAGATATGTGCAGTGTGTCCCTACCTGCAGGCCTTTGCCTTGCAAAAATGGGTAGCAGATAATTAAGTAGCAGTAACCTGTGGGGATTAAAATGCATGACTCAGTCATTACTTTCTGTCTTCACAACACTGTAATTGAAGTGCAACACAACACTGGATTTGATCCAGGACTGTGTGTGGCAAAATGTACTGCATGCAAGGCATTTAACAGACTGAGCTACTGAGACACTGCAAAAGCATGTGCATTTGCAAAATATATGTGCACATATACAAGCTGTGAGAAACATTTATACATCCATGAGTATGTGGGTGGCTTTATATGGTTGTATTTCTGCACCAGGGTCCCAGTTGTGCATGTACTTAGCCTTTGCTGATAAAAGAGCACATTTACCTGCTATCCAAGGCCTCACTTACATCAATTAGCATATGTTTTTCTTATTAATTAGTATTGCGTCAGAGTCCAGGGTACATGCCTGGTTTTCACATTAGTGTTTTATTTCAGTTACATGCATCATGACTGTAATTAGCAATCAGTATGTTATGCTGGAAACACATATTTAACTTAAGGCCTGTGTAAGGTGTTGGGTTAATGCAGTGTGCTGTAGTTGAGAGGGGCCTGAGTTTGACACTTGGTAGAGGTGTTTATTTTCTACATGTGAGTAATAATGTAATAGACACATATAGTAATTAAAGCTCTTTAAAGCTCAGTTGAGCTGAGCTAAGCAAAGCGGCACAGTACTTTGTTCCGCGTAAACCTGAGCTAGAAAATATAAAGAATAGAAAAAGGGGGTGAGAGGAAAGTGGTGAAATGGGGGCAGGCAGGGGGAAAAACAATGTGAATGGCAGGTAGGGATGTGCAGGACAGGTGTAGGAAAGAACCATAGCTATCCATTTCTTGTACAGCAACAGCTGTGCATTTTGACAGGTTTTGTGGATGAATTTGGTCTCTAAAACCCCAGACAGAGAGGGGAGGACAACATAAATGTGTTGTCAAGCCAATTGGACCAAATTTGTTGTGTCCAGTGGACATATGTGCGAAATTGGGAGCTATGTATGGGGCAATATTTTTTGTGGGACAGGTGCCCATTTTTTTAAAGGAGAGAGTGGAATGTTGGGGAAGGGACATAGGTGCATTTGGGGAGGTAAGTTGGGTAGGAGAGGATGCAATAGCAGACAGACAAGACAGCAGACAGGGTGTGTGACACATGATGCAGTAAACACCTTGGATGGGGAGGATGTTGTGGAATCAGAGTCGCATGTGCCTCCAGACGGCAGCAGCAAGACTGACATCCCCACCCATGGGCAGTCAAGACTGCTCCTTCACTGCCCCAAAGGTGGCTGTGCTGGAGGCTGGGCACCAGGGCCAGCCTGCCCCACCAGGTTGGCCAGTGTGCCCTCATTCTGGTGCAGGTGACATTCATTGGTCCGATGAATGATCCTGCACACCATGACCGGCAGTTGCTCTTGGGTGATTGCAGCCTGTCCTCCACCTCTCCCAGGGGAGGCCAGGCCCCGCCCCAAGGCAGTTCCACCCAGTGCTGCAGGTGGTGCAGAGGCAGTGGAGGGTGCAACACTAGCCTGGGTCCCAGACTGCTAGGACCTGGTGTATGGCCAGTTGAGACAAGGTAGGCAGATCACCGGGAACGGGCTTACATTGATGTGCTGTTGTGATGGAGGTATAGCAATAAGTATAATTTAGTTATGAACAAAAAATAGTAATAACAGCATACCAGAACAGTGGAAATAACTAAATTATATATCAATTCATATTATGTGACACACAGCAATAAATGACAGAACAGTCAGTATGTTAACAGCATGCCAGTAACAGTTACAGCATAAGGCCAACATAATAGGTAATTCAACAATATATGTTAATATGCAACCATTATAATGCATAACAATATAATACATAACACATACCCTAAAATACAGTTAATTTAACAACATTTGGTTAATACTAAACCATAACCAATGGATAACAATAATAAATAAATGAAGATAAGGGCTGGGGAGAGAGAGAGGAAAACAGTCCATTAGTACCATTATAGGCTATTTACTTGACAACAGTACTACTATCTACTCTACGCGTCTGTCCTTTTTTTATGTGTGCACATCCTGTATAGCTGCTGTAGCACCTACATACCTTTAAAGCTATTCGCATGGGACAGTATGGGCCAAGAATTAACAACTGTGGATTCACAACTACACATCAGGTGGACCTAAATAACTACCAAGCTGCACTGTGGGCTGATGTAGTGATACTTTGCAATTTAGGTAATCATTTCAATGGTAGTCTTGTGGCAGATGGATTATGCATGACTAGTTACATTGTATTACAGCATGACATTTGAGAGACATGTATGTGTACAGTACAGAAACTAAACAACTATCATGCCTTGCTTTGGCAGGCATGGGGATAGAACTCAACAGCAGTGACTGCAGAGAACATCTTCATGGAATGTATGAATTGGCTGCAGCAATGTTTAACAGACACTCCAGGCATACAGCCAGCTCTAATTCCACAGTTACTGCACTACAGACTATATTGTATATACTTTAATGCAGTTTCTGGTATTGTTTCAAGTTTTTATTTGGAAACAGTTGTCATTATTCAGGTCTTGCAATACAGCTCTACTTCCACTGTTATTGCACTACAGACTTTATTGTATATACTTAAATGCATTTAATGGAATTGTTTCATGGTTTTATTGCACGACAGTTGGCATTATTCATTTATTGCACTACAGCTCTAAGTCCACATTTATTGGACTACAAACTTTACTGTATATACTTTATAGTAGTTAATACTTTACTCTTTCTTGCTTATTTCACTACAGTTAGCATAAAACATCCGTACTCACCACACTTACAGTGCAACCTGGCCAAGTGCCCGGCATGTGCCTCAATGTTGCAAGCCCTCTCCTCTGTAGCTGTTGGGAGAGAAGCACACCATTATGCATACCAGTTTAGCAGACATTCAGATTAGATATTGGTGAAACAGAGGTAAACGTACTTCAATACTTGTGGGGCATTCCCTGCTCGAGCTTCTTGGACCCAGGTGTCTAAGAGACCCCCCTTTCATCTCTTCAGGTCATCATGGTGGTGACAACATTGCTCACCTGTGCAGAGGATACCAGTAGCACTGGTGAGTTCCCTTGCCAGCCAGTCCCAGGCCTCTGCCTTACACTCCAAACCCTGGAAACCTCCCTGCAGCAACCGGTCATCATGTTTTTTTTACTAGGAGTCCAACCATGACCCTGGGCTCCAGAATGCCCCAATGCTGCACCCAAAAGAGAAAACCCTCACCAATGCCTGCCATGGTATTCTTCAGAGACAAAATCCCAATGGATTATGCTGTATTTACACCTATTTAGCTTAATATAGCCTGTTTTCCCTTCCTTACCTGCCATTAGGCAACATTTAAAAAAGCGCTGTGTCACTTAGCACCTTGTAAACCAGTGCACCTGAGCTGAGCAGTGCAAAAACTAGAAGACCCGTATGGTTAGCAGTGCATAGCAGTGTAAAAACCAGCCAAGCAGAGCCAAGCAGTACATAAACATTTTCAGCCATTGTGTTGATGTGATGCTTAGCAGGTCTTAGCAGAGCTTAGAGGAGGGCAGCAGGCCAGAATTTTAAAATAATTAGCATAATTTGTATTTCAAAAGAAATGCTTATTTTCTCTTCCATGTATTCAAACCATGTACCTACTGCTCATGAGGCCATACCTCTACCCATTTAGCTATGAGGATGTGTGGAATTCTGCTATACAGTTACATATACCTCGGAGCTACCTATAAGCAGTGCTGAGCACCACTCCGCCCCATGCAAACCCGTTTAACTACGCTTAACCATGACATTCGGTTTCTATTTTTAGATGTCTGGCAGGTGCATTTAAAAAAAAATAACATTGGAATAATATGATCAGACAGTACAGGGAATGTCTTACTCATCTGTGGACACAGTCGGCACTACACTGCCTACACTGATTCAATAACCATGTTTCATGGGTCTCCCTTGGCAACGCACCATGATTAATACCATGGCACGCTGCCAAGGGGGAGCCGTGTACACAGACACAGTAACAGTCCATGTAGGCTCTATACTGTGCCTACATGGATTTTTTTAAATCCTGGGGGTAGAGTTTACACTATATGGTTTATTCACAACCAAGTAATAAACATACTGTCAACAAAATAAGGAAATCAAGGATCATACCCAAAGAACGGCAGATATGATGATGCTCCTGTTTATTGCAACTGATTTCTTCCCTTACACCATAACTAGTGTGGGATGCAGAGGCCAAGTATTTAATCATGAAAACACACAGACACACACATACACACACAACTGTCAATAACATCCTGTTTAATTTTATTTATACTTCAACTGTTAAGTGACCTGGTCAAAGGACCCTTTTCAGCCACAACCTGGGCATTCATGTCAAAGACAATAATAGTTAATAAATGCGCTTAAGAATACAAAGAAAAAAATGCAATACTGCCATTAAGGCAACTTGACAAAGGTCGCATGTATATTACATAGCCAAGGTGTGATAGTGAATAAGTAAAACATTATTCAACGTTTACAAGAATGCATACATTATTAGTGCTTAATAAAGAATTATATGTAAGTATAAGATGTTCCTGTAGTCTAATGAACTAGGGATCAACTTGTGAATATCATAGGATCATGGGATCATAGGAGATTACTAGGCTATCGACCCAGAGGTAATTTCAGACCTAGCTGTTTCATCGCAATATAATACCATAGAAATGCTAGTCAACACCCAAGACTGAATTCAGTAATAACTGCCCATGTCTAGGTAGGTTGTGGGCACTATCCCCAGTAAGAATTTATAGTACCCCATCCACTCGTCCAGTTCCTCTTGAACAGTGTCATAGAGGTGCTCTATTTCACATGAATTTGTAGCCTATTCCAAAGAAGCGGCAGACATGCAGTCTCTCCAGCATGTCCTTTTTAAGTCACAGGCCATATTTAGGTCCCTGGAACAGGTAGCTCTAGTCCTATTTGATTTATGGGCATTTAGCAAGTTCATTAGGTTTGAGTTTAAGATTGCTGTGTAAGCCAGGCATAAGCCTCCCCTAAGAAGTTTATATGATGAAGAGTATAGTGACAGGGACTTTAGTTGGTCTGTGTAAGGCATGTGCTGGAGTCCCTTGAGTCTCCCCTAAGAAGTTTATACGGTAAAGAATATAGTGACAGGGAATTTAGTTGGTCTGTGTAAGGCATGTGCTGGAGTCCCTTGATCTTCTTTGTTAGAAACCTCTGAGGTCTCTCCAATTGCTGCAGATGCTTTATACGGTACATGCTGAAAAGGGCATTATACTCAATTATGGGCCAGATTAGTGCCGAATATAGAGAGGTTATAACCTCCTTTGCTCTCTAAGCGATGCCTTTACTAATCAAGTGTACTACATAGAAAGCCTTACTACAGTAAACACATGGTGGTCAAAGTTAAGATCCCAGTCAACTTGTGATCCCAGATTCCTTATCACTTAGTGGATACTTAGGTTATTGTTGTTGATTTCATAGTGTGAAGGGACATTGTTTGTGACAAAGGGAATGATGATGATGCATTTCTTTGCATTCAGTTTGAGACCGAGACTAAGACACCAGTCACTGGTCTGTGTAAGACCCTTCTGGAGTATGCTGACATTATTTGGGGATTTAATAATTGCACCTAGTTTGCAGTCATCTGCAAACCTGGTCAGCGACAACCCCTTAGTTTTGACCTGAACTTCTGAGAAGTATATATCAAACAGTAGGGGGCCCAGCACTGACCTCTGTGACACCCCGCTGGTGACAGGTCTGCTGGTTGATGTAGGGTCTCCCACTTTGATAGTGTGTGTCTGGTTTCTGAGGCAGTTGGCAACCCATCTTACAACAAAGAGGTTTACATTCAGTTTGCTACGTTTATCAGTAATGCCTGAGTGTGGGATTGTGCTAAAAGCATTTGCCAAGTCGAGGTGTGCTGTGTGCACAGATTTGCCCTCGTCAATGGCCCTGGTCACATGGGTCTACAAAAAAGGAAGGGATAATTATATTTACATCACTCTTGTCGCCCTAAAGTAGTATCAAACAGAATAAACCTACAGATTTTGGAATAGAATTAACATTATGGTGAAATGTAAGAATTAGGTAACATTGCATTAGCCTGTGTCTGTATAGCACTTGGATTTACTTTCTTTGAACAGATGATTGCTGAGTGTTCTCTTGAAAGTAATAGTTGTTTTTCTGTTCCTAATAATCTCTTAGAGATTGTTCCGACAGTTATAACTGTTTTTGAGAAGGCTCTTTCATACATATCAAGTGTGAATGATGGCCTATATAACCAAATACTTTCATTATTTCTAAGATTATAGGATAGGTTTCAGAAATGTAGCCTGCTCAGGAGTGATGGACAGTAGCTATCTTTTAATGTTTTATAGAAAAGTGCATTGATCAAAAAGGTAGCTGTAGCTGTAACAGGTAAATGAGTCCAAAGTAGTGCAGTGATGCTTGTGCTTGTTAGTAGCTAGGTGTAGGAATCTAAGTATTTTACTCTCTGCTGATTGGATGAGGGAATCATTGTGTACAAAGAGAAGTGCAGTTAAAGGGAGATAGTACTCCAATCTGGGGAGGAGTACTTTTATGACAATGGCTCACCTAGCCTTATAGATCAATAAGTTAAGATATTTTATATGAGACTTTAAGATGAGTTAATACATTGCTGACGTGAGCTTCTGTGTGTGTTGGTAGACTGATAAGTTTTGGTCTAAGATTAGTTCTAGGTACCTCTTTTGAGTAGTGATAAAAAGAAAAGAGCCCATTTGGTCTGTAATATTGAAGTTAGGGATATTACTTAGTTTTCTAGAGGTGCCAAATAGTGTCACTTCGTTTGTTATTTTTCCAAAGCCGGTTCCTAGACTTTCAAAACTCTTCTGAAATTCAGTGTTCATAATGGATGGCCTTTTGTTGGACCTAATCAGGACAATGTCATATGCTTACATTATACAGTTGATGTGAGGCAGATTCCAGGGTAGGTCATTAATATACAGTGGGAATAACAGAAGGTCCAGGACTGAACCTTGTGGGACTCCTTGTGTTACACTCCCAGTATGAATGGCATTGTAAGAGCCAGTCACTCTGAAAGGTCTATTTTCAAGATAGTTCTCAAACCATTGTACCGCTTCTATGGAGAAACCTGTTTCTGACAGATTATGCAACAGTGTAATATGGTCAGTGGTTTTAAATGCCCTCTTAAAATTTAAAAAGATAGCACCTGTAAGTTTATGTTGCTCTGTGTGTGTAAAGGTGTAGTCTATCAGCAAATATTTATAGTCGTTATAATGCTTAAAGTTAGGATGGAAACCATGTTGCCTGTCTGTAAGGATGCCATGTTTAGTAGGTGCTCAATAATCTGATCATATACTATATTTTCAAGCATTTTAGCTATTGGGCAGATGTTGGCAATAGATCAAAAGTCATTTACAGAGGCTGGGAAGGAAATTTAACTTGGGGAATTATCATGGTGTGTTTAAAGCTGTAAAGGATGATTTTTTTTCTTCTAAGTAACAAACTGAAACTGTGTGCCAGGGGCTTACTCAGCGTATGGCTAGCTAATTTTAAAATTTTGGAGTGTAAAGTGTGAAACTCAGCATTGTAGTCTATAGTCTATGTCTTAAGTTTTCAAGGAGTAGTTGTATCTTTGTTTAGGTAATGCCCTTGAAACAGAATTGGAGGAAGTTAGCAATACTGTGAGGTGGTGACAATGACTGGAAAGAAGGTGAATTAGAAAAAGTCAGGATGGTAGGTGGTACAAAATTGCTGATATTCTCACTTAGTTGTGAAGTCATACCTTGCTAAGAGTACTATTGCTTTTTAGAAAACATTGGAAGTGCAAAGTTGTTTTATTGCCTTCCAAAATTGTTTTGGCTGAACACGATAACTGGTTTGTCCTTCTCTAACGTATTTGGGCACTGTTGTATGACTGTGTATAGCTCAGTTGATCAAATGAATGAACTAATAGTTAAATAACCTGGGAATGCATTTCACCTCACTGGTGTGAGAACCATACAGTGTAACCTACTGCACCACCAAATCCTCCCAGCACAAGAATCAGAGAATGACCAAAATCAGGAACAGATTTTAAATGTAACACTGGTATATCTCTAAAGTTACTGGAATAAAAGGTTTTGCATTAATAAACATTTTTTGAAAGACATGAAATCTGAAACTCATGTTTGTCATTATTTAGTGACTGTAGTTCACAACACTTTACCAGAAAACCACAAATATTGCAAGGAATAGACTACATGTTTGAGGCAAAATGAGGGGCAGTTGAGAACTCTGCAGTCTGTATGCACATGCATACACACACACACACACACACACACACACACACACACACACACACACACACACACGCGCGCGCGACCATCACCCAGATATCTGCCTGAGGTCAAGTCAATGAATGAATACATTTGTAAATAATGTCACACAAAAGTATCTTATTCTGCTTTAGTATATAGTGCAAAATAATTGCCCAGAAATGTATCTCAGCTCACTGTTGTCAGAGCCATCCAGTGCAACCCATCTTAGTTCTCCTCTTCCCTCTCTACTTCTTAGCTCAAAAAGTCATAGACAAAGTCACAAAATAAGGAACAAATTTTAAATATTTCTCTTATATACTAAGAAAGTTGCTAGATCATTGAGCTTTGTATAAGCAGACATTTTCTGAAGGTCACAACATCTGAAACTCAAATGCCTGTCATTATTTACTGCCTGCAGTCCACAACAATTTTCCAGAAAGCCACACATTTTACTTGTAATAAATCAAAATATCTATCAACATCTTGCTTAAAAATTTTGGGCAAAGCCAAAAATAATAGTGGGACAAACTTTAAATATCCTAAACTTTTATCTGTTTGTTAACCAGGTGAACTCACATTAGACTAAGTGTTTCCTTTTCAGTGGTGAGTGGTGACCTAATAGCTTTGTTATGTTAAGTGACTTATTCAGAGTCAAACAGTAGTTAAATGTGGTGGAAGGAATCAAACCCTGTACTTCTGACTATAGGAAGCAGTTCATAAACAGCTCAGAGTCTTAAGTGACAGATAACTCTAATTCAGTTCAAAGGTTAACAGAGTAATGGGTGTTGCATGGACATGCATTTTCTGAACAGTAGGAGCTATGAAACTCTAATAACTAGCATTATTGACGGACTGTAACCTTAAATGATTTACCAAAAAATGAATTTAATGAGGGACATGGCAAAAAAAAAAAAAAACATGAGGCAGTATCAGAAACATTTTGCAACACTGGGGACAACTGAGAGCATTCAGACAACTGTAATCCACTGAAAAAGTTAAACAGTAAAACATATTTTACATTGACATGCATTTTTAAACAATGATAAATATGAAACACTAATGACTGGCTAATACTGACTGACAGCAGTCCTTAGTGATTACTAGAAAAAAATCAGTTTTCTATGAGGGATGGAAAAAACATGAAGCAATATGAAAAATGTTCTGCAAAATCATGGAATGAAAGGCAGTGACACAACTCTTTCTCAAATAAAGTTAACAGTACAACAGATTTTTCGTTGAATGCATTTTCTGAATGAAGAGAACTAGCAAATGTTAATGACTGACATTATACTGACTGACTGCAGTTCTTTGTGATTTATCAGAGAAAATCAAGTTTTATTTATAGATTGATTGACATTTGATTACCAGGAAAGTCCAATTGGGTAGGAGCTCACTTTCAACAGTGGCCTGGGAAAAAAGCTCCTAAATATTACAAAGCATTTTAAGAACAATAGTTTTACAGTCTTTAAAAATAATACAAAAATAGTAACTCCACCACATAACCAGAAGAAAACGATGACACCACAAGAAGAAAGAACTGACCTATGAGCACTTCTTCTTATCTTCATTTTATTTAAAGTAACAAACGGTAAATTGCACAGCAAACACCTTCACACTTCTCTAGTGCCTTTGGCTGGTTAAGCCTATGCAGAGTATAATTTCCTTCATACACTCAACCCTTAAATACTAGACAAACAAGCAATTATCCAGTTATATATATAATTAAACAATTAAATTAAAGAAAACACTTCCAATGACATTCCTTGTTAAGTCCCACTGGAATTAATGTATTAAATTTAAGAATAAAAGTAGATTCTGTTCTCCAAAGTTTTCTTTTCATGTTTATAACATCCTGATCCCTTACTTGCTCTAAAATTGTTGCTTTCAGACCAAGGGGAACACCATTGTGATATTCTAAAAAATGTGAGGCCACTGGGCTAGCCTCCCTACCTTTATAAATATCCCAGATGTGTTCTTTCAACCTCACGTTAAAACTTCTCTTACTTTCACCTATGTACACCTTACCACATGGACACTTCAGCCCATAAATCATTCTTTTGCTATCACAATTAAAAAAATCCATTCTGATAAAACCTTTTTCCATTGATTCTATCAAAATCCCAGACTATATATTGACAACAGTTCCACTTTCTACAAGGGAAGGTGCCCTGAATTTCAAGTTCTTTATTTGTTTTCACATTTGGCAACTAAAATCCGGCATGTACTATGAAATCCTTAACACTGCTTCCCCTTGTATATGAAAATTGTGTTGGATTTTTAACCATTAATTTCAAACGTTTACATTTATCGAAAATTCCCCAATAATATTTAACACATCAGAATTAATAGTGTATTTAGTAACAAAAAATAATTTCTGGTCACTTTCCTTCATTGTTTTATTATTCTTTGAATTTCCCAATACCAGTGCTCTTCCTCCTCTGGCCGAACCTTTTTTATGCTTTCCTGTATTGTTTTTTCATTATAGCCCCTATTGATGAACATTTTGGCTGCCTTATTAATTTCAAATTAACACTCCTTTTCATCACTACAAAGTCTTTTCATTTTTAGAAATTCTCCATAGGGAATAGATCTCAATGTCTGAGGAGGATGGCAACTCTTACCATGTAAAATTTGATTGTATTCCTCAAATTTTCTATAAATTCCAGTTTTAAAACCATTTTCGCTATTCTCTACTAGACTAATATCCAAGAAATTTACTTCTTTACCTTTTAGTACTCCATCAAATTTAATATTGAAGTGATTGATATGCAGATCTTTCACAAAATTTTCCACTTTGTCCCAACCCCGATCACAGATAAAAATCAAGTTGTCAATAAATCTATATCTTACTACATGATGTTTAAAAAACAAATTATTATTATATATATATATATATATATATATATATGTATATGTGTATATATATATATATATATATATATATATACATACATACACACGTTTTCAAACATCCCCATGAACAAGTTTGCATACATGGGGGCAAAAGCTGCCCCCATGGCTGTGTCCCTTAGTTGTTTGAACAATTCATCATTAAATTAAAAAATATTATTATTAAGGCAAAAATGCATAAGTTCCAAAATGTAACGTGTTTTAGGAGTGTCCTTTAAAAAATATAACAAGGCTTCCATTCCATACATATGTTCAATACTAGTTTATAGACTAACTACATCCATTACTATAAAAAACATATTTTTTGTCCACTTGACACTTTTTAATTTGGCTAAAAAATCAAAAGAATCCTTGATGTAAGAAAGGCAGTTTCACCACCGTGTCCATTAAATAAGTATGTAAAAAAAACATGCCAGATTGTGCATAAAATAACCACAAGCTGACACAGTTGGACAGACAGGTGGATCCACCATACTGTTATATATCTTTGGTACACAGAAGAAGTAAGCCATAGTATTATCTCTCACATTTAATTTTTCATATACATCTTCATATGAAAAATATTTTAATCTCAAACCTTTGGTTAATAACTCTTTGTATGTAACTACTGCTTTACTATAACAATCCATCCCCACTTTAACATACACTTTTTCATCTGACAAATGTGCGTAACACATTTTCAAATACTGGGAGAAATGAATCACAACAAGTTTACCACCTTTATCTGATGGTTTAAATACCAACTCCCTGTTTTTACTTAATTGTTGTAAATTTGACCACTCTTTTTTATTTAAACAGTACATTAATTTTGTTTTATTCATTATTTCAAGCTCTTTTTCCACATTATACTGTAATATACCAGAAAACTGTTGAATTATTTCATTCTTAAATGTGGGTATAAAGTCGTTTTTACACACAATACCCTCTGTATTCAATTTACAATGTGCATCAAAATCATAATCCGACAAACAGGAATGAAAGCTTGCGTCACCTAATTCAGAATCACTCTCCCCATTATTCACTGGTATCATATTACCGCAGTCTGCAAAATAATCCATTAAATGTAATTTCCCTTGTAAATTTAAAGATTTCACATTTTACTTCATATCCCCTTGGTAAAACTGTGGGGATAAACTTTAAACCTTTGTTAAGTACAAATATTTCACCAGATGTTAACACAGTACCTGCTAAATTTACAATATAGTTACATTTAACATTTTGACTCACATTAATGCCACTTGCCTCTTTTAAATGTCCGGGAATAAGAATGGGATTCCCCATTGTTCTCTTGTCCATAGTCCTGATTTCTGGCCCTCTTCTGATATTCATTCCTTTACATAAGGAATTATGATTCCTTATGTAAATTAGACATAATATGAAAACATTGGTTAAGAATATCTACAAGTTATATGACAATGATTTAAACTTAAAATAAGTTTTAGCCAGTTTATAGAGAACTTAAAGGTAAGTTAGTATAATAGAAACAGGAACTGCAATATGAAGTGAGACAAAAGCAGGCTTATACTATATTTAGAGAGAAATCCAGGGGAGAGAAATTGATAGAAGTAATGAAGTGAGTGAATAAGGGAAAGTAGGGAGATGTAAGTTGGGAATGCAAGAAGATGTAAGTTATGAATAAGTATTTGCTGACATTTGGAGATCACATTTAGGATTACAAAAACATGAGGCAATGTCAAAAATGTTCTGCAAAACTGGGACAGATGAGAGGCAGGCAGACAACTCTAATTCACTGAAAGTTAACAGCACAGTAGTTTTGCATTGATATTCATTTCCTGAATACAGTAATAAGAACTATAAAACACCATTGTCTGTCATTTTACGAGGATCAAGGCAAAATCTAAGGCAAAATAAGGGAAGTTCAGCAAATCTGGAGTGAACTGTTGATATGCTCCCTGTCTGAGGGCTCGCTTGTTCATGCCACACACACACACACACACACACACACACACACACACACACACACACACACTTACCAAATCCACAATAAACACGGAGACATTTTCAGCATTGCACAGCACTGGGTTTTTGTTGTGTTAGTGCTATATTGCAAGCTTGTCTTATATAGGTCTGTTTTGACTGTGACAGGCTCCAGAAAGTGTCTGTCTCATTGGCCCTACATTTAGGCAAATATAAGAAAAAAAAATCAGAGCTGTCATACATCAAAATGGAGTAGCAGAGAGGACTTGGGTATTTTTTAAAATACTTGACATTTATGGCCCCTTCCAACTAGCATGGAGCCTTTTGAGCTGCCTAGGTCACCTTATGCTGGACCTGACCCTGACATGTTAAAGTTGACATTGTCCATTTTTGAATTTTTTTTCTATTTTGTGGTTCTGTGTAACTCCAGTCTCAGAAAGGTTATGGATCCACATTCCAGAAATGTGTGCTGACTACACCAAGATGCATTCCTTATTCCTAACTCCAGACCTTAGGACTATGTGTCTTCTGATGTTAATGATGTCTCAAGACCAAGTGAATTCATGCCTGTGCAATTCTTTATTTAGATGTAAATGTGGCATTGAAATTACTTAAACAACAAAAGAGAAAAATGTGGTGTACAGACTCTCCATCAACTGTGGGTCCCCTGCCAAATGTGAATACTCAGATCCTTCTTTAATTCACAGCTATAATCTTTTCCATCACCTTCTTCTGCTGTTGCTGTGGTCACTCCCTTTGGCTCCACCTTTTTCGAGAAACACTGGCATAATGTAAATGGTCCAGCATATCACATCTGCCATTGTGCACTTAGCTGCTGCTTACTTACAAGACATCTCTTACCCCTTCTCAAAACCCAACCCTACATATTGTACTAAGTCATTTATGTTGCGTAGCATGCCTCCTCAGTGTCAGCAGATTATGTTCATAAATCTAGCTGTATGTAATCCACATGCAGTGGCTTGAATCAAGCAAGATAATCCTCAACAGGGCTTAAACCAAACCTGTGCAGTGCAGGGATGCACAGGACTTAAACAAAAACTATACAGTGTCAGAAATGTAACAGTTAATTCTACCAAAAATCAGTGGTTACCATTCCATTAATTGTCCCCAGTGGCTGTCTTCAACATATAACATATCTCTAAAGTTTTATGCTCTAGAAATTTGCTGACTTTATAGCTATGCTGAATTTCTAAAAAACCTAGGCTAAAGATGTTGATGAGTACACTATTAATAACAGTATGTCATGCTGTTTATCCTTTGATCATTGTTGCAGTAGCCTAAATTATTTGAGTTATATTCTGCCAAGGATATGACCAGTTGGCCAACTTTTCAAAGCTTAATGGCACCTTCCACATATTCTAACTCCAGGAGCTTGAGTAGAACCTCATGGAAAAGGTAGTAAGAGCACCAAAAGCTTCTGAGTGTTCTTGCTGCTAAAATGTGCTGTGTTTGCTGAATTCATGGAACTGACAGTCGGTTAGCAGTCCTTCAAAGTTTTAGGCTGTCTTGAGCTTTACTGTCTCCTTCAATTACCATTTTCTTGCTTAGAGGCTTCCTTTATGGTTGGACAATGGAGCAGCTATTGGCTTCCTTGAGTCTTCCTCCCCTACCTATCCTTAAGAAGAAGAAAGTTGTATGTTGGAAAAGAATGTTGGATGTCAGGCTAGCTCCTTCTTTGCCTCAGCTGCTGATGGGTGACTCTGCTGTGCTTGGATATGGTTCCTCTGACTGCACAATTTTTCCCACCAGTTCTTCTGGTGTAGCACCTGCAGCTACTAAGGACTTAGGGGATAGACATGTTTTCTGTGGTTTTAAGGGTGTTCTCTGTGGGTAAGGCAGAACCACTCTTGTCAGTCTTGGGGAAGGGCTGGATGTAAGTATCCAGCTTACACAGGAAAGGGAGCCTTAACCCCAGGAGATTGTAGCTGTTTTAGGTCAGTCTTTTTCCATGTATTCTCTTAGAAAAGAAAGCAAAAACTAAAGAATATGGTTTCTCCTGTCTCTATTTCTATGGACAGGAAATACATGCCAGGATCTGCAGGGAATTGATTTCTGCTTTCTCTTTGCTTATTTTTTTACTGTTTCCTGGTCTAATAAAAAAAGAGAGTCCCCTCTCTTTCTGACGCTGAATTTCAGTCAGAAGAGCAGAGATAGGAGGGAGACTGTTGTGCTTTAGGGCTCTCTTCACAAGCTGAACACTTTAAGTCTGAGGAATGTGTGGAGAATGTTTTCCAGATAGCTTGTAGTTTATCTGACAATTAACCTCCTACATCTAAGAAGTTTGTTAGGTTACATAAGGTACCCCAAACTCACAAATACTTTTTTGACCATATAGAAGACTCTGCAGTGATTTTCTTATATAAAAATACTTTTGCTAGACAAATGGCTAATGCAAATTTGGGAAGAATTATTCTTCTGCCACTTCAGCATTCATAATTGTAAACTGCTAGACTCACATGTTAAAATGTTAACTTCTGCCTTTTGAAAACATGAAAAAGTTAAATGGTAACCTTCCCTCTTCCGTGGTGAAAAAAAAATCGTTGAATGCCTGTTTTGTTTCTTCTTCTCATTTAGTTAAGCATGCCTTAAAGTGTTCTCATAGTACTGCTGGCACTGTCTCCAAAATTACTGCTTCTTGGTCAATCATAAAAATATATGCTTGGTTGCATTCTCATAGTCTCCTTGAAGATGTTAAAACTGACATTTTAAGTTCTCCCCTGGGCTAGTAAGCTCTATTTAGCCCTTCTGCAACTGAGGTGCTTAAATGGTTCGAGAGGGGGAAGTTGATTCAAGGGGTAGCACAAATCTTCCAACTTCCATTTTTTAAGACAAATTAGAATTTTCCTTCCACCTCACCTCCCTTCTTCAAAAAGCAATTCAAGCAGCAAGGTACCAACAAATAGGATTTTTAAAAAGAAAGGAAAGCCTCTCAAACTCAAGGTTTGTGGTTAAAAATAAGAATGACTGCCTCTTCACACTCCACCCACCAAAACGCGCACACACACACACACACACACACACACACACACACACACACACACACACACGCACACACACACACACACACACACACACACACACACACACACACACACACACACACACACACACACACACACACACACACACACACACATCTTGATAGTCTCTCTCTGTCTCTCTCTGTGTCTCCACCTTCCTCTGTGGCACTAAATTCTTTCAGACTAATGGATTCTGAGAGTCATTCAGCAGAGGTACACTTGGCAATGAGAATCCCTCCCACCCTTCCACTGGATTCTGCCTTGCACTGTGAACCAAATATCCCTCTTTCCTCCAGTTCTAGAACAGATGTTATGTCAAGGAGTCATAGAACCACTGCCTGCCTCCCAGATAGGCACAAGGTTCTATTTAACGATTTAACTGATGTCAAAGAAAGGGGGGGGGGCATGGAGGCCTGTGTTAGACTTCTCATTTCTCATTCTTTTGGTAAGGTACCAAAGTTCAGAATGTTATCCCTTCAGAACTTCTTGCCTCTTGTCCCTTTACCAGCTTTTGTAGCAAATTTGAACATACACGATTCCTACCATCACACTGCCATTGGCAAACTTTTCTGATGTTTCTTAAGATTTTCTGTATCTTGCTTACACTATCAGTTCTCTGTTGCACCCTTTAGACTGTCTACTGCTCCAAGGATATTTACAAAGTGTCTGGCTCTAATAATTGCTTATTTCAACCTCTGACATTCACATTTTTCAGTATTTGAATAATTCTCTAATAATCGTAGACTATTTTTCCTGATGTGTCACGTTTTTGGCAAAGGTTCAGAATCTCCTACTCCGAATGGATTTTTATGTGAAATCATTAAAATCTTCTCTCGTCTCCTTTCACGGAATAGTTTTCCAGGGATGTCGTCTAGGTTTTGCCCTTGGAAGAACTTTTCTTCCTTCAAAGTATTGCTATACACCACAAGATCTTCCTGAGTTTTTCTATTCAAAATCTGGTAACTGCCAAGGAATTTCTCAGGATTTTGGGATACATGGCTTCTTTGATTCTTACGATTCCCTTGGCCAGACTTCACATGAAAAAAATTCAGTCGTACCTAAGATCAGTCTGGAGTTACACATCCTTTAAGTTTTCAGATGTCTATACTGGGGTTTGTAAGGAGGGAGGTTCTTTGATGGGTAGACCAGTTCTCTCAGAATCTTCGTCTGATTTTTCCCTTATGCCTCCACTTCAGTTTGTTTCAACAGATGCTTCAGACTTGGGGAGTGATTTTTGATGCGGTGAATGTATAAGGTGTGTGGAACAAACATGACAGACAAAAGGGCATAAATGTCAAACAGATGATGGTAGTAATAAATTCTTTGAAAACTCTAAACTAAATCTCTGGTCTCCAGGACTTCGGTAAGTTTTCACAGAGAACACCACAGTGATGTGGTACATATGCAAAAGGGGGGTACCAGATCTTATCCACTCTTGCAGACTTGCTTTCATAGTGTGGGAGATAGCAACTCAGCTCAGTTTGACTCTTCAGGCTTCAAACATTCCATCACAGCAAAACATTGTAACATACAAGCTAAGCAGGACCAAGACAGACCCTCACAAATGGAGTCTTCTAAGAATTGCTCCAGCAATGGGAGACCACTTGTTTGCCTCCTGAGAGAACAGACAACCAAAGAATTTCTGCCCCAGGATGCCTTTCAAACAGGTCTGGAAGACAGATGCCTTCTCATTCCCATGAATAGAAATGTACCTCTTTGATTGTCCACCCTTACCACTGATATCCAGTGTTCTTCTAAAGATCTAGAAGGACTTCCCACAGATTTTGGTGGTGAATCCCTTTTGGAATGCTAACAGTGGTTCTCCTTCTTTTGAAACTGTCCATGGGCAATTACAGGCTTTCCTATGGACTGAATTTACTCTCATAAGACAGGGGTTGTTTAGTACACCCCAACCTGGAAACTTTTCAACTGACAGTCTGGATGGTAGAATTTTGATGTCTTTTTAGACACCTTTTTTTCTTTAGGCACACAGCAGGTATTGAAAGAGACTAAAAATACTGCTGGTAGGAAATCATGTATGGTTAAGTGAAAAAAAAATGTTTCTAATTGGACCTTTTTAAGGTCGAGCTGCCTCTGGTTCTTGACTATATATGTGAGTTACTACTCCCTGGCTTTTTTATTCCTCTGTTGAGTTTCATTTGCTCACCATTTTGGCTTATCTGCCCTTGGATCCTGCCTTTGTATCTGTTCTCAAGTCAAGCAGTTTTTGAAATATATGACATATCCATCCACCTAGAAAACATGTAGCTTCTCCTTGGGATCTTAACCTTGTACTTGAAAAGGTTACTCTTATTCCATTTATAGCAGCTTATCAAGCTGATTTGAGGTTCTTAACATAGAAGGCTGTTTTACTCATTGCTCTGACTTATGCTAAATGTGTGTTTGAGTTACAAGCTCTTATGGTGAGTCAACCCTACCTCATTTTCTATGAGGAGAGGGTCTCCTTTAGAACTAATAATGTATAAAGTGATCTCAGTTTACTTGGAGTCAGTCTATTAATCTCTCTGTCTTTTTTCCTGAGCCCAAAACTGAGAGAAAAAAGTCTTCATACTCTGGGTGTCCAGTGGTAGCTCAGGTACTACCTAGACAAAACTCAATCCTTCAGGAAAGCTGATTGGCTCTTTGTCTCCAATGAAGGTAAGAAGAAAGGGCAGCCAGTGTCAAAGAAGGCAGTTTCTACATGGCTGCCTCATGCTAGTTTGTTTTGCTACTCTCACCATAATATGTCACTTCCAGGTAGGGTTAAGCAGGGGCGGCTCGTGGCATCGGACTGCCGGACTGCAGCCCCCTCAGCAAAAAAAAAGAAAAAGTACCTTGTGTTTTGTTGTGTAGAAGTAGTGACAGTATTTTTTTTTTTGTTTACTTTGTCTCTGAGTCCGCGACTCGGCAAGTACGCGCATGCGCACTTTAACCACCTCGGGTTGCGGCGGTTTTAAATAAAGACTTTTTTTTTTGTTTTTGTTGCAGCCCAGTGAACTAATTAAGGCATCAGTGTGATGCCCAGCAGTCTATGCAGTTCCAAACCGCATAGAATTGGAAGGGGCTCGGACTGCGACGTCCGCAGGCACGTACATGACATGCTTGGGCTAAATGCTGCTGATTGGTTGTCGCTTTCTTCCCGGGCTTTATGTGCTGGGAAAAGAGCAAGAATCAAGCAATTTCAGTTGTGATTCATGATCGTGACTGAGTCGGAAGGTCAAACTCAAAAAGTATAAGGAGGATTTACCTATTTTTATATATATTTTTTTTTGGGCGGCCTAAACTATATTAATTTTTGACAGCTGTGTGCTGAGTGATTGCTGAAGAAGAAAAGTGAAGAAAGAAAGTAGAACAATAAGTTATTAGAAGAAGGAAGAAGAAGAAGGAGAAGAACAGTACAGTACAGAGAGTTTTCTTCTTGGTGGTATGTTTATACATTTTATTTTTTATTGCCCCAGATTTGATTTCTCAGTTTGCTGGATAGCCTTATCTGGATTATCAAAGTCATCATTTTGCTATTTTAGTACCCTTTTTAACATCATAGGAAAGGACAGCTTTAATTTAATTTTTCTTTCTTTATATATACTCCCTCTTTGCTTCAATTAATTGCATTCAGTGCTCTAAATTCATTGAAATACTCAAGCTCTACAAATACTGGATATTTAACCACCCATCACCAGCCACTGCTGTGGTTGCCATATAATCTCCACAGTACTTGCTTTTTTCTCTTAACATAATGTAAACACCACCAAAACTAGCCTTTTTCATGTTTTTTAACATTTTTAACTCAGTGGAACTCCTGAACACACTGTGCATGCACCCTCTCACCATAATTTTGTACTTTAATGTCTGTAACACCTATTGAATATAATGCTTAAATTGGTTGACCATACTTTATTTTGAAACTCTACCAGAAAAATCTTAGCATTCAGTAAAACATAATATTCCAAGTAGTTCTTAAAATAATTGATATGAGGTACAGCTGAGAAGATACATTCCTGTTGTTTATGTATTTATGCATTCATTTGAATGGAGAAAAACTTCTGAAGTGTACAGTTTTTACCATTTAGACAGCTGTAATCAGAGGTGTAGCTAAGGTGGGGTAAAGGGGGAGCCACTCCAGGTACAAAGTGTTAGAGGGCATGATCAGCAGATCCTAATCAGTCTTCAGTGCATTACCGGAATCAAATACTGATACAGCATTTGCAGTCCTAATTGAAAGACTGTCGCACTCTGTGCATGCATAAACTGAAGCAGTTTAAAAGGAGAAGATATCTTTTTTTTTTTTGGTTGAGATAGTTAAGGGTTGCCAGATAAGAGGATGGTACCAGGCACAAGACTAGCTGGCTGCACCTCTTGATGTAATTGTTGATTGGTGGTAAAAAGACCTCTCAAGTGCTTAAATTTAGGCATAGTGCTATGATTTTGGCCCTCATATTGAGGCTTGCTCTTGCTAGATTCACTGATTTTCTACTAAAGTTAGACCTGATTATGAGGATATACCCTATTAAATAAATAAATCTAGCCTATACACAGATTCCCCATCACTTTCTATATAGGATCCTGTACAGGAAGAACTTGTATTGTGAAAACTAAGAAAGTACTACTCTTTCTGATAGCCTATAATAATTCTTAAAGGTCAGTGCTATGATTTTTAATGCAAAGAGATTCAGATGTATGATGGTCAGATCGTGTGTGTTGTGCTGTACACACATTTGCAGACTGTCTCTGATTTTGCATCATATTTTTATATGTTCCTCATAACATTTGTGTAGGGGATAGGTATTTCAGGTGTGCATGTATTTATTTAGAGCATCATCGGGTGGATGGAGCTGTGTATGTGTGTAAAATGCCCCAGTTACTATATACTGGTGGCTAGAGAACAAATGGTGTTGGGTAGAGATACTCAGGCTTGAACCCTGTACCTTGTATGCAGGTGTTAAGGACCTGAATTCCCTACCCACCATCATTTGTAAAAAATAAATTGCAGATTTTTGCCTCATATTTTATCTGATCTGTTCCTCATAATATCTGTGGTTTCTAAATACTACAATGCTTGATATTTGATGGTGCAGTGGTAATATTGTTGCTTTATGGCTGCAGGTTCTTGGGTTTGATTTTTGGCTGGGGTGCCTTCTGTGTGGGGTCTGCATCTTCTCCCTGTGTTTGTGTGGGTTTGCTTTTATGTCCTCCCATGTTATAAACACATGTCTGCATTATTTCTTCCTGGGCCTCTGCTGAAAATTTTTTTTTTTGTTCCAAGTCAGATTGTCCTGATTAACAAATGTTAAATAAAATTGACAGGCATTTGAATTTCAGACTTCATATTCTTCAGAAAATACATAGTAACACAACCTTTTATTCTGGCAATTTTCTAAGTTTATAAGATGAATATTTGAAATTTGTCTTTATTTTTGGGACTTTATTACCCCCTTATTGGCTTTGTCCAGGTTTTTTGTGCTAAGGTTGACAACTATAGCAAGAACTGAATTCACTGAATATGTCTGAGGGCTGTATTCCCTCATTAATGGGTTTGTCCAGGTGTTTTGTGCTAAGAGGTTGACAGCTATGGTGAGAACTGAATTCATTAAATGCTAGCCATTTAAGTTTCAGTCTTCCTCTCTTTCACAAAGCAGCTGATATGGCGTAGTGGTATGTTGCTCTGACTGTTTTGCACAGGGACCTTGGCAGTAAAATGTATGGTGGCAACACAGCATTTTTCTTTCACAAAGCAGGTGATTTGGCATAGTGGTATGTTGCTCTGACTCTTTTGCACATGGACCTTGGCAGTAAAATATATGGTGGTAACACAGCATTTTCTACAACTTTCCAAGATTATACAAGCAATGTTTAATGTGTCCCTGGTTTTTGGCCATTGAGCCCCCCCAATAAATTTGGCTTTTTCCAGATTTCTTGTGCTGTGAAGTTGAGATGCAGTTGAGTATTGAGTAGATTTTACAAGGAGCTGAGAGCTGCAGGGGAAGAGAAGTTTAGTGCTGCTTATGGAAAGTCAGTTTGCAATGTTAATAGCACAACAGGTTGTGTATTTGCTTCTGATGCAGAAGGTTGTTGGTTCTACTCCCACAAGGGGTGATTGCTGCTGTACTGAAAAAGTTGCAATACTATCAGCCTGTTATCTGTTTGCCATCCATTTCCTATTGCGATATTACTAGCTTGTCATTTTTAATGTAATATAGGCAACTGATTCCTCAGGGGCATCAGACACTTTATTTTTCGATGAAACCATGAAATATAAAGGTTTTTGCTAGCAGCAACCTCTTCATTAGTTACAGATTTATTTAATGTGGAATTATTTAGATGACTTTTTTACTTCAGAGATTGTGCATATTTACTGATAATGGTAGACTGTAGAATTGTGCATATTTACTGATAATGGTGGACTGTAGAAGTTTGAGTAGACTTTTATGATGGAAATGTTCTGAATTGGGCAGTTTTGTCATTATTGGTGCATGCATTTTGTTTCATTGTTTACTGGAAAAATGTTCAAAACAATATATCAAAGAGCACATGTATGTTTCATATGCAAGGGGCCTATGATTTGAAAACAGCCCAGAATTAATCTTTATCTGCCACTGGTAAAATGTATTTTCTTTGAATGTGGGTTTCAATGCTGTTTCAATGAATGTGAGTTTCAAGGGCAGAGAAGTTTTAATGCTATGTTTGTTTAGCAGATGTCTTAGTGTTTGTGCTGTAAAATGCAAAATAAAACTTTCAAATGAAGTCCAAATCATCATAGAAGTAAATCAGTATGCACATTAGTGTTTATGGTAAATGGAGTGAAATAGCCAAGTAATGGTTTATTGGAATGGCTCCAGGAGGAGGCTCCATTTGACCATGATTTTGTGAGGGGGAAGGGCGGCAAACTTAGACAGCCCCAGCTGAACTATACCTCCCAACTGTCCAGATTTTCAAAGAATGAGTAGATTTTTGCTTCTTATTTTTGGTTTGTTCCTCATAAAGTTTGTGGCAAATCATTTAGGAATTAAGTCACTAAATAATGACACACTGAGTTTCAGACTTCATAACCAGTGCATGCTAAAGTAAGACTTGTTGTTCTATCAACTGTCTCAGTTTATACAAGAGCAATTTTTAGTACTGTTTATATGTTCCCCCAATATATTTGGCCTTGTCCAGATTTATTGCATTAACAGGTTGAGAGGTACATGCAAATAAATTGCTTTATAGAATTAGGCATAGCCAAATATGATTTTTGGCTCAAAATGTTGCTCTTCCCCTAATAATCCCTCTGCAAAATAGCAATTTTGGAAGAAAACATGGATGGTTTACAATTAAGAAATAACTGTAATCATAGTTATAGATTACTTTTATTTCAGAAATGCATGTAGATTCTTTTATTTTGTCAGCTGCTCAAGTTAGCAGTACTAATATTAAAGTGTCCCTTCTTTGACAGGTTCCCCGCTGTATTGTGTGGCTATTTTATATTTTACATCACATTTTTGGCCTTTTTTTCATAAAATTGTGTTTTTTTGGCAAATTAGTGACAAATCATTAAAGACTGAAGTTAGAAAATAATGACAGACATTTGAGTTTCAGATTTCATACCATTCAGAAAATTCATACTAATGCAAGACCTATTCTATTATCTTTCTAAGTTTATAACAGCAATATTTTTAAAAATTGTCCTTGTTTTTGGGCCTTTGTCCCACTTCTTTGTATGTCTTTGTCCAGATTTCTTGCTCTGAGGTTGAGAGGTATGACAAATATGTCAGGGACATCAGTCAGCCAGAGACATTTCAAATTGTGACATACTTGTTGCACCCCTCTCCCCCATGTAGTGACTCTGGATGTGTCGAAGCAAGGCAAGGAGTAGTTATGCAGTGTAAATGTGCAGGGTATCCCCTCATCCAAGGTAGACACAAGTACTAGAGTGGCTTTTCATCTGTCCTTGATTTTTGCAGAATGGTCTGGTTTCTGTCATATTTTTTGTACTGTTGATTTATGCTTATTACTCAAAGTGCCTGTTGCTCTGTGTTTAAGTAGCAATACTTTAATGAACATCAGGTAAGCTTGGATGAGATTGTAAGATGCAAGTAAGCTTTAATAAGCATAGTGTTAAAGAATTGCCAACATTGAAAGCCTTTCTGTTGTTACCATGTAGAGAATACTTAGCTAGATAATGTATAAGCCTTGGGTATTGAAATGCATATGACAGTATTTGTAATAATGGACAGGATTACATTATTTTAAGAAGCTCATTACACTTGGAGACTTCCAGTCATCTCTGCAGGCTTTACCCATAAACTAAACAGAATGCCAATTGTGTGGTCCATAACCTGTACAGTAATCCTTATAAGCACTGTATCTTGAGCTTATTTTTTGTTTGCTTTTCATTTTTTACTTTGATCATGCTTTCCCCATGAAACAAGTAGATAGTTGTCAGGCAGCAGGTCTTTTTTTGGATAAGGAACATTTTTACAAGTGGGGGCATCAGAGATTTCTACTTTCAGCATGATACTTGGTACTTTAATAAAGCTGAATATAAATTATAATTAGAACTGCAGTGCAAGAAGTGGTTTGAGTTGAGTGTTGCTTGTTTTTCTTATACTTGATTTTGACTGGCATTCCATTAATGTATTTAAAAAGTAATTTATTTTTTCATGCCTCACAACCTTTTTGTTTCCATCTAGATATTAAGTAAGCTGTCATGCAGCCAATGCATTGAAATATTTTTATTCTTCTACACTTCATTTTGTCTTGATTGGACTCTCATAATGACGATTTGGCACCCACGGCAGTGTATTTAGTTAGTTTTTTGTGTTTTTGAGCATAGCTCCTCCCCTGTTCTAGTTGGCCACACCCCTTCCCATTGACCCCACCCATTCAGCTGTCTCCTGCAGCCCACCTTTGATTTGAAGTCACCAGCTGCCACTGGGGTTAAGATCCATTCCACTAGGGCTTTGGCTTCTTTGGTGGTTTTCTGGAAAGGAGTAGATTCTAGAAGTATTGTAGGTGCAGCAACTTGGTCCTCTGTACCTACTTTACAAAGCATTACAAGCTGGATTCCTTTTCTAGGTCTAAAACAGGCTTTGCTAGGACTATTCTCCAGGGGATCCTGGATTCTTAATTTCCTCATCTTCTACTTTTGTTTATAAGCTATGGTAGACTACCAAATAGCTTAGGCTACTGCAAAAGTGACCTAATTTTGAACACAGTTGTGTAAGTACTCTTAAAACCATGACACTAGATGTTCTAATAGAGCACTGTTGCAGTAACTGTCTCCACCCTCCTGTTCCCTTCCTGTAGTTTTTATATTGTGGGGTGCCGCTGTATATACCTTGTATATACAGTTACTCGTGTTTGTATTTCCAGGCATTTCTTCCTTTTCAGGGCGACTGCTTCTCTTGTTAGGGCAAGAAAGCTATGAAGCTTTTGCTGCACTGACTGCAGCTGTGAAAAGTTGGCTGGTTGGTCTTATTCTTGGCAGGATATAACCCAAATAGCTTAGGCTACTGCAAGAGTGATCTATTAGAACATCCACTGTTGTGGTGAGTTTACTTCCACAACTGTACTTTGCTCCATTTTTAGTATTTGGAATCAGTGGAGTAATGACTTTCCAGTATCATTATCAGCAAGTGTTTGTTTCAAGCAGGCTGGCTGCAGTGACATCACAGGGATTCAGGCCTGCTGAAGCTAGGATAGCCATCAGTTGAGCATGTGTACTGTGCACAACCTTCCTGCTAAATTCATTCTGCACCCCCTTCATAGAGGTATGTCTGCACACTTTGGTGTGTCTTTCAGATCAGTTGGTTTCAAACTGTGTTTGTTCTCAAGAATGAAATCTTCCCTGGCCTCTGCTTCTGTGTCTGCTTAATCTCAGTCACCATAAATATCTTCCTGAAACCTATCTAAATTATGTGAAGTAAAATTTCTCTAAATGTAGCTTAAGAGCACATTTATGTATTTTCTTTATCTGCTAGGTGAGACTCTTACAGTTTCAGCACTTATTTATTGAAAATATTTCAGCAACCTTAGCCTTTAGTGCAATAAACTCTCAAACCCGCATTGTCAGATATTAAAGGATCATCCTCAGTTAAATTGAGGATATAGCCTTAGACATGCTGGATGAAGTCAATAAAGATAAAATTACCACACAGCTTTTAAACCGAGGAAGCACACTTTAAAATAAAGGTATGACATTTTGAATTTTGACAGCCAGAAGCGCAAGTCTCGGAAAAGCAAGATGGAATGAGTGAAAATGGGACTTGCATATACTGAGTCGCAGATCTCTGTGTTTTAGAGTGTTCCCTCTTGTCTGAGGTATGGCGATCTCTGACTTCGTATATATAAGTAGCGGTGATGTGGGGATGCAGGGGGGCTTGCCTCCTGAAAAATTCAGCTCTAAAGGAGTACAGTGATTTTTCAGTATTCACTGTTCTGTTCCATCCAGTTTCTGTGTCTTTTTCATAATTCTGCTGCTCGCAATTCCAGTTGTCAGAATTGTAGTATGAAATATATGATGTTGCTAATGACTGTACAAGGGGCACAGCTACAGTCACAGTTATTAAGGGACATGCCTGGCTCAGGATACAGATTGTACCACACAATGTCAAGGGGCAGGTAGCTATAAAGGATTATTTGACTATAAAGCATTGACAGGTAGGGCCTTGTAATACTTTTGGAGAATACACTCCAAAAGGATTAACACAAGTCTGGAATGGATTGAGATATACTCAGTTCTGAGACAGGTTATTAAAGCTAGGAAATATAGGATCTTCAGTGCCTTCATAAGTATTTTTATATGCCCAATAGAAAAAAGAAAATGTTTCCCACAGTCCCAGAGATTTGCTGAAGGTGCAACATAAAAGTTAGGGGCACTTTAGAAAATGTTTTTTTTTTCTTCTTTTTTTTGAAAATGTGAAATACTGCAACAGTTTAAACAAGATTTACAAGCCCAGATAACTAAGCTAGCAAATAGTGAAGTCCAGCTAACCAAGGTAATGATGCTTTGAACAGATGTAGTATATGAAAGCTAAAGAAATGCACAGAGTAAAAGAGATAAATACGATCATGGAGCATATAAAAAAAATGGAATTGCAAAAAAAATACAATATGCCTCTTAGCAGTAATATACTTTGGGAAGCATGAACTAGGACAGATGTGACCTAACAAAGTACAGAGAGGGAGTATAACACACCTGTCATTGAAGGGCAGATCCTGCCTGTTAAATCTGGTGGATTTCTTTGAAAATCTGACCAAGGCCATTGACAAGGGTAAATCTGTGCATACAGCATACCTCAACCTGGCAAAAGCTGTCGACATAATCCCACATTCAAGCATTACTGATAAACTTAGCACACTGAATGTAAACCTCTTTGTTGTAAGATGGGCTGTCAGCTGACTCCCAAACTGGACAAATAACTATAGCAAACTGAATGTAAACCCCTTCATTGTAAGATGGGTTGCCAACTGGCTCACAAACAAGACACACATTATCAAAATGGGTGACTACATCAACCAGCAGACCTGTTACCAGTGGGATGCCACAGGGGCCAGTGCTGGGCCCCCTACTGTTTGGTATATACTTCTCAGAAATTCAGGTCAAACCTAAGGGGTTGTGGCTAACCAAGTTTGCAGACAACTGCAAACTAGGTGCAATCATTGAATTCCCAAATTATATCAGTGTACTCCAGGAGGGTCTGACGCAGACCAACGACTGGTATATTAGTCATGGTTGCAAACTGAATGCAGAGAAATGCATCATCATTCCCTTTGGCAAAAACAATGTCAACCTCACACTATCAAATCAACAACAGTACCCTAAGTACCCATGAAGTGGTAAGGGACCTGGGATCACAAGTTGACTGCAATCTTAACTTTGACCACCATATGTCTACTGTAGTAAGGAAAGCTTTCTACATAGCACACTTGATTAGTAAAGGCATCACCTCGAGAGCAAAAGAAGTTATAACCCCCCCTATACTCTGCACTTATCTAGCCCATAACTGAGTGTAACGCCTCATTTGGCATGTACTGTACTAAGCACCTACGGCAATTAGAGAGAATTCAGAGGTTTCTAACAAAGAAGATCAAGGGGCTCTAACATGTGCCTTACAGAGACTGACTAAAGTCCCTGTCACTGTACTCTGTATCATGTAGACTTCTTAGAAGAGACGTATGACTGGCCTACAGAGCAACCCAAGACCCAAACCTAATGAACTTGCTGCATATCCATAAAACAAACGGGACTAGAGCTACCTGTTCCAGGGGCCTAAATATGGCTTGTGACTTAAATAGGACATGAAGGAGGGACAGCTTTATCTCCCAGCAACTGCCGCATCTTTGGAACAGGCTACCAATTCATGTGAAACAGAGCACCTCTATGACACTGTTCAAGAGAAATCTGGATGAGTGGATAAGGCACTGTAAATTCTTACAGGTGATAGAGCCAACAACCCTTCTGGACATGGGCAGTCATCACTAAATGCAATCTTGGGTATTGACTAGCATTTCTATGGTATTACATTGGGATGAAACGGCTAGGCTTAAAATGACCTCCAAGTCAATAGCCTTATAATCTCCTATGATCCTATGTAGTTACATCTAATAGGCCGGTATACTTTAATTTGGCATTAGGTCACCCATCATGAATGGAAACGATATTTTACTATGCGTCAAGTCTGTATTAATACTGTATGATGTGCTTTACGTTTTGATGTTGTAAAATAATCTGTGTTTTAATTTGCCTAAGATGTATTGACATATGAAATGTGAACTTTGTAAATAAAGAAGGTTTAGTAACAGTAAAAGAATGGGGAAGATAATGGAGCATGCTTGGGCGCATCCACAGCTTCTAAACACCAGATCCTGGTGGAAGTTCTAAGTCAGTAACAGACTAGATGACGTTACAGCTACTTCATGAGCAAGACATTCTGAAATAAACATAACTTTATCAGAACACTCATGGCCTGCAGCAGGAAAATAAATTATTAAAGAAGCAACATACAGACTTAAAAGCCAAAGTGAAATAATTTGATCAGCACTGACAGAGAAATAGGAGAGGGCTCAGTGCAAGAATATACAGATCATCCACCTTTTAGAGTGTGGGTGCTGGTTGTGTTGAGTACATTAAAGTCAGATCAAACAATTGCCTGGTCTTTTAAACCTGCAATTAGAAATAGAAAGGGCACACTGGGTGTTTATTCCAGACCCAGTAATGGCAGTTCACCAACCAGGGCACATATTTATCAGCTATAAAGCATTTGCACTGAAAAAAAAGTGTTGGCAGCCGGGGGAAAATTATTAAAACACGCAATAACAAAATATTTGTGGATTGGAATGTTTCAGCCATTAGAAGGAAATATAGATCACAATTTCTTCCTGCCTTGAGGGACTGTAGGACCAAGAATCTGAAGCTCTATTTTTTGTGTCCAAGTTTTTTTGTGATTTCCTTTCTGAGAGGAATGAATACCTTTATAAGGGCTTAGGAGGTGTCCTCATAAGTGTTCAATACTACAGCATGCCTGAAGCGTCACGAGGAAAATCAGCAGCAGTATGAAGATGAGGAGGAGGATTCAGTTAGCCTTTTTTTTTTAAAGATGCAGCTAAAGAACATTTTGTGATCTTTAGAACAAGAATACAACAAAGGTAGAGACTTACCTTATCAATTTGATAAGGGCAAAAGTACAGCAGGAAACTCAAGAATAGGATGTATAATCATCAATATGATATAAAAAAGAAAAATGAGCTGAATGCCTTGGCTAAGCATGTGATTTCTAATCCATCGCATTCCTTTGTATTTAGGGTGTTGCAAGTGGTAGAAGCTACAGATAGAGGTGGTGACTACTTAAATCAGATAGAGCTAAATGAACTGAAATGGATACTTAAACTGAGAGGTCATTACCCTCCAGGTTTGAATAATTACATTACCATTAGATCATTCCTTAATAATAGAAGATGATTTTATTTCATGTAGAACAGATAGCTATGTTAGCAGTTTCTAGTCATACCCATTCATTAATTCAGTCGTTAATAACAATTTCTGTATATTTTTCCCTTTTATTCCCTCTTCCCCCCTTTTCCTTTGTGTATTCAATATAGTTTCCAACTTTGTGTCTATGAGCTCTGAATTGCATACAACTGCCTTTATGATTTATGTTGTTATGACTTTGACACATTGGTTATCCACATGACATATGAATTTTATAGAGTCCCTTCTCTTCTTATTTCATTGATAAATTCATAGATCTATGTGTAAAACAGTCTTTAAACATGTAACTTATATACATTTCGATTTTTATATTTCATATTGATTATTTAATAAGTTACTACCATACAATAGATCTCAGTGATAATGATTTTTAATAAATTTATATAAGTTAACCATTTTTATATATTTATATTTACATATTTATACATTTATATTAAATTAAATTATAAAATGTTTATACATATATATTTATTTACTTATTTATGTATTTATTTATATATATATATATATATATATTTATACACTTACATGCTTACATATTTATTTATTTATTTATCTATTTATCGACCTACATAGTTGCTTGATTATTAGTTCATATATTTACATCAAGCATTCATTCCATGGAACTCTGGTACACATTAATAAAAGTTGTTCTAAAGGTTCTCTGAGGAGTATAGCACACACTAATATATGTTAAGTGAACTGTAATTGTTCAACAAGTTTCCAATGACTTATATCAGCAGATTTTGTATTGAATGTTAGTTCGGTTGTCCTGTTGCATCAGTATGTGTCAAATACAAGAAACACTTACTCGGTTGCAATGAACCGCTGAGTGCCCTTGAAGCATCACATTTAGAATAAGAGACTATTATTCCGTTGTAATATATTTTTGAAGTGCTATAAAGAGTTCGTTTTACTTCATTTTCATTTTATAATTTTATGCATGTATATTTGATTCATGCGTTTTATTGCACACACATTTTTAACTTGAACTTTTAAATCAATAGTTTTTAAATACAGTTCTTCTTTAAATTAAATTAAGGTTTGGATTTTTCTTCCAATTATTACTGTGGTTAATTGATTAATTCAATGTATTTGTTTATTGGCTGAGCCTCCCTATAAATTTTCTGATGTTAGTACACTTAAATTGTCTGATGAAGCGTATGGTAGCATACGCGAAAGCGCTTACCTCTTGTTTGTTTTATAATAAAAAGTAAAAATTTGTTACGTGGAGAGTCGGAAGTTTTTTGTTATACATGCCTTGAGGGACTGTAGGACCAAGAATCTGAAGCTCTATTTTTTGTGTCCAAGTTTTTTTGTGATTTCCTTTCTGAGAGGAATGAATACCTTTATAAGGGCTTAGGAGGTGTCCTCATAAGTGTTCAATACTACAGCATGCCTGAAGCGTCACGAGGAAAATCAGCAGCAGTATGAAGATGAGGAGGAGGATTCAGTTAGCCTTTTTTTTTTTAAAGATGCAGCTAAAGAACATTTTGTGATCTTTAGAACAAGAATACAACAAAGGTAGAGACTTACCTTATCAGTTTGATAAGGGCAAAAGTACAGCAGGACTGAAAGGTGTATGCAGCCTGCAGAACTGAATGGGTTTGTGACTGTTTGGTCTTGAACATGGACAGAATGAGATACTGTTTTTGAATCCATATGTGTTTTTACATAGCTGTTATTGAAAGTATATGCTGCTATTAAGGCTTAGTGAATTACTCGATATTTGTGACTTTTTTTTTCTTTTTGATATTTGCGACTTTGGTTAAATGGACTACATCCATTAGATTCTAAGGACTGAGAAGAAGAAAGAATGTAGCTGGAATTAAAATAACAGAGGGAAATTTAACTCATAGGTGTGTCCTAGGCTAAAGACTACTGGGGCCTTTTTTAAGCCTAGCCATGCATCCTAAATTTCTGACAAGTTCTGGTACCTTTGATAGGTGTAAGAAGGAGCTTGGGAGATGAAGCATTTACAAGCAGGTGCTTGGGAGATGAACCATTTACAGGCTGCCTGTGTCCATTAGAGACATAGATGCCAAACCAGGGATGAATTTCCTTCATAGGAAGCTTTTAGAGGGACTGGTCTGTATCATCCTAGTATATGCTTCATCTTCAGTGAGGTTCAGTTTAAAAATAGCATGGAGTAGTAATACAGGATGTCTGTGAGCTGCATAATATTCTGAGCATCTACTTGGTAATAACTCCAAAAGAATGGGAAATGACACTGCGTTATGGTAGTAATAGAAGAGTTGACAGTCCTTAATTATAATTATTTTCCTTTTTTTTTCAGTAAACCAATATATGGAGATACCGAAGGGAAGTAATAAAAAGTTTAAAGAATATAGTTACAGCAAACAAAATATAAATATCTTTTGAACCCTAAAGAGATTGATTGCATTTATCAATTAAATTGGAGTACAGGGGGTGTATTTGATTTGTAGTTTCACTTTGTTGAGTGTTATAGGGCTGTAAACAAAGTATGTAAATTCATTCATTTATTTTTCAAGCTGCTCCATGGGAGAATCAACAAAAGAAACAACCAGGTCTGATGAAAGTTTTAATAATGCCAACTCTAGTGCCTCAGCATACAAATGCCTTCCAGGAGTACAAACTACAAAACACTCATACATTTGAGAATACATATGAGAATAGTTTGATGGCATACTTTTACTGCCTACCCAAAATACATAACAATATGGTAAATCCACAAGGCAGACCTATAATTTCGGCCTCAAACTTTTTTCTACGGAATATTGGAATATTTCTGTGCAATTAGCTGTTGCCCTATGTGATAAAATTACCCTCCTTTATTAAAGATGCTTTTGATTTTCTGGAGAAGATTGAAAACATAGAATGGACAGAAGGAATGTATTGGGTTTCTGTAGATCTGAAAAGTTTGTATACTACTGTTCATCATAAGTATGGTTTAGAGGCTTTAAAGTTCTTTCTAGGAGAAAGTTCAGTAATTATATTTTAGAACTGATTCATTTTTGCCTGAGCAACTACTTTTGTTTTTGTGAAGATATTTATAAACAGATGACAGATACTGCCATGGGGGCATCTTTTGCCCCCATGTATGCTAACCTCTTTATGGGGCTATTTGAAGTTGAATATCTTTATAGACATATATGTTTTAATAATTTTGTTATAAAGTACTATAGGTTTACTGATGACTTTTTTTTTTTTTTTTTATGCAAGGGAGGTATAGATATGCTTCCTTCTTTTATTAAGGATCTGGATAGAAATAGATTTCAACTGAATTTTGATGGATTACAATTTGGTAATTCTGTAGTATCCCTGGATATATATTTACAAGGCGTTGAAGGCAAAAAATTAAATATTAGGATCCATCAAAAGTTTGAAAATGATAACCATTTTTTACATGGATCTAGTTGTCATCCCCCCATTTGTTAAATTCACTCCCCTTTGGAGAAATGTTATGGATTTATAGATTATGTAATAACCCTAGAGAATTAAATATAGAGATGAATAAAACAATAGAGATGTTTCTGGACAGGGGATATCATATGGGGGTGATAAAGGAGGCTTTAGTCAAACTCCAAACCCCTCCAACTTCAAATCCCTCCTCCAAACCTACATTCCCTCTAAATTGATCTGTCCCTGCTCTTTCCCCAGTTGAACTCATCACCTTCTCCCTACCCACACCCACATTCTACTCCTCACTTCTGCTTATCACCTCCATCCTACCATTCTCCTAACATACAAAACTCAGCACACTACTGTTCAACTGCTTTTATACCCTTCTTACCTGCTCAGCAAATCTATGTAAATATTGACATTCATATGCCTGGAAATGATTCAAGTACAGAACACCCTGTCTGCTAGACTTACTTCCTTACAAAGCTATTTCCTTACTGTCATCACATCCAATCTATAGCCTCTACTTGATAGGCATCACTAATATTCCTTCTCCACTCTTGATCATTTTATTAATGCAGAACTCCTACCTTGTAAACATTTTCTTAAGATTTACTCTGCTTACTGAATGTATAGCTGCTATCACTACAGATACTCTATGTATTTAATACTTGTTTATGTCTTCATACTTGTTAAATTGTATTCTTCATCATGTGTTACATGTCTGATTGATATGCATATTTATTATTATTATTGTTAATGGACTTGTCACTGTTAATGAAGCTTTTCTCCCATGGGCCTCCACTGAAAATGGGCTCTTCTTGGCCCAGTGGACTTCCCCAGTCATCAAACTAAAATAAAAATAATAAATAAAACTAAAAACTACAACATCTAATAATAACAATAACAATAAACTAAATAGAGACATTGTGAATAGAAAGAGAAAGGATGAACAAGAACAAAAAATATGTTTGCAGTAACAACGTGTAGTCTATTTACCAATCAAGTAGTAAATATTTTTAGACAGTTTTGGAATTTTTTCTTCAAGTTCAAGGAGTTTAAAAATACATTATGTAAAAATCCTAGTTTTTCATACAAAAGAGGTAGAAATATCCTGGATGTCATAGTTCATAGCAGGTTTATTAGACCTATAGAAAATGTATATAGTGAAATACAATCTAAAGGAACTAGTAGTTGCAAGAAGTGTTCAGTGTGTAGTTATGTGGTGAATCATTTTACATACATCAGTGGTATTTGCTTTTGTACAACTGGCCAATATTGTTGTCAAACAGAGGGTGTGATCTGTGCCTTGAGGTGCTCCTGTGGTCTCTTCCATATAGGAAAAACTAAAAGAGCTTTCAATACTAGACTACAGGAGCACATTAGAGACATTAAACAGCAAAAGGAAAATAGTCCTTTAGCCATTCATTTTAAGACTTTTCATAATAGCAATAGTGAACTTTTAAAGGCCACTATTTTAGAACAAGTAATGTGTGACATTGCTGCTTTTGATATAAAAAGAAAGTTATTATACAAAGAAGCTATATATATTTTAAAATATAATACTTTGAATCCTTATGGTTTGAATACTGAATGCACATGGAAACTTTTGAACTGATTGGATTATTTATGTATTTGATATTTAATTGATTAATTGATTTATTGTTTTATCATGTGGAGTTTTGTATATATAAAATGTATGAGTGTTTTGTAGTTTGTACTCCTGGAAGGCATTTGTATGCCGAGGCGCTAGAGTTGACTTTATTAAAACTTCCATCGGACCTGATCATTTCTTTTGTTGTTTTTTATGGTTTTACAGTTTTTTGTTGGTGCATTTTCGTTGTGCTCCATGGGAGAATCCACTCTGGATAAGACTAAAATGTTTGTACAAGACCGGAATAGTAGTAACGCAGAAAGACTGGGAAGCAACACCATTTTAAGACACTAATAGAGGAGTAGGCAGCCCTTAATTAATTAATTGTATTCTTTTTTTTCAATACATAGCTACATGCTGATTCAGAACGGAAATTATAAACGCTTTAGGAAATGCAGTTGCAGGGATGGGAAAAGTATAAATTAATTAGCTTTCAGAATTTAGAGAGATTGGCCATGATTCAGAACTGTTACCAGTGTTAAGCCATTACCACTGGTGGTACCTGCTTTTGATTTAGAGAACCATAACAAATTGTCTTACCTCGAGGAGGTGCAGCACCAGGGGAGACTGTTTGTCTGTCTGTCTGGCCTACTGCAAATACTAATAAGACATTCTGAGGGAGTGGCATATGTTAATTAGCCATATGCTTTCCACTAGAAATGCTTTCAGTATGTGCTTTACATAGCCAAACAATTCACAAAACCACTTAGTTGCATATATCCTTAGCGCCAGCTGTTTTACTTAACTCTGCCAAAAGTTCACAGTAACCCATTACTCTTAATTGGAGAGGCTGTGTTAGAGGTAAGGGGCTGGGAGTTTAGCAGCTAGGTAATGTGTGCACATGTGTGTGTGTGTGTGTGTGTGTGTGTGTGTGTGTGTGTGTGTGTGTGTCTGGATGGTTGTAGTAGGGAGGTTATTTAGGGGATAGTTAGGATATGTGTATGTTTGTGTGTATGGGTGAGTGTGTGCATGTGTGTGATCGGGTGATGGGTGTGTGTGTGTGTGTGTGTGTGTGTGTGTGTGTGTGTGTGTGTGTGTGTGTGTGTTTGTTGTATATTGTGTGTGTGAATGTGTGTGCACTCGTGTATGAATGTGTGTGTATGGGGTGTCTGCCATACCTATAAACTTCCCTTGACCAACAAGCAATTCCTGCAATGCTGAAGGGGACACTAGATACCAGGGACTTTTAGGAAGTAACTTAAGTCACATCAAAGTTAATGGAACAATAGGTTTTGCAGGATGAGAGGCATATGGGCTGGGAAACACTAGACACATGGCATACTTTTAATATTATGCTTATCCACTGAAAAAGTTGATAGAACTCAGGTATTGCAAAATAAAGTATCTCTAATGTCAACAATGACAAAAGGAAGCCTTTCCACATATTATTGTAACCCACTTAAACAGCTTGCATTTCCTGAACAATATGAAAATGAAACTTTGATATCTGGCATTATTGAATAATTATAGTAATTTGTGATTTATAAGGGACAGTGACAAATTTTGGATGTTCTATAAACTCAGAGATGGATAAGAGGTATGGTGGTGCATGTTTGGATGTATGTGTGTGTGTGTGTGTGTGTGAGTGTGTGTGTGTGTGTGTGTGTGTGTGTGTGTGTGTGTGTGTGTGTGTGTGTCAAGGGGATGAATGAAGGGAGTACCTGTGTTAACATGATGCATCAGCCCCAGAGTTGATTACCACATGGGCAGCAAAAAAAAGGGCACCGAGTTATTCGGAGACATGCATATTAGCTGATAATGAGATCTTTCCTCATTGCAGCAAATGTGTCTTTGAATTGCTGGTTTCAGCAATCACACTAAGAGGCCCTTTTTGCTGCAGCCTTACTGCATGTGACCAGGCCTTTTTCTGAATCATACACATTGTCTGCATTTAGCATTATATTACAATAAAGGAATATTTAATAGATTTTTCTCTTGGAACGCTAAAGGAATGCATAATTATTTGGCTAGGGTTATAATGTAAGTCTTAGTGAATATAATATGGTTGTAAATAGATGTATAAATCCAACATTTTTTAAATCATTTTTCTATGTTTAATAAGAGTAATATGTTGGGATAAGATAATGAATATGTAGGATATTTTTCTACCCCATTTTATTTAAATAATTTACTTAACTAGATGGTGGGGAGCTAGGCTGGACTGTTATCTGGCATGTGGTAGTAGAAATGTCTTTTGTATCAGGAAATCTGTTATCTGTGAGTTGGATAGTATTAGGATATCCAGAACTGGAATTAATTCCTTGGAGGTAGTAAAGTGAAGTGTAAGTACATGTGCTGTATTTAAGTTGCATGTTCATTTATTTTAATTTTGTTCACTTACATTGTTTGAAACAAATGTCAGTTCATTATAATAAGTTCCATGTAAAATGGTACTGATGCTAGTACATGGAAATCTTAGTAGTCATGGTCCGGGACTATTTTCCAGATGATACCAAAGACCATAGCAAATGATCATCTGTCAAAGCTGGCACACATCACATACAGTAGAGCTGTGCAGGAAGGGATTTTTTTAAGCAAGATATAATGGAGAGGACCTAGCAAAAGTTAAGAATATACTTGAATATTCTTGAAAATGAGTATGAGAATATTATCTGCGAATGTCAGTGGGATGAGTAACCTCATAAAAAGAAGTAGAGTAACAGCATGGATTAAACAACTGCACCCCTGGGTAGGGGTAAAGCATGCAATAGACCTGTGATGGAAGTGAGAAATTGGTCAAAGAATGCTTTGACATAGGATTCTTCTGCTGCTAGAGTGGGCCAAAGGGAAGGGGGGGACAGTTTTACTGTAGATGGGCTACCCTGTAAAAATCAATGGTATTGTCTTTGATACCTTTAACTGACATGTGGGAATTAGGGGATACATGATTGCAAGAAAGAAAACAGTATGCAGTAACTATTTGCCATCTTAATTATAGCAAAATGAAAGAGGTAAGTATGATTGATCTAGTGGATTTTTGAGAATGGGTACATTTGTATTTAGGGGACTAGAATATGGTCACTTGAAGGGAAGATATTGAAAGTTGTCCAAGGGCAATAAAGATCTCCCAGGTAGGTAAATATTTTAAATTATATACCAGGATGTCAGGATTAATAGATTTATTCAGTGTGAGGAATCAGATCCAAACACATACCTTTTATTCTTGCAGGCATTAGTCAATGTGTAGTAAAGTTATATATTACAATGGAACATTTACTTATGGCAGACAGATGTTTTTGTTGCTTGACCATTGTTGATATTGGCCTGTTAAATCAATTCAGAGGAGATATACAAAAGGCGAATAATATAGTGAGCTTTGAAATTCAGACAGATTAAAATAGCTGCATTTATATACCATACTCTACAGGTTATTGAGAGGAAAGCTATGTTCTAGCCAGACATCTCCAGTTGACAAATGGATCGTGGTGCCATAGACATTGGGGGTAAAATCAGAAGTGGGATCTCACTTAGCTAGTCTAACATCCTCCCTTCAAGTGCCCATATCCCTTTAGCTAGTGCCTGGTATGGAAAATGAAATTGAGGATCTTTTATGGAGCATAGATTTTGAGGAGGTTTAGATTGCTGTTGAGAAATTGGCTCAGGACAAGACCCCAGGTTCTGTTAGTTTCCAAAAGTATTCTCCTCAGTTCTAAGTAAAAATCAGTAATTACATAGACAACTGAGCTGATGAAAACAAGAGACCAAGTTTAATGTCAGTTAAAATAGTTAAGAGCATTCATCCTTAACAGATTTCCTCAGATCTAACATTAATTTCAAATACCATACATATTTAAATGGGGTCTATATCACGAAGATGAACGATAAAAAGAGCGAACGCTCTTATATCGAACACTAAAAAATGAAAACAGTAAATGTCAAACATGCAGAACAGCAGTTTTTTTCCCCAGGGGAAAAAAAAACTGCTGTTCTGCAAAAAAAAAAAAAATCCAAAGACAAAATAAGTGGGGGGCTTCGCTCCCCCCACCCCCTACTTAAATATACCAACTCCGAGATCGCACCACAGTGAAGGAAATGGCAAAGTCCCGAAAATGTCCCAGTGATTTTTTTTTTCCTGGGGAAAAAAATCGCTGTTCCGTGTGTTCGACATTCAGTGCTTTCGAGGTTTAGTGCTCGATATAAGAGTGTTTGCTCTTTTTATAATTTGACTTCATGATATAGAGCCTTTAAATGCATTTAATTAAATTACATGATGATGAAGATCTACCAGTAATATGTACTTGTCATTTCTAAATAGGCTTGATTATAGTTATGCATATAATTGTACAGTTGTATATAAGTGGCTTTTTTTGACATATTTTAAAATTATACATTTTGATGTATTAGTAGCTGCATAGGGTGAATTTAATTTTTATTGGTAGATTTTTATCATGTGACTTAACTGGGTGTATGTTTTGTTAGTCTGCCAACTGAATTTTGGAAACTGGGAATGGATGAAATGCCATCATTACTAGGGATAGTATGTAATTAGGGTCTTGAGGGTGTTGACAATAGTGATTATCTTAAAAAAGAGAGCCCTATTTTCCCCTCTCCCACAGACCAGTATCTATTTTAAATCATGATTTCAAGTATTTGATGATAATGTTTGAGTTGTGGTTAGAATTTATGGTAGCTAGAGCTGTCTGTGAGATGTTGTGGAGAGATTGCCATATTTTGGAAGTCAGGACAGCTGTAATCATTTTGTAGTTATGAAGGTTTTCAAGGTTTCGAACAACAATGTGAATGGCAATGATATAATTATATCTAGCAGAATGTTACATTTTCGGTCTGATCTTTGTTGAATAACTGTTATCTTTTTTTTTTTTTTTGTAGCAATATTTTTGGGGTTTCATTAATTGCTGTAAATGGGACACTGTTGAAATAGTGAAATATTTGTTTTGATTGTTCATTGCTTGTTGGTTAACTTTAAATAAAATATGTCAAAAAGGTATCAAAAACAGTTCAAATCCTTCCCATCCTTTATATGACTGTCTCCCTGCAGAACGAGAGGATATAGTAAAGCCACTGCTGGATCAGTACTTTCTGTCTCGGGGTAGTAAAGATAGTTCTGTGGCACGAATAAAGGAATACATTTTATTCCATGCTTTTTATGTTTAGAAGGGTTGGTTTTGAAGACCTATTCTAGATCCTTCCAGTCTGAACAAATTCCTGAAAAAGTTCAAAATTGTGACCCTTTCAAGCAGTACTACTGTTGTTGTTTTCCACAGGCTGTCTTGATGATCTCAGATCTCAAAGATGCCTACCTCGACATCCCAGTTGACAAAGACTACAGACCGTTCTGGAGCATATATATCAACTGTCTAGAATTTTGTAGAATGTCCCCAGTTTTTCATCATTTTTTACATCGTTCCACATAAATGTTTTATTTTCTAGTAAATCACCAAGGATTACAGTCAGTCAGTAAAGGCAGACATTAATGTTTCATACTTCCTGTTGTTCAGAAAATGCATGCTGATGCAAAACCTGCTGTTCTATTAATGTTTTAAGTGAATTATAATAATATTTAAAACTACACCTGGTTTTGCCCCCCCCAATTAGTTTTCTAGAATTTTTGAGCAAAGAAATTGAGAGGTATGTTCCTGAAGCTCAAGTCCAGTGACTATTTCCATTTCATTTCCCTGCACTTCAATCTGTCTGTAGTGCCCACATTTTTAACTAAATATATAGCACCGCAGTTTGCCTGTTTTAGAATGTGGGAGATCTGTTTTTGTAATTTCTTTATTTGCTCAACATTCAACAGATAAATCAGTAACATATTTTTACAATTAGAAAATCTAAGAACATATTTACAAATGTAATCTTCATCATAGTTTTGAGGAGTCAGTTTCTTTTTGGTACTCATTTTTGATACCAGTATACAGATAAATAACAATATTTATATAAATATTAAAATGAATTAGAGCAGCAGCTCTTTCATTTCTGAATCTGTTACTTCTTTATCCTGTAAAATTCCATTTCTTATCAGTTCAGTCTAATTTCATTGTTTTATTGTTTATTTATTTATTTATTGACATTTGATTACCAGGAAAGTCTGATTGGGTAGAAGCCCATTTTCAGCTGAGGCCCAGGGAGAAAAGCTCTAAATTGTTACAAAACATTTTAAGGCCCAGGGGAAAAGCTCTAAACTATTACAAATCATTTTAAGAACAATAATTTTACAATCTTCAAAAATAAAACAGAAACATCTGCAGTTTAAGTAATTATAACAAATGTATATCTGTTTATTTATTTATTGCATTTATTAACCGGGATAGTCCATTGGGCCTGGAATGAGTCCATTTTCAATGGAGGTCCGGGGAGAAAAGCTCCACAAAATTACATACACAGAAAAATATTAATATATATCAGAAAAAAAGAAAAATTGAGCAGTACTATTATATTGAATGAAACTGATAATAAAACAACAGTGAAAGATTACATTTGTGGACATATAGAAGTAATAAATGGCATATATTCAAATGACATGAGTGAAATATGTCTACAAGGTTCATAGTGTGTATTCAAATAACACATAGGTTCAAAGGGTCATAGGTTGGTACTAGGCTATCGGCCCTAGGGCTTATACAAGCCTAGCCATAACAATTCCCTGGCAATTTCTTCTCACACTATTTACTTCCCTGGACCCCTGTCTAGCAGGGCGACTGATGTGATCCCTGGGGCGAATTTCCTTTTTCCCATCCAGTCATCAAGGTTCCTTTTGAAGAGGGCCAAAGAGGTGCTCTGCTTGACATGTATGGGCAGTCTATTCCAGAGTCTGGGGAGTCTCTGGGTCAGGAACCTATCCCTCCAGCATGTTTTGTTTATTGTGATGACAAGGTTTAGATCCCTGGAGCATGTGGATCTGAGGGATTGGGATTTCTTTAAGTGCAGCACATCCAACAGCTCTGGGTTTGACATGGCCTTGTATGTTAAGCAGAGATCGCCTCTGAGTAGATGATATGCAACAGAGTATAGCTGGAGTTTTTTAAGGCGGTCAGCATAGGGCATCTGCTTTAGGCCTGTGATTTTTTTAGTGAGGTATTTCTGCGGCCTTTCCAGTTGTTGCAGATGTCTTGAGAGGCACATACCAAATGGGGCGTTGTATTCTATAATGGGTCTAATGAGGGATGAGTACAGTGGGACAATGACCTTTTTCCTGGATGAAAAGCCCTTAGTGATGAGATGTGCCACATAGAAGGATTTCCTGACTATTGTGGCAAAGTGGTTATTGAAGATGAGACCACTGTCCACCTGTGTCCCTAAGTCTGTTATCACACTTTCGGTGTTTTGTGTACTGTCTCCTATGTGGTAATTCACGGGTACATGTTTTTTTCCAAAGGGGATAACTGTACATTTCTTGGCATTGAGCTTGAGCCCATGGTTCTGGCACCAAGCATCTGTTTCTGTAAGGCCCTTATGTAGAGTATCAACATCATTTGGGGATTCAATAATGGCTCCCAGTTTGCAGTCATCTGCGAACTTTGTTAGCCAGAGTCCCTTAGTGTTGGCCTGTACTTCAGAGAAGTAGATGCTAAACAAGAGAGGTCCCAGGACTGAACCCTGAGGTACTCCACTTGTCACTTGTCTGGAACTGGATTTAGAGTCAGCTACTTTTACAGTGTGGGTTCTGTCAGTAAGCCAGTTGGCAACCCATCGAGTGACGTAGGGATTAATGCCCATCTTAGTAAGTTTATCTATGATTCTAGAGTAGGGGATGGTGTCAAAGGCCTTGGTGAGGTCCAGATAGGCTGTGTGGACTGCCTTACCCTCATCCACATCTCTGGAGACTGATTCGAAGAAGTCAGTCAGGTTCAGGAGACAAGATCGGCCCTTCACGAACCCAAACTGGGTGGAGTCCAGTGTTTTAAGGTTGCCAATGTCTTTGTTTATAAGTTCCATGATAATACGTTCCATGGCCTTGCAGATCAGGCTCGTCAGACTGATGGGGCAGTAGTTCCCGGGATCCAAGGTGGATCCCCCCTTGTGGAGTGGGATAACTGTAGCTGTGCGCCAGTCAGTGGGCATGAAGCCTGAGGTGAGGGTATGATTAATCATGACACTAGGTGAGGTGCCAGTTCATTTTGTAGTTCATGTAGTACACAACCCGGGATGTCATCTGGTCCCATTGATGCTGTATTCTTAGCTTTGGAGAGTGCGTTTTTTACCTGTGTGGCTGTTATTACCGGAATTTGGCAATCTTCCGGTACTGAGATGGGCCATTTAGGGGGTGAGGGGGGGGGTGAAGTTGGCAATGAATCGATCTGCCAGGATATTGGCAATATCCTTGGGATCAGTATATTTAATGCCGTTCTGTTGTAGCTCAGAGCAGATCTGAGCATTGCCATTTAGATTCTTGACATAGTTATAGAATGCCTTGTGGTTGTCTTTGGAATCTTTGGCAATTTTATTTTCTTAACTAGCTTTGGAGGATTTTATGATTGATATTAGCTTCTTACTGAGGCTGGTAAGGGAGTTTTTTGCATCCTGGGATTTTCCTCTCTTCAGCAACAGTTTCTTCCTTTTGTTGTAAAGTTTGTTTATGGCAGGGGACCACCAGATTGGCTTCTTTTTTTTGGAGGAGAGCATTTTGGTTCCATTTGGGATGGCACGATTCATGCATGAGTGGATGTGCTCGTACAGTGCCTTAGTGTAGAACTTAGCAGTCGAACTTTCAGTTCCCATCTGCATGGGTGTCATGAAGTTTGTAACTTCTGACTTGAGTAGCATGAAGTTGGCTTTGGAGAAGTTTTTTATGGAGGTTTCCTTACTGGGGGGTGGGGGTGGGATGTGGATGTTAAGGGTGATTAGCTTATGGTCTGACCTGACCAACAAGGGGGTAACCATAGGTGTGGAGCATCGATTTCCCATGTTGGTAATGACCAGGTCTAGGATATTGGAGCCCCTGGTGGGACTATGGATTAGTTGATCCAGGGCATTGGAATTTATGAATTCCAAGAACCATTGGGCAAAGGTGTTGGTACACAAGTAGTTTTCCCAATTAATAGCAGGGTAGTTGAAATCACCCAGTATTAGGGTGTTTGGTTGTGTATTAATATTTTTCAGTATGTTTAGAAAGGTGTAGTGAGAATCTTGGGGCATGGTGGGGGATCTGTAGCAAGCTACAATTTGGATTGCAGTCTTACCTAGTGTTAATTGCACCTGGAGAATCTCAGACGCATGAATATAATTGCAGGTTCATACCCATGAGAAGTTAAGTATAGTGTAAGAGTAGTAGGAGACAGGGGTCTATGTCATATAATCAAACTTCCAAAATTTCAAACACCATATGTTTGAACTTGGAAGTTCAAAATATGACAACATCGAAACCTCAGAACAGCAAATTTTTTCCCAGGGAGAAGATTTGCTGTTCCAAAAAACACACACACAAACACACCAAAAACCTAATAAACCTACAGTAAACCTTACATACACAACTATCTGTGCACTAACCTTAACCCAAACCCTAACCCTAAGGTCTGTCACTATCGCACACTGCACACTTTACCTTACCCGCACCCTAACCCCAACGTCCATCACACTCGCACACTTACCTTAACCCGATCCGTAACTTTCGCACAACAGTAGAGAAAATGTTGATACCGCGGAAACAGCCAACCAAATTCTTTCCTTGGGAAAGAATTTGGATTTCCATGGTTTTGACATTTTCATTTTTCGAACTTCCCCATTCGAACTTCTAGTCTTAGAACATCTTGACTGTTGATTAAGTAACATAGACCCGGAGACAGAAGGGAAAAAGGAGGGAAAAGGGAGGTTAAAGGTATAGGGAAGTAGTAAGTAGGCAGAGTGAAGGGAAGGAAGTGATAGAGGAAGAACAGCAGGGAGAGAAGTCAGGAGTTGGGATTGTGTGTGTTGGGAGGCAGGAGCATAACCATTGTGAGGAGAGATGTAGGAGGGATTTTTTAAAGAAGGCTGGGTTGCTGATAATTCTGAGTGAATGGGGGAGCTTATTCCATGCCTTAGAGACAGTATAGGTATACAACATTCGACCAGCTGAGAGCTTAGGTTTCTCTATGGATAGTAACATTTTGTTTTCTGACCTAAGGTGTTGGTTAGGATGGTATGTGGTCAATAAGGAGAGGGAAGGGCAGGTTTCTGGGAGGTAGATGAGCTTATGGGCTATAGTTAATTGTAAAAATGTGAGATAATGCAGGGATTCTTGCCAATTTAGTTGATGTAGAGAGGAACAGTGATGGGTAGAAAATTTTGTGTTTGTAGCAAATTTAGCGACTTTGTTGTAGCAAGAGTCTAGTTTAGTTCTCAAGGAGGACTGTAGATTGGTGAGGATGGGAGCACCATCTATAAGTGTTGGAAGAAGGGAGGATGAGGCCAGAGCCTTTTTTTGCATTAAGACTAAGAAAATAGTTGTGCCTATACAGGGCACCTAGTTTTTGATGTTTTTTTTTTATGTTACTGTAGATGTGAAGGTTGAAAGTTAATTTGTCATCAGTGATGACACCTAGTAATTTGGTGCTGTGGATGACTTCAATGATGGTGTTATTTTGGGAGTGAATGGAGCATAGTGACTTGTCAACAGGGCTGGATTTTGTGGGGGTAAATATTAGAAGTTTTGTTTTATTGGGGTTGAGAGCAAGATGGTTCTGGGACATCTAGATTTTGGTGGAAGTAAATGCCTCTTGGGTGAGACGCTGTAGTGCAGGGACAGATTTAACAGAGCAGATGATAGTTGAGTCATTTGCATACTGGATGACAGTACTGTGGGTGAGAGAGGAATGAAAGTTATTGACAAATATGCTGAATAAGAGGGGTCCCAGTATTCAACCTTGGGGGACTCCTGTATTTGTAGTTATGAAAGAGGAGGAAGATTGTTGCCATTTAGTAGATTGCTGCCTATTACTGAGATAGTTAGTAAACCATTGTAGGATAGGGGGAGATAGCCTGAGATTAGAGAGTTTAGTAAGCAGGAGGGAGAGAGATATAGTGTTGAATGCTTTTGATAGACCTAGGAAGAGTGCTGAGACTAAGAAACCAGCATCTTGAGCTCTATTTACTGTGTTGAGGAAGGAAATGAGGACAGTGTTAGTACTATGTCCGGGCCATGTTGAGTGGGGGAGAGGATTTGGTGTTGTATCAGGTGACTGAGGAGCTGAGTGCGAATGCATTTCTCTAGTATTTTGGAGACTGGGGAGAGAATGGCAATGGGACGGAAATTTGAGATTTCTGAGTTGTTGCCACCTTTGTGAAGTGGAAGGATAAATGCTTTTTTCTAGATATCAAGTATGCAGGATTCTTGAATGGACCTGTTGAGGAGAATGCTGATAGGATATGCAATAGAGGAGGCTGAGAGTTGTAAGTATTCTGTGGCTAAGTTATCAGGGGCATTGGTACAGGGTTTGAGTTTGTGAAGTTTTTTGATAGTGGAGGTAGGTATGGGTGTTATGGGTGTTAGTGTGAAAGAAGATAGAGGATTTGAAGGGGGAGCATAGGAGGAGTTCCTGGCAGGTCAGCTGT
>NC_056730.1:911104308-911264308 GCF_019279795.1 Protopterus annectens
TACCTCATAGGGCCCCGTATTCCTTGCCTAGGCCCTGATCACAACGTTACTGATTGTCGGTTTTGTGCTAGATTTAACCAATGCACTATTAAGCGTCGGTATTATTTTGCTTTAAACTTCTTTGGACGCCAGTTTAATTATCCTGAAATGTCGTCGGATAGCCATCCGATTACCAGAGTTCACAAAAAACGCAAAGAAAAGGATAGAGATAAACAACCGAGGCCAAAACCCGACGACAAGGCTTCTCCTAAGCCAGTCGCCGGTTCGCCGGTTCTCAGTGTGTCACTTTCACAGCCCCTGACGCCCACTACTTTAGAGTCGCAGGCCGCTATCGACTCCCACGTGGAGTCGGCTATGCCACTGGATACTCAAGGTATTGGAGTCTTGGATGTTAATCCCTCAGATGGGTCCGGAGCCGCTGAGCAGGTACCGGCTTCTGAGGGTGTATTCAGATCTAAACATCTTTACATTAAAACAAGTTCAACTTCAAAGGCAAAGACTAAAGCACCTTCTAAAGCAAGGAAACAAGCTCAAGAGCCATGTGGACAGGCCTCTATGCCCAAAAAACAGATGCTCAAAATGGCCGAAGACTTGATTATCTTGATCAGGGGTTCCCATCCCCCTCCTGATAAGAGGCCTAGGCAAGAGACTGACTATGAATCTACAGATCAGGTTTCTATTTCTTCTGATTCCTCTTCTGATCAGGAATATTCTCTTCCCCCCCATGAGGATTCTGATGCTGAAGAATCTATGCTTTCAGCATCCCCTCCTGAGGACTATTCTTTTGGGGAAACCTTGCATACCATGAGGGAGCATTTCCACTGGGAAAGCCAGGATTTTTCAAAATCTAAAAAGAGGCTCAGGGATTTCCTTTTACTACCTCAGCACAGGCCTCTAGCCATTCCACCTGTGTTAGACATTGTAGATGATGTGTTCTCGGAGTCTAGTCTGACCCCTGTCTCCTTACCCCCAGCTCCTGTTAAGCCTGACAGATATTATAGAGTTCCTGACTCTCACAAATTTCTTTTTAAAAACCCTGCTGCTGACCCGGAAACTATTTCACAGGGTCCAAAGGGAGTTAAGGCTTCCACTGCAAAAAACCCAACCCCCTCTGACAGAGATTCTAGAACACTGGATAGATGGGGAAAAAAGGTTTACACATCTGCAACTTTGGCTATAAGGGCCTTAAACTTTCAGTTTCATATGCTCAGATATCAGCAACATGTCATGAGATTGCTTAAACAGAAAATGTTGTTAAACTCTGAATGTGCAGAAAACAAGGAAATGCAGGATTTATTGCATACAGCTGAACAAGTTGGAAAGCATACTTTGCAATGTGGTTTTGATTCATTGGAGGCCTCCTGCAGGGCTGCAGTTACGGGTTCTGTAATTAGGAGACATGCTTGGTTAAAGGAACAAAATCTGCCTGATCATGTTAAAGTTAAATTACTAGATGCACATTTACAGCATGATACTTTGGTGTTAAGGCAGAAGAGGTGTTAAAGAAAATGGAGGACAAAGCTAAATCTATGCAAACTGTTAAAGATTTTTTACGAGTACAGCCACCTAGGTATAGTAGACACTGGCCTACAAAAAATTGGTCCTTTCCTGTGTCAGACAGACCTCAAAGGGGCAGATCCAGACACCCTAGGGGGCAGATCCCATGCGCAAGGTTCATACAGGTCAAAGCAATGGGGTGCTTCTACCTCCAAAGTTGGAGAAGACAAATCATAACCATAAAGGCAACAGTCCCAATGACTTCCCCGTACCTGCACCAAGCACTTATCTACTGGCAGCACCCTTAGGGGGAAAATTAGCCCTTTTTTCTCAAAATTGGCACATTATAACCCAGGACAAGTGGGTTCTAAATATAGTGTGACGAGGCTACAAGTTCCATTTCCATACTCTGCCAAAGGCAAACGGCTGGCCAGATCTGCCAAAAAATCAACGGGCAGAGGCACAAAAACAAGTCTCATCCCTCACGGACATGGGGGCCATTCAACAAGTACCAGAGCAAGAGTAGGGACAAGGATTTTACTCAAGACTGTTCTTGGTACCCAGAAAGGACAAGGCCTGGAGGCCGATACTGGACCTATCTATTCTGAACACATTTCTGGATATTCCAAAATTCAAAATGTTGACTTTGCAGCAGCTTCTGCCCATGCTGGACAAGAATGCTTGGCTGGTGTGTTTAGACCTAAATAGGCATACCTGCATGTTCCAATCAGACAATCATGCAGAAGATACCTCAAATTCAAGGCTGGTTCCATGCATTACCAATTCTCTGCACTGCTCTTTAGCTTATCTACTGTGCCCAGGGTCTTTACAGAGTGCTTGGCACCAGTAATTGCATTCTACAGACAAAGAGGAATACAAATATATCCTTACTTGGATGACTGTCTCATTCAAGCAGAGAACAAGGACATTCTTCTTCAACATCTGGCATTTGTGAAAAGACTACTAACATGCCTAGGGTACACAGTCAACAAAAAGAAATCAAAACTAGTACCCTCTCAAGAGATAATATCCTGGGTGCAAGCTTAAATACAACTGCCCAGATGGCTTATCTCATGCCAGACAAACAAAGGCAACTGACTACCTTTTTTAAAATATTGGCAACAAAGGCCTAGTTATCAGCAAGAAAAATTCTGCAGGCTTTGGGCTTCATGGCATCCTGCATCCTACTAACTCCATATGCAAGACCGCATATGAGGAAACTTCAATGGTACCTAAAAAGTGTTTGGACTCAACATTGCCACAGCCTGGAAACAGTCATTACTCTCATTCCCTGCCTGCAACAGGAGTTTCGATGGTGGGCAAAGGCTTGTCACCAGAACAAGGGACAGCCATTCACATTACCCCCAGCCAGGCAGACACTAACAACGGATGCATCAGGTTATGCCTGGAGGGCCCACATGGCAGGAAGAGGCATTCAGGGAACATGGTCCTCAAACCAAATGCATCTACATATCAATCACAAAGAGATGCTAGCTGTTCAAAATGCCCTGACAGCCTTCAAGGACCTATTTCATCCAGGACAACTACTGATAAAGACAGACACCATGGTCATGTGGTATATAAACAAGCAGTTGGGCACACATTCTTACCCCCTTTGCAGACTAGCCATGACCTTGTGGGACACAGCTTTGACTTACCAAATACATCTGCAGGCACAATTCCTGCCAGGAAAGGAAATTCTCTGGCAGACGAACTAAGCAGAAACCTCATGGATCCCCACGAATGGAAGCTGGATCCGCAAGTCTTCAGCATGATAACAAGGAAATGGGGATGCCCAGACATAGATCTTTTTGTCTCCCCTCACAATTGCCAACTAAAATGATTCTGCACACAGACTTATCACAGACAAGCATGGAAAGTGGACGCCCTATCTATCAGTATATGCCTTTCCCCCACTGCCTCTCCTCCCCAAGGTGCTCCTAAAGGTCAGACAGGAGAAGCCAAAGATGATACTGATTTCCCCAGACTGGCTACACCAGTACTAGTATCCAATCCTAAGGAACTTGTCATTATACCCAGCTTGGACTTTACCTCAAATACCTTGTCTACTGACTCAGCAAAACAATCAGATCCTGCCCAGCCAACTCAGGACATTAAACTTGGCAGTGTGGCGGATAATGTAGTCACACAAAAAACACCCCTCAGTAAAGCTGTGCTGGATGTCATTCTGGAAGCCAGAAGGCCTAGTACTAGAAAGTCTTATGCTGGAAAATGGAAGAGATTCTGTGCTTGGAACCAGGCACAAGGAACTGATACAACTGTCTCAAACATTTCTCAGATTTTGCAATACTTAACTGAGATGCTGGACAAAGGCCTATCATTTTTATCAATTAAAATTCATGCCTCTGCTATTTTGGCTCATTACAATACAGAGCCACCACTTTTTTCTCATCCTTTATTAAAACAGTACCTTAGTGGGGCCAAAAATTTTAGGCCTCCGTGGAGATTACCAATACCTGCATGGGACCTCAGCGATGTCTTGGAAAAGCTCACCCTGCCTCTTTTTAAGCCAGTTGCTGCTGCTGATATAAAGTTTTTATCTTGGAAAACAGCTCTGCTCCTAGCAGTTACTTCAGCAAGACGAGTTTCAGAGCTACAAGCGCTCATGGCTGTGGAACCTTTTATCATTTTTCATCCAGACAGGATCTCTCTGAGGACAAATCCAACATTTATGCCTAAAGTGGTGTCCAGTGTGGCTCTAAACCAAACTATTCATCTGCCAACTTTTTACCCAACACCACAGAACAAGGGGGAGAGAATTCTGCATTCTTTCGATGTGCACAGACAGCTTAGATTCTACTTGGACAGAACCAAAGTTTGCAGGAAGACAGAGCAATTACTGGTAGCATATGCTGCAGGATCACAAGGAAAGGCTATCTCAAAGCAGACTATTTCTAAGTGGTTAGGCTACTGCATTCATTTATGCTACTTACACCATGGCAAGCCAGTGCCTAAGGGCATTCGGCCACACTCCACCAGAGCTGCAGCCACTTCAGCAGCCTTTCTCAGGGGAGTACCAACCAGGGACATTTTAGAGGCGGCTACTTGGAGTTCAGTGCACACCTTTACAAAGCATTATCATCTGCCACTCTACTCTAAATCCAGGGCAGGCTTTGCCACTGCAGTTCTGCAGGGGCTCATAGCTGCTCCTACTCCTGTCTAGTTCCAGCCTCCCAACCATAGCTTTGGGACTCTACCCAAATGTAATGACTGCAACAGTGAAACACCAAGAACATAGTACAGTTGTGTACACTTACCGTAAATGTAGATATTCGAGTGTATTCACTGTTGCAGTCCAGGTTACCCACCCGCCTTCCCCCTTTTTTCTTTGTACCTTATCTTTCTCTGATTAATACAACCTATGTGGTGTATTTGCTTATAGCTGAAGGTAAAATTTATATTGGTGCATTTAAAAAAAAAAAATATATATATATATATATATATATATATATATATATATATATATATATACACATATACATATAAAGTTTGGCTACCCTTTTTGGGGGCACCTGACATAAGAAAAACTGAAGAAAATGGCGTTGGCTGCTTCTTTTATACCCCTGATGACCTGACGTCAGGGAAGGGGTGACAGCAGCCGATGCAGGACCCAAGACTTTGGAATTCAGGCCGGCTGAGGGCAACCTGCCAGCAGGATTACCCAAATGTAATGACTGCAACAGTGAATACACTCAAACATCTACATTTGTGGTAAGTCTACACAACTGTACTTCCTTTCCTCCCTCCCTCCTGCACATTCCTGTATTGATTTCCCTTTGTTCTTCCCCCTTCTTATTCCCCATTTCACCACTTTCCTATCTACCCCATTTTAACACCTATAATCAGGTAAAAAAATTGAATCACACACAACAGAATTAAGTAGCAGAAAAAGCAATGGATCCCTTCACTTTTTGGACTCTGTATTTGTGCAGACTTTCGCATTGCACAGCAATGCCAACTGACAGTGAGGGGCGGTACAATGCTGTGGTTATCTCTGCCCAGTTTCACTTAACCCTGCGGTGCTATGCCAACATACAGCAACACATGTACTATAAATAATTCATGTCATTGCATTATCACTGTTTAGTTAAAAGTAGATACACCTGGATTCAAACCCAGTATCATCTGGGTTAAAAAAGAAATATGTCAATGACTTTACACCTGCTGCCACAGAGTCAGTTAAGCAGCAGTTGTGTTTCATAGACTCAGTAGTAACTTTCAGACTTTAGCAATGCGGCTTATATTTGTGCACTACTTAACTATGTGCAAATAGGTAAAGTAGTGGAAATGTGTATCTTGCATGCGCAAACACTTTGCCAGCCATCTTACAAACCCACTCTATGGAAAATTAAATATTATTTTGTATTACTGCTGTTTACTGTCCATTTGCTGTCTATAACATGAAATTAGATGTGGAGACATAACAAATTGAAGGCCCTGTCTAAAGATATGTCACAAATTTACAATACAGCCATGTGTTGCCTCCTCAAGCACTGCAACCCTGGTGTCTCAGTACTTTTTTCACATATATCACCTATACTACAGAAATTAATATAAAATCTTATGTGAAATGCAATGCATATGACTGTTAAAATGCAGAAGTAGAACTATTAACCCATAAGCCTAAAAAGCCTTATCTGCAAGGCTAGTGAAAGAATCACCATGAACCTTATCCACAGGGACATAGATGACCATCAACACACTTGACCCGACCCATTTTGGTTTTGTCAAGGGTAGAGCTTGCTTATTAAACATAGTGGACTTCTTTGATATTGACTCCAAAAACCTGGATGGGGGATAATAGGACATACCACCTATATTGAGTTAGTTATCCAAGGCCTTTGACACTATCCCCCATTCAGGTATCATAGAGAAAATCTCCCATCTGGGAATTAACCCATACATTACTAGGTGGATAGCCAACTGGCTCACCAACAGAACACACATTGTCAAAGTTGGGGACTGCACCCCTACCATAAGACCACTTACAAGTAGAATACCACAAGGATCTGTGCTGGGCCCTCAACTATTTGTAAAATATTTCTCTGAAGTCCAGGCAAAGGTAGATGGCCTGTAGTTTACCAAGTTTGCAGATGACTGTCAGCTGGACACAGTCATATAGAGTCCCCCAGCTATGCTAAAATATTAAAGAAGGGGCTGACACAGAAAAATGATTGCTGCCAAACTCACAGACTGAACTTTACAGCAAAAATGCCTCATTGTTCCCTTTGGAAATTAAGTACCCCTGCTAATTATGATATACCTAACATCCCTCTAAGCTCAAACACAGTCTTGTGAGGCTTGGAAACATATTTTGATAGCAATCTATACTTCAATCACTATGTGTCTTTAGTGGTAAGGCACACATTCTACATTGCCCATCTCATAAATAAAGCCATCACATCCAAGACCAGGGAGGTCATAGCTCATCTATACTCTGCCCTTATCAGACCACTAACTGAGTACAGTGCTTCCTTCTGTCTGTACCTCACAAGACATCTGCAGCAACTGGAGAAAACACAGAGATGTGTGACTGGGAGAATCCAAGACCTTCAAAACATGACATACATGGAGAGACTGAAAGACCTGTTACTGTACTGAGTTTCATGCAGGCTGCTGAGAGGCGACCTATGCCTGGCCTACAGAGCAGTCTCAGACCTTTCCCTACTGGAATTACTGGACATCTGCAAATCAAATGGGGCAAGAATAACTTGCTCCAGGGATCTTAACCTAGCCTGTGATATAAATAGAACATGCTGGGGAGACAGATATCTCTCCCACTGAGTGCCAGTCCTCTGTAATAGGCTCGCACTGCATGTGAAGCAGTACTCCTCAATGGCTCTGTTCAAGCACAACCTTGACAACTGTATGTGTGATTGTAAATTCACCCCTGGAGTGGCATCTGTATCCCTCATGGACAGAGCCAGTCGGTGATGATCACAAAATTGCTCTGCTAATAATGACCATCTAACTGTGCTCAATAAGGGTACTTGTGTTTTTCCATGGCTAGGCTTGTAAATGCCCTAGGGCCATTAGGCCAGCAACCTTCTATGAACCTTTGAACCTATGTAGGCCTCCCAACATCTTCTCTCCAACATGCCCTGCTGATGTCATCCACTTTAAGTTGATCTGCAGTCTTGTAAAAGTCAGAATTGTGCTATGGTGCTTGTGTAAAGTACTGAGTTCTGTAGTCTGTGTACTTAGGGTAGGGGTTTTGTCCTCACCGCAGTCAACTGTGTGTGTGTGTGTGTGTGTGTGTGTGTGTGTGTGTGTGTGTGTGTGTGTGTGTGTGTGTGTGTGTGTGTGTTTCTAGCCATAAGAGCAGAAGTATGTATCCTACAGTTACCACTGCAATCCCATGGACTGACAGTATTTTGATACTTGCATATGCCTATATATCCATTTCATGCAGGCCTCCCATCATCTTCTCTCCAACATGCCCTGCTGATGTCATCCACTATAAGTTTACCTGCAGTCTTGGAAATGTCAGACTTATGTAGTGGTGCTGACATAAAGTACTGAGTGCTGTAGTCTGTGTACTTAGGTAGAGGTTCTATTTTCACTGCAGTCAACTGCTGTGTGTGTGTGTGTGTGTGTGTGTGTGTGTGTGTGTGTGTGTGTGTGTGTGTGTGTGTGTGTGTGTGTGCACGTGCACACCTGCTTGACATTACACAGAGCCTTTTACACCAGCATGTGAGACACTGTTATTGCCATAATCTCCTCACCAGACACTGCTGATGTCATCAACTATATGTGATTTGTGGATGTACACTATTCCCACTACAGCAGGGTCAGAAACTAGCCTGGAGGCCAGACAGAAGTCACCTCATCCTATAAGATACAGATTACATTGACATGGATTTCAGTTTATCCACATACATCACAGCATGGTTTGTATGCACTGTGGTTTCTTGGTGAGTAATCTTCACAAAACAGCAACTTGCACGTATGGCAGGTGCAACGGCAAAAGTGTAATTCCAAACAACAAGCAGAGCCAGCACCAGACACATTAGTAAAATCCTTTATTGAAGAACACTTCTAAAGACTAGTGTGGTCTCCTTTCAGGCCCCCGAGCCGGCGGAAAACAATACTCAAGCCGCTGAATCACTTACAAACGCCTTCTACCAGCACCTGCAGGACTGCATGGATAAGGCAATCCCAAGCAAAACAAAGACTCTTTGTACCAAAGGCAAGCGTCCAGTCTGGTGGACCCCAGCCATAAACAAACTCTACAACAAAAGGAGGAAGCTACTACAAGATAGAGCAAAATCCTTAAAAGGTAAGACACCCTTGATCACTATAAGTAAAAACTAAGAGCTCTCATAAAATCATCCAAAGCAAATTTCGAGAAAAATAGCTAAAGACTCAAAAGACAATCATAAGGCCTTCTTTAGCTATGTTAGAAACCTAGGAGGAAACTCCCAGATATGCTCAGAACTAGTTCAAAATGATGTGAAGATTACTGATCCTACAGACATTGCCAACATACTGGCTGACAGGTTCAGTGCAAACTTCTCCCCTCCCCAAAAGGAGAGATATCTATACCAAATGAGTGCAGCCCCCAAACATCTCCAGCGCCAAGTGAGAACTGCTCTCTCCAAAGCAAAAACACAGCATCCATGGGACCCGATGGTGTCCCCGGCTGTGTGCTCCACGAACTCAATGAGGAATTAAACCCACAGCTAGGACAGCTGTTTAATCAAAGTCTTACCTCTGGATACACCCAGGAGTGGCGACTGCAACTGTGGTCCCACTTCACAAAGGTGGTGCCTCCACAGACCCTGGAAATTACCGCCCATTAGCTTGACAAGCCTTATCTGCAAAGCCATGGAGAGGATCATAATGGACCTCATAAATAAAGACATAGGGAATTTGCAGACTTTGGATCCAACCCAGTTTGGCTTTGTCAAAGGCAGATCATGCCTTTTAAACTTGGTTGACTTTTTGAAACAGTCACCAAAGCCATTGATGAGGGAAAGGCAGTCCATACAGCCTACCTCGATCTGGCTAAGGCCTTGATACAATACCCCACTCGGGTATCATTGAAAAACTCATCAGCTTAAATGTTAACCCATACATCACAAGATGGGTTGCAAACTGGCTGAGTGACAGAACCCACAGGGTCAGAGTTGCTGGCGCCATGTCAGACTCAAAGCCTGTCACAAGTGGTGTCCCACAGGGCTCAGTCCTGGGCCCACTCTTGTTTGGCATCTACTTTCAAGTACAAGCAAACACAGGAGGGTTATGGCTGACAAAGTTTGCAGATGACTGCAAACTGGGCCATAGTAGAAAACACATCTGACACAGATATCCTTCAGAAGGGTCTCACAGAAACGGATAACTGGTGCCAGAGCCATGGCCTAAAGTTAAATGCCAAAATGCATAGTCATACCCTTCGGGAAAAACAAGGTTACCCCTAGCTACCAAATAGGTGGCAATCCACTGAGCACAGAAGAAGTTATCAGGGACCTGGGGACCCAGGTTGATAGTAGTCTGTCATTCGACACCCATGTAGCTAAAGTAGTTAGGAAGTCCTTCTACATTGCCCACCTTATCATGAAGGATTCTCATCTAGATCAAGGGAGGTCATAGTCTCCCTTTACTCATCACTCATCAGACCAATGATTGAGTACAATGCCCCATTCGGAATGTATCTGACCCGACACTTGCAGCAGCTGGAGGCCACAAAAGTTCCTCACCAAAAGGATAAAGGGTCTCAAAAATCTGTCCTATGCTGCCCGACTGAAAGAACTCCAGCTCTATTCAGTCGCCACGCTTGCTCAGAGGTGACCTTTGCCTAACATACAAGGGCATCTCATGCCCAGATTTGATGAATATGCTTCACCTCAAAAATCTAGATCCATCAGAGCCACAAGGGCGGAGACTTAAACCTCGACACGGCTATTAATAGGCGTGCTGGAGATAGATTCATCACCCAAAGACTCCCTATGCTGTGGAACAAAATCCCGGTACATGTGAGGCAGAGCACCTTGCTGGCCTTGTTCAAGAGAAATCTTGACCAATGGATGGATATACCCCAGGAATTACCTCAGTGTCACTGCTCGACAGAGGCACAGCAAAATAATGGGTATAGTTCCCCATACTAAAGGGCTAGGCTTATAAATGCCCTCAGGCAGATAGCCTAGTATGAACCTATGAACCTATGAACCTATGAACAGAGATATAAGACTGATTTCAGTGATACTACAAGCAACAGGTTACACTGTTTAAATATTCATGCCCCCTCACTTCCTGTGACATCACATCTCATTTATTTGAAGCCATATTATAATTTGTCATTGAGCCCCAGTGTAAAGAGTGCTCCTAGCTTAACAATCCATCTAATTTCCTTATAATTTAATAAGGAATGCCAACCTCGCTTGCATTTCCTATCGCCCTGTACCTTATCTATGATGGTAAACCTGAATCTAGCAGGGGAATGTGATTGACAGTGCCTATACAAGACACTGGTTATATGTTTATTGCGAATGTCACTCATGTGTTCATATATTCTCAAATGAAGGGGTCTGGACGTTTGTCCCACATAAAACGAGGGACAAGTACAACTGGCCAAATAAATGACCCAGTCTGATCCACAGTTGGCATAGAAATTGAAATCATATAATTCACACGTATTCTGATTAGAAAATTGTTTAGACTTACAAATATGTTGACATAATGAGCAGTGTCCACATGGGAAAGACCCAACTAATTTCTCCCCTGTGATTGTTAATTGATCTGCATAATTCTTATTTATTCCATAACGTTTGTAATAACAAAAATAAGATCCCAGTGTCTTGCCTCTACGGAAAGAAAACTGACAATGTTCAGGCAATATCTGACCCAATTCCTCATTAGCCAACAATATATTCCAATGTTTACTAACCACATTCCTTAATACATTGAAATTTTAACCATAAGTTGTTATTAATCTCAATGTGTCAGATTCCTTACATTCATTCTTCTCCTTATAAATTAGCAACTCAGGCCTGGGCTGTTTAGAAGCCCACTCCCTGGCTGTGACAACATCCCCCATCTTTTAAACTCTATTCAGAAATCTGCAAGTGAGATCATCCCTAGAGCTGTTGAAGTCTTCTTCTTTTGAACAAATCCTTCTAATTCTTAAGAATTGGGACTTGGGAATGTTTCTGATTGTATGTGTGGGGTGCAGACTAGATGCATACAATAAATTATTATATTGGGGGTACTTTATATACACCAAAGTGCGCAAGGTATGGTCAGGTTCCCTCACAACCTTGACATCTAAATAATTTCTTTATAACTGTAAGAAAAGGAAAATTCGATACCCCATTTATTATCATTCAAATATTATTCAAACTCATTTAGATATTCAATATCCACACGCCACACCAACCAACAATCATCTAGAAATCTCCTCCATATGTCAATTTCTGGCAGGTAAATATTATGAACCTCATTGTAAATTAGATCTTCCTCTATAAACCCCATAAAAAGATCTGCATAAATAGGTGCAAATGAGGCCCCCATAACTGTTCCCTGGGTTTGCCAATAACAACTCCCTTGGAAATAAAAGACATTTTTGGTTAGGACGTGCTCAGCCATACAAGTGAGAAGTGTATTGAATCCTGGTGTATAAAACCCAGTTCTGTTAACCAACAGTTCAAAGCTTGCAAACCTGCCCAGTGTGATATACTGGTATATAAGGATTTCACATCAAGGGTGCACATAAGCCAATTGGATTCAAGCTGGGAATTCAATACAGTTTGTAGGAACTGGGTAGTATCCTTAATTCTAGCCCGAATGAGCGGTAACAGAGGTTGTAAATATTGGGTTAGATATGCCGACAAAGGTTCAGTCAAAGAACCAATTCCAGAGACTATAGGTCTACCTGGGGGCTGATCTAAGCTCTTATGGATTTTTGGCAACAGATATAGATATTGTTTGCCTGGGTGCTTCACAGAAAGATGTGAACAGGTGGTTTTGCTGATAATGCCTTCCTCCACTGCTTTTTGTAAAAACATGTCAATGTCTTTCTTCAAACTAGGAGAAGGGTCAGTGGACATGCACATATAGTGCTGAGGGTTAGCCAACTGTCTATTTCCTTCAGCCCAATAATGACTGGAATCCATAAGCACCACTGCCCCTCCCTTTTCAGCAGGAACAATGACAATCTCAGAATTGGCACAAAGTTCTGTAAGTGCCTTTTGTTCATTTGATAAAAAATTATGTCTAAACATTTGAGCAGAACATAGTTTGAAATGTAAATCTTTGAGAACCGCTTTTTGGAAAATCTCTACATTTTATTCATAGGTGGTGTAAAGCTGGACTTTTGAAATCTAAATTTTGTAGATCTTGAGAATCTGACCCAGAACCAAAAAACAGCTTAAGGTTAACATTTCTACAAAAGGCCAATACATCTATAACTAACACATTCTCATCGACCCAAAAACCTGGTGCATAATTTAGTCCTTTATTAAGGAGCTGCTTTTGCTCCACTGTTAAAACATGAGAAGAAATGTTATGAATATTGCAATATTCACTATTTATTTGACTAATGAGCGAAGTAGATTTTCTAATGTGTCTGTTCTGATGCTTCCGACCACCCCTATGTTTGTTTCTTCTAAGGGGTGTTCCTGTCCCCGCTGTTTTTTTGCTTCAGGTGACTCACTCACCTGAATACCTTCATTACCTGTGGCAGAGGATTCATCCCCTGATGTGTTACTACCTGAAAAAGATTTCTTCAAAATGGATCAAGGTCTTTTTTTTACGTATATGAGCACCTGGTCCATTAGTCTCTCAAAATCTAAAATTCTTCCTAAATTCAAAGGGTTTCCCTCTCTCATAGTCTTCCAAATCCCTTGCAAATTTTCATAATTTTTTTCTCTTTGACTCGTTTTTCAAATGCCAGAAGGTCCTTAGAGAGTCTACCCATACAACTGATATACTGTGGCTGTCCCTCATAGTTTTTAACCTCCTCACTCACTCGTTTGACATCTTGGATGTTTTCCTCTATAATGCACTCATAGTATGAGGTTAATACATTAACAAAAGCTAGGGAGGCATTCTGTTGGGCCTTACACCAATCTTGAAGCAACAAGTCATCTATCTTGCCCACCAGAGGCTGAATCCTTACTCTTAATTCTCTGGGAGTAATATTCTGACTTTGGTATGCCTTGTAAAGTTTAAGATACCATATATTTGTACGTAACTTTTTCATAGATTTTCCTAGCTTAAATAACTGTGAATTACAGCCATCAACTGGATCAGCAATGCCTTCAGCTATAGTTCCATCATGACATCCCTTAAGGCCAAAAACTTGAATGTCATTTTTATCTGCATATAAACTGTGTAAAATAGTATTTAGATCCATGCCCATGAGCTGCTATGGTTATTCATCCCCAATCTGTTCAGCCAGGTTATTAAAACCTCCCAATGCACACAAAAATATGTATGTGTAAGGCCCACAAAATGAAACTATGGGTAGACAGCCACAATCACCAGCCAGCTGAAAGATCCCACCAGACCCAATGGCCTTTAGAAAACAACAATAATTATTTCCAATATTGCTCAGGAATCGAATGCTATGATGAGGGATATATAAAAAACATATAGAGACCAATCCCAATGCTGATACGCAAAGACCTCTAAACTCTAATATTCAAAATGAGCCACGAGATCCTCACTGATTATACTAAATTCAAATAAATGGGTTTTCCAAAAATGTCTGCTAACAAGCTGTATGAAAACAGATCTAGAAGACTGTGATTCAAATCACAAACCTCCACCCAATGATGTCACAAATCATATATTGTTCCCAAACAAAAACTCAAATAATTATGGTGAGTCTAAACAAACTCCAGCTATTGTCCATCAGTATGTTACCCATTAGTCAGAGCAGGATTAATTCTAATGCTTATGAGCAATGCCCTGTAATATAGGAAGAATGTTAGATTTTCAGAGACCAATGGACCAGGTGCTCATATACATAAAAAAGACCTCGATCCATTTTGAAGAAATCTTTTTCAGGTAATAACACATCAGGGGATGAATCCTCTGCCACAGGTAATGAAGGTATTCAGGTGAGTGAGTCACCTGAAGCAAAAAACAGCGGGGGCAGGATCACCCTTTAGAAGAAACAAACACAGGGGTGGGCGGAAGCATCAGAACAGACACATTAGAAAATCTACTTCGCTCATTAGTCAAATAAATAATGAATATTGAAATATTCATAACATTTCTTCTCGTGTTTTAACAGTGGAGCAAAAGCAGCTCCTTAATAAAGGACTAAATTATGTACCAGGTTTTTGTGTCGATGAGAATTTGTTTGTTACAGATGTATTGGCCTTTTGTAGAAATGTTAACCTTAAGCTGTTTTTTGGTTCTGGGTCAGATTCTCAAATATCTACAGAATTTAGATTACAAAAGTCCAGCTTTACACCACCTATGAATAAAAATGTAGAGATTTTCCAACAAGCGGTTCTAAAAGATTTACATTTCAAACTATGTTCTGCTCAAATGTTTAGACATAATCTTACATCAAATGAACAAAAGGCTCTTACAGAGCTTTGTGCCAATTCTGATATTGTCATTGTTCCTGCTGATAAGGGAGGAGCAGTGGTGCTTATGGATTCCAATTATTATTGGGCTGAGGGAAATAGACAGTTGGCTAACCCTCAGCACTATATGCACATGTCCACTGACCCTACTCCTAGTTTGAAGAAAGACATTAACATATTTTTGCAAAAAGCAGTGGAGGAAGGCATTATCAGTAAAACCACCTGTTCACATCTTTTGGTGAAGGACCCAGGAAAACAATATCTATATCTGTTGCCGAAAATCCATAAGAGTTTAGTTCAGCCCTCAGGTAGACCTATAGTCTCTGGAATTGGTTCTTTGACTGAACCTTTGTCGACATATTTGACCCAATATTTACAACCTCTGTTACCGCTCATTCGGGCTAGAATTAAGGATACTACCCAGTTCCTACAAACTGTATCAGATTCCCAACTTGAATCCAATTGGCTTATGTGCACCCTTGATGTGAAATCCTTATATACCAGTATACCACTCTGGGCAGGGTTGCAAGCTTTGGACTATTGGTTGAACATAGCTGGGTTGTATACACCAGGATTCAATACACTGCTCACTTGTATGGCTGAGCACGTCCTAACCAAAAATGTCTTTTATTTCCAAGGGAGTTGTTATTAGCAAACCCAGGGAACAGCTATGGGGGCCTCATTTGCACCCATTTATGCAGATCTTTTTATGGGGTTTATAGAGGAAGAACTAATTTACAATGAGGCTCATAATATTTACCTGCCAGAAATCGACATATGGAGGAGATTTCTAGATGATGGTTGGTGTGGTGTGCAGATATTAAATATCTGTGGGAGTTTGAACAATATTTAAATGATAATAAGTGGGGTATCAAATTTTCTTTTTCTTACAGTTATAAGGAATGTCACTGTTGTGAGGGAACCTAACCATACCTTGCGCACTTATAGGTATAGAAAGTACCCCAATATAATAATTTATTGTACGCTTCTAGTCTGCACCCCACACATACAATCAGAAACATTCCCAAGTCCCAATTCTTAAGAATTAGAAGGATTTGTTCAAAAGACGAAGACTTCAACTGCTCTAGGGATGATTTCACTTGCAGATTTCTGAATAGAGTTTAAAAGATGGGGGGCGTTGTCACAGCCAGGGAGTGGGCTTCTAAACAGCCCAGACCTGAGTTGCTAATTTATAAGGAGAAGAATGAATGTAAGGAATCCGACACATTGAGATTAATAACAACTTATGGTTAAAATTTCAATTTATTAAGGAATGTGGTTAGTAAACACTGGAATATATTGTTGGCTAATGAGGAATTGGTTCAGATATTGCCGGAACATTGTCAGTTTTCTTTCCGTAGAGGCAAGACACTGGGATCTTATTTTTGTTATTACAAACGTTATGGAATAAATAAGAATTATGCAGATCAATTAACAATCACAGGGGAGAAATTAGTTGGGTCTTTCCCATGTGGCCACTGCTCATTATGTCAACATATTTGTAAGTCTAAACAATTTTCTAGTCAGAATACGGGTGAAGTATATGATATCAATTTCTATGCCAACTGTGGATCAGACTGGGTCATTTATTTGGCCAGTTGTACTTGTCCCTTGTTTTATGTGGGACAAATGTCCAGACCCCTTCATTTGAGAATATCTGAACACATGAGTGACATTCACAATAAACACATAACCAGTGCCTTGTATAAGCACTGTCAATCATATTCCCCTGCTAGATTCAGGTTTACCATCATAGATAAGGTACAGGGTGATACGAAATACAAGAGGGATTGGCATTCCTTATTAAGTTATAAGGAAACTAGATAGATTGTTAAGTTAGGAGCACTATTTACACCGGGGCTCAATGACAAATTATAATATGGCTTCAAATAAATGAGAGGTGATGTCACAGGAAGTGAGGGGGCATGAATATTTAAACTGTATAACCTGTTGCTTGTAGTATCACTGATGAAGGCTCTGCACTGAAACCGGTCTGATATCTCTGTTCTTCAATAAAGCATTTTACTAATGTGTCTGGTCTGATGCTGGCTCTGTTTGTTTCTTGGTGAGTAACCCGTGTGGTCTTTCCATCTTCTGCATGTATTTGGTGAGGTACATGCAAAAGGGAGCATTATACTCTATATTAGTGTTCTGATGAAGTTTGCGTACAATGCTGTAATATAATCCTGAGATCTAAATATGATAGCCTGGTCAAAGTTTAGAGTGCTATGTACATGTGTTCCCAGTGCTTGCATTACTGGGTTTCAGCATAGCAGGACTGTTGTCAATGTTGTAATTAGCAGGGAATTCCATTTTGCAGAAGGCCAAAATAAAGACAAATTTTTGCATTCATTTGTAGACTGTGTAGCTTTGTCACCAGTCATTTGTTTGTGTTAGCCCCTCCTCTAGTATGTTATCATAATAGATGGACTCAGTGATTGCACCAAGTATGCAAAAAATAGCAAATTTGGTATGCCAGGGGCCATGGCCCAAATGCTTTAGCCTGAACTGTCGAGAAATAGATTCCAGACAGTAAAGGGCCAAGTACAGATCCCTGAGGTACACCAATGGTGACAGCTTTGCTAGTACAGGTTGATTCACCAACTTTCACAGTATGTGTTTTCTGAGTGAGCCAATTGGTTACCCATCTAGTGACACGAGGTTTAATCCCTAACTGGGAGAGTTTCTCAATGATTCATGCATGGGGTATTGTATTCAAACCCTAGGCCAGTTGAGGATAGCCATTATGCATTGTCTTATCTCCATCCAGGCTTATCACATAAAATCAGTGGGCTGTGACAAAATCACTGCTTGCCTGTCATGTGACTCATCACATACACCTTCCTGACATGGTTGAATACACACTTCAACACACCTTCCACACAGACTCTGTTGCTGTAGAAGGGTGTTTTCAACATGCATCTGTGTGAACTTGGGGGGGGGGGGGGACAGCATTCAATGCATGCATGTATAGACATCCTGAATCTCCTCATCTGTGAGGAAGACAAGCATATCACCATGGACATTTTCTAAATGGACAGTAGTGATTTCTCAGCTGTGTGCAACAGACGTGTGAGTTGTTGATGCTACATCATGTCTGTTACATCTGTTAGATATCCTCAAAGAGATCATCGAGGGTATGCATGATGACAACACTATTAGCCTTTTGCACTTGACAAGGCAAAGCCATTTGACACAAATCCATACTGAGGTATTCACTCAGTGCTGTCAGATGTGGCCATATACACCTATATCACCAAGTGGGTAGACCGGTGTATCAAATGCATGATATCTAAATATGTTGACATGTGTGAAGTGACCTATATCTCAGGTCCAGAGATCAGGTTCATACATCAGTGATGTCTGCTAGGCCCTTTCCTGTCCATTATTTATGTAATGGACATCACAGATGACATACACATCCTGTGTCCAAACAGCTGCCTAAAGGACTACAGACTGTGGGCAGTCATTGACTCCAGCTGTGATATTAGTATAATATAGACAGTATCAACACACACCAAAGATTGCTGCCACAGCCATGACAATACCTGCAATGAGAAGAAAACATGGGGGGATTTGTTATGTCAGGAAAACAAACACACAACCCAAGTATAATGTGAACATCGCACCCCATAATCACAATAGGTATGTGACCTGTATCTTGGAGTAGATGGTAAGTGGAATGTCCACCAGCATGTGGTCAAAGTGCTGACTACTCCCTTGTATGTAACACAACTACTGAGTACGTGAAGGACATCCACATCAGAGGCCATAACACCTCCATAGTTCACAGCCTTCATCACACCAGTAACTGAGTACAGTGCACCCTTCTTCATGTACCTCCGTACTCATCTTCCAGTGATGTGTAATTAAAGTGTACCACCTTTGTCACAGTGAGCCATCACACATCTTATTGGCCATACCTAGGTATTCATTTTAAGGCATAAACATTACTGTCTGATGCTGCGAAACCCCCATCAAGTTGTTACATCAGATGCATATGTGCTACCTGTTCTGGTGCTACACACAGTACATTCATTGGTGTCTGACAACATTAACGGCATGGGTAACATTTGTGACAGTGTGGCTTGTGCCATATATCTTTATATAGATATATATCTATATACATATATATCTATATATATATATATATATATATATATATATATATATATATATATATATATATATATATATATATATATATATATATATATATATATATATATATATATATATACGCCATGCAGACCAGTAAACTAGCCTGCATTGATCATAATGTTGCATACAGGTATAGCAGTGTCCTTCGTAACACTTCCAGCAGATGTTATGGTGCCAGGATAGTGTGTGTGATTACCTTCATAGAGTGTGGACATATCGTAATAGTTGTAGAAGTGTGTCTGTGCAGAATCATCTCTGATCACTCTAAATCACATATGTTATGTCAGAGGTATGGGATTACTGGTGGTATTGTTCTGATATTGTCCATGATTGTGCTTGCTTCTTTTAATAATGTCCATGAGCCTTTACCAGTGTCCCACTTGCTGGAGACCTCTGCTGAGATTACACTCATATTCAGGGAAATCAGTTTGCACAGCTTCACAAAATGCACCCTACCCCAATTGTATGTAACATCCCTGATAGAGGTCCTCTGCATTATTCATGTAAGGATGCTTATCTCACACAAATATCCTTTCCATTGTTATGTCACCTTTTGTGACAGTCACATAATACACATGTTCATGGTGCAGTCCCTACTGTACCAGAAGATATGTGATTGGAGTTGCTGCCACAACTGTCTTCCACTGACATGCCTTCATCTGCTGTACTTTAGGTGTTCACCTGTCCTCTTTCCCTGTCTTCATTCCCACAATTCATCTGTGTGTCCCTATTCAATATACATGCTTTTACTGAATGTTTATTTTACATGACCATGTACCCTTACAGATCATTTACACAACTTCAGTACAGAATGCCAGGAATGGAATATCACTATAATCTGCACTGTAGATACACTGTTCTGTACTGTGTTTGGACTATATTCTTAACTATCATACCTTTGGTGTGTTCCTTATCAAAGTTGTGGTTTTCTGCCATATCACTGGGATGATCTCAGGACTGATGTGACTCAATAATTATATACATTTGAGTTTCAGACTTCAAATCCTCCAGAACATGTAACTTAATACAAACCCCTGGCTATTCTAGCACATTCCTAATGGGCAAATATGTGAAATATGTCCCTATTTCTGGGTCATCCAAATATCTTGCACTAAGAGACTGAGAACTATCTGTTAAGCCCCGGTGATCATTGTGGCATTCCACGCAAAACCACAGGCCTTCAGTGCTCTGATTTAAACAGGATGGCTATCCATGTTCATTTACATGGTTTCCTGGCTGGCAACACTGTTGCCGGCCACAAAACCTTGCTTATTTACATTTAAATGTTGCGCACAGCATGAATATGCAATGAGCTCTGCTGCTCACCTCACATCACTGCGCACATATGTAAACTCTGTGTAGGCTTTGCGCAAAGCCTACACTGAGTTTATTGCATCCCAGGGTTTAGCCTTTGTATATCTACCACAGTAAGAAAAGCATATATTTTACCTCATCTAATTCTAAAGGGTTTGTCTAGTCATTCCATGGAGACCTTTTTGCTCACACTTGCCTAACCTGACTCATTATTTAAAACAATGCTGTGCTTTGTAGCTTTCATATAACCAGCTAGGTAAATTGAAAAGTTGTAGTAGTTCCTTACTAGAAAAATAGGATTAGGAAACCTGAATTGTTCAGAAAGGCTTCAGGAATTGTCAGAATATTGTTTCTTATAGACTATTTACAGGTGACATCTGCATGGTGTATAAGGTAATATCTGATAGTTTGTTTGAAAGAATATGCTAAAATGCACAGTTGGTGAAGCTAACACCACAACCGGGTGCTTAATACTAAAAATAAGTGTCAGTAATTTATAAAATGGCAGAAATATTGCACAGCATTGTAGAATATGCTTTCACTTAAATCAGAAATCAGTAAGTCAAGTCACTGACGTCCTTCAAAAATAATTTTGATACTTAGATACATATCTGTATGTATGTATTTTGGGTCTATATTACAACGTCAAACTTGTATAAGTTCGAACGTTGTAACATCGAACCCAAAAGTCTGAAATCCAAAAATAGCGAAGCCACATCACATCGATTTTTTTCCCAGGGAAAAAAAATTGGTGGGCTGTTTTCGGGGCTTTGCTATTTCCTCCACTGTGGTGCGATCTCGGAGTTGGTATATTTAAGTAGAGTGGGTGTCGGGGACACAGACCCCACGTTGGGGGGTGTGGGGGGGGGTAAAGCCCCCCACTTTAGGTTAAGTTTAAGGTTAAATTTTTTTGTTTTGTCACGGAACAGTGATTTTTTTTCCCCTGGGGAAAAAAATCGCTGTTCTGTGTTTTCGTTATTATTGGGTTTTGGACTTTTGGGTTCGATATTACAACGTTCGAACTTATGTTAGTTCAAAGTTGTAATATAGACCCTGTATTTTTATGTGTGGGTCTGTATGAGAAATAGAAAATATCAGTGCGAGGTTCTGACAGTCAAGCTTCTTAAATACTGGTAGGTTGTAAGCTTTTCAGTCCAACCTGTGCATTTATGGTCAAATGTATTGCACTGCATATCACTAACTGTATACATTTCGAATTTTTGGAAAGTAAAAATCTCAGGATGCCTGTTACTATCTAGTCAAAGAAATCCTGTTTTCCATCCAAAATTCACCTCCTTTGCTGATTGCAGGATATTACCTGTGTGTCAGGGTGGTCTATTACTCTGGTTATAATTGTGGCAAAATCTTATCTGTTAAGACTAGCCTTGTGAAAATTAGATTTTTTGCCATGACCATGCCCCAGATATGCTGGGTTTAGATGGCATCCCAGATGCTGAAGGAAATCCTATTGCAAGAGTTATAGCTGAAGCAAGGCCTTGTATTGTGGCTGTTGTGCTAGGGACATGGGAGCATGGACCCGTGGTGGAGTAGTTTGGGCTCTGATATGCAGAAGCGGGTAGTCAGAAAAAGCCAGCATATAAATCGCATGGAGCTTTCAGGCCAGTAGGCTGTGATTTGTCAATAAAAATGGCCTAACTCCTACTAGATAACCACAGTCTCCACATCATACCTCTCCACGTCTCTGGAATAAACTTCCCCATTCCAGTGTAAGCTAATTGGGGTGGGTGCAGGAGCCAAAAATTATTTAGAAAAGATTATAATTCCTAAGAAGCTGAACCACGACTACTGTAAAGGCACCGTTGCATAACTGCATCCCTTCCAGCATCTCTAGTTTAGCATTTAAACTTAGCCTTGGAATGCCATGTTGGTTAAGAGTTCAGATGAATCTTTTAATAAGAGGATGATGCTTATTAGCTCTGTCAGGATAAAGCTAGGCCAGGCCACTGAGATAAGACAAGCTGTAATGATGCTTTAATTTGCACCTAGCCATATATCTGTCAGAATCCTAACTGAAAATGCCTTGCCATGGTAGGTCTTTCATATTTTGAAGACTAGTCTGCAGATATCAGCCATGTATGAGCATATCAGTGCTGTGAAAACTAGAATGACATCGTGAATAAGAATGAAGCACCCACTGCATGCACCAGTCTCTGTCAGGAGACGACAGCAATGCACAACACTATATTGCTCCTTTATGTTGCTGCTCTCACTTAGACACCACAGATAGCTGCTGTCATGCTTTTACAGCTAGGATGACAGTATTCTACTACAATTTGGCATCCTGCATTGTGACTACCTTCACTATGATGTCCTCCCAGAGCAGGTATGCATGTGCTGCTTTCAACTCAGTCAGTAGCGTCATGTATTATCAGTGTAGGTATGTATGTCTGCAAGAGTGTCTTTGGGATTCTGGGCAAAAAGCTGATTACTGAAACATCAACATGGATTTGCCAGCGGTTTTGAGAGGTCAAACAGCGTTAGGTAAAAGACAAACTCTTTTCCTTATGATAGGCTCCCTCTGAGTAAGAATAGTTGTTAATAGTGAAATTGCAAGGGGAGAAGTTTGTCCCTGTAAAAAAAAAGGTAGTTTTATATTTTTAAGTGAAGTTTAGTTTTACAAACTACATTTGTTCAGTTTTGTTTTATACCCATTTAAAGTCATTTTGATATCATCTTTACAAACAGGATCTACGTGATGATGAAACATCCTGTCTGTGCCTCATAGACTTGCAGCTGAGCATTTTCATTACATTACTAATACAGAAGTAATTCCTTCCATAAAATATAAAATAAAAAGATCATTGAACAGTGGGGATGATAACAGAGCTCTCTGTTGTTGTAGGAAATTCCTTTATTGTGTTAACTCTATAGTTCTTTTGCTCAAGAATGAAGGACAAATCCAAAACAGTGGGGAACAAAAAGGCCCAAAATCAGGAACATTTCTAAATATTACATTAAAATCGCTTAAAAACATAATACAATAGCAAGTTATCCTAGTCATCCAGTACGTCTGATCTGATATATGGGTCCTCGAGCCCCCACTCAGATCTGATCCAGACGATTCAGTGCTCCAGCCTCAAGCCCTTCCAAAGTCTTGTTTCCCATAATGCCCTGCTCCCTAACTAGCCCACACCTCGTTTGTCACCTTTTGAAGTTGCAGTAAGATCTTAGCTGATAGGTGCTCTACCACTTATTTGTTTATATTTTCAGATTGTAGGGAGCTTATTGGTGGCCCTTTTGGCTAGTTGTTGATTGGATTTAACTTATTTTACATATTTTTTTCAAAGTTGATTTTTTTTTTATTAGGATTTAGAATCAGTCTCTGCAACCCTTCCTTCCTTGGCCTCATCACCATCTTTCTTCTCACCTTCCTTACAGCATTTCTGTTAAATAGTATAGGGGTGTCCAGCTTTTAGACCAGCTTATTTGTGTCTACAGGGAAAGAAAGGATGCAGAAGTGCAAGCTGGTTGGCAAGGCACTCTGTGTGGTAGGAATGAAATTCGAGATCCATCAGCACCCAATCAATAGGAACCAGAAGTGGCCTCACTCACCCTGGTTTCAAAAGTTCAGGTATTAGTATGACTCCTCTTCTGACAGAGGTGGCCGAGGCAGAGGAGGTCACTTCAGTGCTAGCAGGCCCAGAGATAGGGATGATCCCAGAGCCAGATTTCCACAAGCCCTTTTCAAACAATTTCTCCCAGAATCCCTGAAGGTCTACCCAACTGCTCCACTCTGGAAACAGTCTAGGGACACATATCCCTCTACCCACAGTCTTAGTTCAGCATCATACTGGACAAATGGGTAAAAGGAATCATATCCAGAGGTTATCACATTTTATTTTTGAAAATTCTCCCTTCCCCTTCCCTTCCATTGCTAGATGTCCCACCCAGTCAGGCAAATGCCACTATATGAGAGGTTCGCTGTCTTCTGCAAAACAGAGCCATCCAGATGGTCCCATCAGACCAGATTGGGTAAGGATTTTATTCTCAGTTCTTTTCAGTTTCAAAGAAAACAAATTCCAGCCCATTCTAGACCTAAGTTTCCTAAACAACTACGTTGAAAAAGACACACTTTTGAATGGTCTTGGTAGAATCAATTCTTCCATGTCCTGAGAAGAATAAATGGATGCACTCTATAGATCACCAGGATGTGTACATTCACATAAAAATAGAGGAGGAGTCCAGGTGATTTCTGCACTTCTGCTTACGAGCCAGTCATTACCAATTCAGAACCCTGCCTTTTGGTCTCACCTCAGCTCCCAGGGTAATCACCAAATGCATGGCAGTAGTAGCAACTTATCTACATCTTCTATGATTCAAAAATTTCCCCTATCACATACTTTCATAGGTTCATAGGTGTGCACTAGGCTAATGGCCCTGGAGCGTTTACAAGCCTAGCCCATAAAAGTGCTCTGGTATCGTGCAGCTCGACGGTAGTTCCCAGTGCCTCTATCAAGCAGAGCCACTGGAGTGCTCCCCAGGGTGAACTTTCTGTTTCCCATCCACTCATCAAGATTTCTCTTGAAGAGGGCCAGTGAGGTGCTCTGCTTGACATCTATGAGAAGTCTATTCCAGAGCGTGGGCAGTCTCTGGGTTATGAACCTGTCCCTCCAGCATGTTCTGTTGATTGTGGTAATGAGGTTGAAGTCTCTGGACCATGTAGTGTGGAGGGACTGGGATTTATTTAGATGTAGCATTTCTAACAGAGCTGGGTCAGATATGGTTTTGTAAGTCAAGCAGAGATCACCTCTTAGTAGACGATATGAGACAGAGAATAGCTGGAGTTTTTTGAGTCTGTCTATGTAGGATATGTGTTTAAGGCCTAGGATCCTCTTCGTGAGGTACTTTTGTGGCCTTTCCAGCTGTTGCATGTGTCTAGTGAGGTACAAGCCAAATGGGACAATATACTTGATGACTGGCCTAATGAGGGAAGAGTAGAGAGAGATGATGACCTCTTTCTTCCTGGATGCATGGTAATGAGATGTGCCACACAGAAGGACTTTCTGACCAGAGTGGCAATGTGGTGGTTGAAGGAGAGGTTGCTGTCAACCTGTGTCCCCAGATCTCTTATAATGCCTTCAGTGGGCTCCCATCAATGTTGTAATTAGTGAGAACTGAGTTTTTCCCAAAGTGGATGATGATGGATTTTTTGGCATTAAGCTTAAGGCCATGATTTCGACACAAGTCATTGGTCTCAATGAGGCCTTTCTGTACGATGTCTAGAATTCTATGGTTTTTGAGCAAATGAGTTTTCAGTCAAATGGGCTCTGGCGTTTTGGTTTCAGCAAATGACCTGGAACCAAAAGGGATCACTCACTTATTGTTGTACAATTGAGGCAGATGCAAACAAATCTCAGAGTCTTAAAATAAGGTTTTCAGGCAAATGAGTTTTTGAGTAAATGAATTTTCAGGCAAATGAGCTCAAGTTCTGAGTTTCAGGCAAATGAGAATTCAGGCAAATGACCTAGTACAAAAAGGATCACTTATTTGATGCTGTGTAATTGAGGCACCTGCAAAGAAATCAGAGTCTTAAAAAATAAGGTTAGTGCTGTGCCACACATTGTAGACACTAAACATCTGCATAGCTTGGAGTGAGCTGTGGAATGATAGCCGATATGATGTATTTCAATAGCAGGTCACATCCTGGCTAGGATGCAGGTACTGTGAGCTGTCTGGTACAGCTGTATTGATATAGACACATTTGTGTCCCTGGTCCTGCTGCAAGTGCTGCATGGTACTTAGTTATGGTGATAGTGGTGGTGTGTGTGGGGAGCTGGAGTTACATGCCTCATATTTCAGCTTTACTTAAGTAGAAGCATGCAAAATTCTCCAGTTACTTCGTAACAGAGAAGGAAGGGTATATCAGGCAAATACAGAATATAATATTCAATAAATGTAGTATATGGTTTGTTCCTCAAACAATCAGGATATATGATATTAGCCAGCTGTTATGTCCTGATACAGGCAAAATACTGGGTGATGATACTGAATCATTCTTACAGAAGTATACATTAATACATAAACCAAGAAAGCATTGTCATAACTGTTACTGAATCCATGGTATTTCTTTCTAGATAATAGGGTCCCTACAATTGTTGCACTGCTGTAATATTTTTGCGCACTACATTCCTAATTCAGATTAGAACATGAAGCCCTTCTCGCACATACCCAGTATTGACTGAGGTCATCTTTAGCACTGGACACAGCTGAAGTTTGAAGCAGCTGAAGGAGGCACTTACAGGCTGAGTTGCTCTTGACATCTACAATGAGTGAACCTATAAGAGAGCCTTAACCAAACTAATGACTGGTGCCAGAAGCATGGCCTAAAACTGAATGCCAAGAAATGCATCATTATCACCTCTGGGGAAAATGGTATCCCCACTAATTATCACATTAATAACAACGTACTAAGCACACATTCAGTTGTGATGGACTTGGGTACCCAGGTTGATAGCAACCTGACCTTTGACCACCGTGTTGCCTCCATTGTACGGAAGGCTTTCTACATGGCCCACCTCATAAGTAAGGGTATTTCATCCAGGAACAAGGAGGTCATAACATCCCTGTACTCCTCCCTTATCAGACCCATTATCGAATACAATGCCCCCTTCAGCATGTACCTTGCCAATCCCATGCCGTAGCTGGAGAGACCACAGAGGTTCCTGACCAGGAAAATCCAGGGTCTCAAACAACTATCCTATACAGATAGGCTAAAGGCCCTGTCCCTCTACTCAGTCTCATACAGACTGCTCAGAGGTGACCTGTGTCTGGCATACAAGGCCATCTCAGACTCATTCTTGATGGAGTTGCTGGATATCTGTAAGTCAAACTCTACTCGCACAACCCACATGCAAGGTCTCAACCTGGTCTGTGACATCAATAGAACTTGTTGGCGGGATAGATTTGTGTCCCAACGACTCCCCCATCTGTGGAATAGACTTCCTCTCCATGTCAAGCAGAGTACCTCACTAGCCCACTTTAAGAAGAACCTGGACGACTGGATGGGAAACAGAAAATATACCTCTGGGATCCCACCTGTGTCCCTGCTGGACAGCGAAAACAGGTGCTGACTTTTTGGGAACATGAGTGAAATTCTTGGCTAGGCTTATAAGGGCCAATAGGCTAGTATTGTCCTGTGAACCTATGAGTTATATAATCTAAAGTATCTGTGAACAACAAATTCATCTCACTTCAGTGGGATTCTTAAGCAAGTAACTATTAGGAGTTCCTCTTGTGATATCCCCAACTCAGCACATTTTTTAACTTTGTCTTGTCCCTGCCCTCAGGTTTGTGCATACCTGTGCCCCTCACTTCATGTTTTCATGCACCAGGTGAGGAGGAAATGTTCAGCCTGCACTACCCAGCAATTTTCTGCCATTTGCACAGTTTGGATGCTGCTGCTAATGACTGCCATAGGAAAGTTCACATATTTCATGCTTAAAACACCATACCTTCAGTGTTTCTCTAGCCATCAGGCCGTATGCCAGGACCTACTCTGGCACTGCTTTTATTGCCTGGAAATGAGCATGACATAAGATGTTGCCATAAGTGCCAGTGTTTCATTGCAGCCACCCTCAGAGGGAGAACTGAAAACTGTGGACCACATCAAATTCTTGGAGGTGGCAGCTATGGAGGGTGCTCAGGACTGGAACTGGCAGGGGGAGCTCTATCATGATCCTGGCTCAATGCTGAATCAGTGGCACAGGGTAAGGGAATTGTAGAGAAGATATTTGTCAAAGCTTTCTTCTCCTGAAAAGTCTGCTCTAAAGATAGCCTTGTCCTCCTCATAAGTTATGACTTTCCCTTGACTAGTGAGGGTTTGAGGTCACACTAATCAGTGACCCACAGTGAAGGGGGTGTGAGAGTGTACGTCTGGGAACTACCATAGCGAAGCCATCTTCAGGTGTACACATATCTATGTTAGAGCATCCAGAGCATGATTTTATCCCCAATGATGTCTTAACGGGAGCAGTTGTGACTGAATAGTTTTCATTTAAGGAGCCCCTCAGCCATGCATAGCTCCCAGCCTTGGATTGAAGAGACTAACATAGGTACATCTGCTCCAGTTGGGACCAAAAAGATATTCCCACCATTAGTTGCATATGCACATTGTGACATCTGGTGGGACTTGTTTTTGCAGATGTACTAGAGCACCCCTAGGGAGCATGTGTTGTTGCCAGTGTCAGGTTGTGTGCAGCCCTGTCATGACCCAGCACTAGCTCTGGTGTGTACAGTCAGTACTAATTGCCTGTCACCAAACACCAATTACTCAGTTTGTCTCACACAATGGACAAGGCAAGGCCATTGGTTCTAGAGTTAGGAGTAGAAGATTTTCCTTTTCCTCAGTTTCCCTGGGAGCGGGATTCTGAAGGTATCAGTGTCCTTGTCCCTGAGCTGGACAAGAGTAGTTAGGACTCACCAACCCGTAGGTGTTCTTCAGATGACCCCTTCATGGGTAAAACACTTGAGATTGAGAAATCCACTTTAGCTCAACCTGGATCTCCTTTGCCTTCACCCCGGAAATGTCTTAACCAGTATCTTGGCCATCAGAATGAAGAACCTTGGGTTATTCACCATCATGGAGCCAATCCTGAAGGATGCCATATATGTAGCCTTAACACGTCCAGATTCAGTTCCCTTTGCTCCCAAAGAGATGGATGCCTTGTGTTGTCTGCCAAAAGCAGATCCGTTGCTTTCATTGCAGGTTCATAGGTGATTACTGGTCTAATGACCCTGGGGGGGGGGGTTAGTCTAGCCATGCTTCCCAAATATATCTGACAAGTTTTTATACCATAGGGTTATTTTAAGGGGTACATGTAGGCTTGGGCATGGGTGGTCAAGCATTTATAGTCTGCTTCTGTTGAATGGAGACATAGGTGTCAGACCAGGGGTAAATTTCAAATTCCCAATACATTGGTCCAAGTTACACTTGAACTGGGTTAGGGAAGAGCTCTACTTCACATGGATGGGAAGCATATTCCAGAGAAAGAGTCATCTCTGAGACACATACCTGTCTGTTTAACATGTCCTGTTTATGTTACAGATGATATTTAGGTCCCTAGATTGGGTAATTCTGATGCTGTTTGTTTTGTGACTGTGCAACAGGTCCATCACAGTGGGATCAGAGCATGCTTTGTAGGCCAGGCATAGATGGCCTTTCAGCAGTCTGTAAGACACTGAGTACAGGGATAGGGTTTTGCGTTGGTCCTCATAGGGTCCTCATTGTTTATATTCTGTATTCTTTTTGTAAGGAACCTGTATAGGCACTTCAGTTGTTGCGTATGCCTGTCGAGATAGATACTGAAGGAGGTGTTGTACTCAATGACTGGTATGATGAAGTGGAGCAATGACATCTTTGGACCTAAATGCCACATCCTTACTTATAAGTTGTGCAACATAGAATGATTTCTTCACTACCATAGATATATGATGGTCAAAGGCCAGGTTATTGTTTACATGCATTCCCAAATCCTTGACCACTCCTTCTACTCTTAGGGTTGTGCTATCAGTGTGGTAATTTTCAGGGATATCCATCTTCCTAAAATATACTGTTATGCATTCCTTGGTACTGAGTTTTATACTGTGGCTCTGGCATCAGTTATTGTTCTGTGTCAGGCCTTCTTCAAGGGTATGTGTGTCATGGAGGGTTACTATGACCGTTCCTATTTTGCAATTTTCTGCAAACTTGGTCAGCCAGATGCCCTCAATGTTGTCCTTGACTCCTGTGAAGTAGATGCCAAAAGGTGCAGCCTCAGCACCGAGCCTTGAGGAATGCCACTAGTGACTGTCCTTTTTGTGGAGGTAGACTCCCCTGTACTATCTTCTTAGGTTCTATCTTTGAGCCAGCTGGCTACCCACCAGGTGACATAGGAGTTTATACCTAATTTTATGACTTTGTCTACAATACCTGAGTGGGGTATTGTGACAAATGCTTTGGCCAGGTCAAGTTTGGTAGTATACACCATTTTTCTGTCCTCGATTGCTTTACTGACCTTTTTGAAGAAGTCCCACAGGTTGAGTGGGCATGACCTGCCCTTTGCAAAACCAAAACTGGTTTGGATCCAGTGTCTGAAGGTTTTCTATGTCATTGTTTATCGTTTCCATGAAATTTTTTCCATGGTTCTGCATATGAGACTAGTCAGATTTATGGATCTGTACTTACCCATTTCCATAGATGACCCAGACTTGTACAGATGGATGACGGTTGCAGTTCTCCATTCTAATGGCAAAAAAACTGTCTGTAAGTTATGGTTAAAAATAGATTCTAGTGGTCCTGATAGACCATGTTTCATACTATTAAGGAGGAATTATGGGATGTTATAGGGGCCCAATGATACAGTGTTCTTGGCCTTGGAGTGTGCATTGAGGACCTGGGGGAGTTATGTTTGAGGGTATTTCCTGAGAGGTGTCTGAGGGAGAGGGTGAGAATTGGAGCTAAATTTGTTTGCCAGTAGATTTATGTTATCTTCTGGTTCCATTTGCAATTACTTTGCCGCATGCTGTGTATTATCTTTGAAGGTGCATATATAGTTGGAGTGCCTTGTGATTGTCCTTAGCCTGGGAGGCTATTTTTACCTCAAATTTGACTTTGTAGACTGGATTTGCATCCTGAGTTGCTTGTTTCGATTGATGCAGAAGTTTTTACCTTGCTGAATATTGCACTTCATAATATTTGCCACGATGCTCTTCCTTTTGTTACATTAATGTTGGGTTTCCACCAGAGTGGCTTATTTTTTTAGTTTAACCTGTGCTTATTCTTGGTAGGTACAGCGGTCTCTCTGCATCTATTAGCATAATTGTACAAGGTTTTTGTGAACAATTTCACTTAGACAACAGTGTTGTCTGGATTTTGCCAAGGCTTGAAATTTTGCTAGGGTGTCATGCAATAGTAGGAAGTTTGTCTTAGAATAATTCCTAAAAGTTCCAACGTTAGCTGGGGTCCCAGATTTCATTTTTATTTCAAAGGAGATAGTTTATGGTCTGACCTGACCAGTGAGGATATTACACTAGGGAAGGGTTTGCAAAATTCTTCACCTTGTTTGTGAGGACTGGATTGAGGATATTGGCACCCCTACAGGGCATATGGACTAGTTAATTCAGGGTGTTTCTATTTACAGAGTCCAGGAATCTATAGGTCTACATGTTGGTGGTTGTGTATGATTCCCGGTTTATAGTGTAGTAGTTAAAGTCACCCATGAATATAGTATTGTGTTAAATGGGGAGTGTTTCCAATACATTTAAGAATGTGTCATGGATTTCCTGGATCATAGAGGGGATCCTACAGCTTGCAAGGATATAGTAGGGGACTTTACTCTTGGTAATTTGAGCATGGAGAAGCTCAAGTGCATCAGACTGTTTGACTGTCTTGACGTGGGTTTATTTTTGCTGCAAACTGAAACATCTTCACCTTTTGTCTCTGCCTGTGCAGTAGCTGGTCCTATGTGTGTGTGGAAGGCATTATAGTCCTGCACTGCCAAGGTGCTTCAGTGGCTTTAAACCATGTCTCAGTAACTGCACAGATGTCTACATTCTCCAGAGACAACAGCAACTTTCTGCCTTACTGCCTTATAATGAGCCTGAGTCTTTAGGTTTAGCAAGCATTTTCTCCAGCTTAACTACATGTAGTTGATGAACAGATGGTTAAGTTTTAATTGCCTAAACACAAGAGTCAAAATTTAATTTTCTTGCAGGTGGCATCACTGAGTACTAGGGACTGTGTGATCACTGTTTGTGCAAGAGCACTATACACTGTACTGTGGAGTTTTTTTTTTTTAATTTTCCTGTTGTTTTGCTGCAGTGTAGTTAGTATATGTAAGTAGAAACAGGTACTGACCACAGTGGAGGGTATGCACAATGCCTCCAAACTCCATTCTCTTATACTGGACCACCCCATTTTCCCAAGAAGAAGTCCTTTCACCAAAGAATGAAAAGAGCTCCTAAGCATTAAGCAATATTACCTCCCCAGTGGTTCCAGTAAGTCTTGAAGAAGAGCAGCTGTAGTCCTAACTATCCTATAAAACCACACAAAGGGGGCCATTACTTAGAGTCAGAATAAATTAATGTGAATCATGTTCAGGGGTTTGCACACACCCCAGTTATCAGCTATCAGTCCCTGATATAGACCAATTAAATATATATATATATATATATATATATATATATATATATACATATATATACACATATATATATATATATATACATATATATATATATATATATATATATATGAGAAAAAGTTGATCTTATTCTGTTTTATATTAAAATATCAGCTTGAAAATTATTTTACAGCTTAGAAACTAATTTTATTTATTCAAGATATTTATATATTAATATATTTGTATATGAAGTTTAAAGATCAACGTTCTGAAGAAGTCTGTGTTTCACCTACATGAGACAAAAGGACATAACTTTTTTGTAATAAATCTGTGTACGGATGTTCAGCAAAGTTTGTTTTTCAGTATGTTTGTTGTCAAGAAGAAAAGCTATACCTGGAAATGAATTGTACAGGTTTAACTTATTTTAATTTATGTAGCACTTAAGCAGATGAAGACAAATGCACAATAGAACCATCCTGTGGTGAGCCATTTTAGTTTTATAGAAGTTGCTTTATTTTTATAAAATGTGTTGCCCCATAATTAAATGACAGATTTCAGCCACACAGTTTTCTGGTCAGCTGTTTACCAAGAAGGTTCATGATACCACTGCATAGATATCCCATGTAGAATGCAGTACTTCTGCTGTCTTCCTGTCCCCTTGTACTTTGGTAACTTCTATAGTTGCTGTGTTCTTGTCACATGGAGAAATCACACAGTTCCATCTTTGTACTGTAGCATGTGATGCACTCTCCAGAGATGGATTTATGCCCAGCTCTAGGAGATATGCGACAAACACTGGAAATGCTTACCCATGGGTGGGAACTTGGGACATTATGGATTCAGAGTCACTCATAGATGTTCTACAAAACCCTGTATGACAATGCTGCTTGACTGTACTACGTGCTGTTTTGGCCATTTGCACTCCCAGTCCCTTTCCTAGCCTAGGAAAGAACTGCTTTTAACAGTTGAAAGAAACTGATCATTCTTGATGGTGTTTGAAATCCTTTTCCACCTGAGGAATTTCTTAGCGGAGAGGGCAGAGTGAAGTGGATTAAAAGACAAACGTTTTGGTGTCCATATGTTACTGAACTCTAATAACATAGTTTTGAACTTTTATCTCCTTGATTCTGCAATTTATATTATTGCCACTTTTTCATAACAATCTCTGTTATGTTATTCTGCAGTGGCTAGTTTACTATTTAGTGTTAGTCATCTTTTATGAGTACAATGTTCCACTCAGAAATGTTGCCTTGCATTGGCTTTCGCACTGAACCATTTACATTTTCTTTGCAGTACACAATTTCTTTTTCTTTTTTATGTTGACTTATAGTTCTGAGTTATTTTGTACTTCTTATGGCAAGTGATGTAGCCTTGCACATCTCTGTCAGTCTTAGTGTGCCAGTTCTGTGGTACAGAGAAAAGCAGTCCTGATCATGGACTAAGCAACTTAGGTTTGAGTAATAGGGCCTGGTCACAGGAGGAGTCAGCTAGCAGTGTGTTTCTACTAAAGAGTTTAATATTGTCTCTCTAGTCTAAGAGGGAGGTCTGTCTTCCTGTCTGACTACAGTCTGCAGTGGAAACGAGATTCAGCTTGAGCAGACAAAATTTGTTGGAAGTGCTGGCAGATTGTATGCTTATGAGAGTGTGCACATGAACCTCATTGATGCTATTGCATGCAATGCAGGGAGATGTAAAGGTAGGGAAAGGGAGACACTTCACCTGCAGTCAGAGTGGCACTGTGTTTGGATAACCCTATCTCCTTTTTGCTTTGCTCTGAATACTAAAGAGTGACACCGCAGATGGTCATTGCTAGGGTGGTACCCAAAACAAATGTGAAAAAAAATCCCAGTCCCCAGGATGGGAGACCGTTGAGAAGTTGATTGAGAATATGCTTGAGTTCTGGGGTCCCCATTCTGATGTGGGCATTCAGTTTCACCAACTGATTTAAAGCCTTGTCCTCCTTCTGAATTTCATATCACATTATTTCTCAGGATTGAAATCCTATTACTTATACTTTAATTTCTGTGACTTTCTGCTGGAGATGAATAAAAGACAAATCCACCAAGATTCTGAAACTTTCTGTGACTTACTGCTGGAAACATATCTCTCAACCTCTGAGGGCAAGAAAAATCTGGACAAAGCCAAAAATAAATGTGTGTGTGTGTGTGTGTGGGGGGGGGGGGGGGTCAAAGGCCCAAAATCAAGGACAAATTTTAAATATTGCTTCTATAAACTTTGAAAGTTGCTAGAATGAAAGAATTTGCATTAGCATGCCAGCTCTAGATGATTGTCACTGTTGAAGTGACACCCTGACCTCATGTGCAAATATGGGAAAAAGATGTTGTGGATGGATGGATAGATGCATGCATGCATTTTCCGAAGGATATGAAGTCTGAAACTCAAATAGATTTCATTATTTAGTGGTCTCAGGCTTCACTGATTTGCCAGAATAGCACACATTTTAAGTGGAAAGAATCAAAAATCTGAACTGAGAGGTATGGCTGGAAATAAATTAAATGACAAATCCACCCAGAAAATGGAACAACTTGTATATTTTATTATAGTGTTATATGCAACTGGTTAGCATTATTTTATATTTTGTTTTTCCTCAAAAACAGTCTAATGGAGGCTGCCATATGGACTTGATTTTTATTTTTCATTTTCTTCTTTCTCCCACAGTACACTTTGTATCCCCATCATGTATCATGGTTCATTCTCCATAATTCTGACTGCTTTGTCTCTTTTGTATCCCCATCATGTGACATGGTTTGTTCTTCATAATTTTGGATGCTTTGTATCTTCATTTTCTTACAACAGCAGTTCTGTGAATCCTTGGCTTCCTAGACTCTCTGTTTCTGTGTTGTAGTTTTCAGTTGGTTAGCAAGTTCCTTACTCTTTCTGTTTTAAAGCTGATGTTTGTCTTGGAGCATTAAATAGGTTTGTATACACATACAATAGAAAATGAAACCATCCTGTAAAGAATTAAAGAATCAAATAGTTTATGACACCTTCTTGGTTTTTCATTAGTGAGAGCAATGATTTAACGTCTCTGGTAATGTATGCACAAGGACTTGAAATGCTTTTGTGTGTGTGTGTGTGTGTGTGTGTGTGTGTGTGTGTGTGTGTGTGTGTGTGTGTGTGTGTGTGTGTGTGTGTGTGTGTGCGCGTGCTCGCACACGTGTGTAACAGTTTATTGTGTTACTTTAAACCAGACTTAATTAAAATATTCAGACTTAAAATCAAAAGAGGAAGTATGATTGTATATTACTTTATAAACTGAATGGCAACTAATCAAACAGGCTTATTTTGAGTGTTAGTATTAAACTCTGCTTACATGCATGCATACATTCACTGGGCATATGAATTTTTATGTCTGGTATGAGTAATATGATTAAATGTGTCCTTTCTATTTACACACACACACACACACACACACACACACACACACACACACACACACACACACACACACACACACACACACACACAGCCACAACTGCTTTGATGAAACTGTGTCATTTTTCTAGTAGTTTTTAGCTGATGCTGCCATGTTTATGCATACTCAAGTACTTTAGCCAAGAATTAAACTGCTCATATTTTGGTATTTTGTAATAAAATGCTGTCTTTGTAGTTACAGTCTGACTATATGGAGTGGAAAAGAAGACCAATACTGTTTAGAAGATTTACTGAACTTAAGGGAAAACCTGTCAAAAGCCCAGGTCTTCTATGACATATTTGAACCTCACCTTTCAAGATTCTTGGTTGCTAGTGGAATGCAAAACAGCTGTTAACTACCAAACTGGGTCTTCTCTGAGGGCGCTGAACCTCTGCTTTTATTTTATAACTTTTGGTTGCTCTCAGAATAAAATACAACTACTGACTGCTAAGTGATGCCTTCGGTGACATATCTGAACTTCAGCTTACATGTGTTCTGGCTGCTACTGGAATGAAAACTACAACTACTTTAGAAAGATGCATACAGATGAGTTAAAATGAGGCTTCAAAAGCATACTGTTTGAATGTGTTGTACCATATAGAAATGTAGTAGTTTACATTTTCATCTAGGCTGGAATGCCATTTGTTTTTCACAAGATGTTCATCGTGCATACAGCTGCAGTCATAACAGATGGGTTTTCCTGCCGTCAGGCGGGTCCTCGGTCGGCCAAATTCCAAAGTCTAGGTCCGGCGTCGGATGTCATCGCTTCTTCCCTGACGTCAGTGCGACAGGGGTATAAAAGAACCAGCCGACGCCATTTTCTTCAGTCTTTCTTGCCGCGCGTTGCCCGAAGCAGAAGCAGTTCGCAAGTGCCGGTCGGCCAGCTCCTGAGATTACGAATATTATTCAACCGAAGTCTTCTTGAAAGCTAAGTACCCCGTTGGGGAAACTTTTCTTGCCTCAGACCGATGTCAGACAAAGTTAATAATTGCATTTCATGTGGGAAGCAAATACCACATAAGGATTTCCATTCCCTCTGCATTCCTTGCTTAGGCCCAGACCACGACGTCTCGGCCTGTCGTTTTTGTGCTACATTCAACAGACGCACTATTAAGCGTCGGGCGGAGTTCGCCCAACATTATTTTGGCAAAAAGTTTAATTACAATATGTCGTCGGATATTCCGACTCCAGTTTTGAGTAAAAGACGCAAAGATAAGGACCGACATACGAGGTCCATGACTTCTACCAACACCACGCTAAAGCCGACTACTGGTGCTCCGGTTCTCAGCGAGGTGCCTACGCAGCCCCTGACTACCGATGACACTTCATTAGCGGTGTCTTCTGTGCCCGAGGTCGCAGGCTCTTCGGCCCAGACCCCGACTACAGATACCGAAGCCACTCTTGGTGGGGAAACTCAGAGTTTAGACAGGCCTGCCACCTCTCAGGGTGTCTTCAGGCCTTCTTCTTCTTTTTCCATTAAGGCTTTCACTAAATCTAAAGCAGCCATGCATTCTAAAAGACAAGCTCCACAGGGCCCCTCTCAAGGCCCCATGCCTAAAAAACAGATGCTCAAAATGGCTGAGGATTTGATTCAGAACATTCTGAAGACCAGGAACATTCATACTCCCCTTTTGAATATTCTGATGCAGAGGAGTCCATTCCCTCTGTCTCCCCCCCCTGAGGACTACTCTTTTGGGGAAACCTTGCATACCTTGAGGGAACACTTCCACTGGGAAGGCCAAGATTACTCAGACTCCAAGGAAAGGCTCAGGGATTTCCTCTTCCTCCCTCAGCACAGGCCTCTGGCTATCCCTCATGTCTTGGACATACTAGATGATGTGTATTCAGAGGCCAGCCTTAACCCAGATTCTTTACCTCCAGCTCCAGTCAAGCCTGACAGGTATTACCGGGTTCCTGATTCACACCAATTCCTATACAAAAGCCATGCGGCTGACCCAGAAACCACATCACAGGGTCCCAAGGGAATTAAGGCCTCCACTGCCAAAAATCCATTACCTTCAGAGAGAGATTCCAGAGCTTTAGAAAGGTGGGGGAAAAAGGTATACACCTCGGCCACCTTAACCATGAGGGCATTAAACTGTCAGTTCCATATGTTAAAGTATCAACAGTTTTTGTTATCTCAGTTGAAAAGTAAAATGTCACAACCTGAACAACCAGACTTGAAGGAGTTGCAGGATTTGTTGCATAGTGCAGAGCAAGTGGGTAAACATACCTTTCAATGTGGTTTTGATGCTTTAGAGGCCTCATGTAGAGCTGCTGTTACAGGATCAGTCATACGTAGACATGCTTGGCTTAAAGAGCAAACCTTACCAGATCATGTCAAAGCTAAACTGCTAGATGCACCTCTTCAAAAAGATGTATTGTTTGGTGTTAAAGGTGAGGAGGTATTAAAGAAAATGGAGGAAAAGGCAAAATCAATGCAAACAGTGAAAGATTTCCTACAGGTACAACCTCCACTTTTCAGTAGAAATTGGCCTTCAAAAAATTGGTCCTTTCCAGCCACGGACAGACCTCAAAGAGGTAGATACAGGTGCCCGAGAGGTAGAGGGCAATCTCAAGGATCATTTAGAGGCAGACAATGGCAAGCACCTACACCAAGAGGTGGTGAGGATAGTTCACAGCCATTCAGAAAGCAGAATCAATGACTTTCCCCTTTGCATGCCAAGCAAGGCTCAATTGGCAGCACCTTTAGGCGGAAAACTGGCGTTATTTTCGAAAAATTGGCATATTGTCACAAAAGACAAATGGATCCTGGACATTATAGACAGAGGCTACAGATTCCACTTTCACGCCCTTCCAAAAATGAGAGGCATGCCAAACCTGCCACACAATCAAAGGGCAGAGGCACAAAAACAAATTTCAGATCTCATGGACATGAAAACTATTCAAGAGGTACCTGCACAAGAACAGGGTCAAGGTTTTTATTCCAGACTATTCCTGGTACCAAGGAAGGGCAAAGATTGGAGACCTATTTTGGACCTATCCATCCTAAACACATATTTACTCGTACCAAAATTCAAGATGCTCACATTACAGCAGCTTCTTCCCATGCTGGGCAAGGAGTCTTGGCTGGTAACATTGGACCTCAAGGAGGCATACCTGCATGTCCCAATCAGACAAGATACCTCAGATTTCTTGCAGGTTCAACCCATTATCATTTCTCTGCATTGCCCTTTGGCTTATCTACTGCGCCCAGAGTGTTCATGAAATGCCTGGCATCAGTAATTGCCTTCTGCAGACTTCAAGGGATACAAATATACCCATATTTGGACGACTGCCTGATCCAAGCATCAGCAAACACATACTTCTGAAACACCTGGCATTTGTAATAATGTTGTTGAATTCTCTGGGATACACAGTCAACAAAAAGAAATCAAGACTAATACCCTCTCAAACAGTAATTTTCCTGGGTGCCAGCTTGAATACAAACACCCAGATGGCCTACCTCACGCCAGAGAAACAAGGGCAACTAACTCATTACTTCAGAAGACTGGCAACCTTCATCAGGCTGACTGCAAGGAAAATCCTACAGGCTCTGGGATTCATGGCATCTTGCATCCTACTAATCCCATGTGCAAAGCTGCATATGAGGAAACTTCAATGGTACCTAAAAAACTTATGGTCTCAACACAGCCACAGTTTGGAAACAATTATACCACTGATTCCATGTCTTCAAAAGGAATTTCTGTGGTGGGCTCAAGCATGCCAAAGAAACATAGGTCTCCCATTCTGCAAGCCTCAAGCAAATCAAGTCATCACAACAGACGCCTCGGACTACGCCTGGGGGGCGCACATGACAGATCGGTGCATTCAGGGCAAATGGTCCAAAAAAGAAAAGCACCTACACATCAATCAAAAGGAAATGCTAGCAGTAATAAATGCTATTATGGCTTTCAAAGACCTACTGCATCCAGGCCAGCTATTGATAAGGACAGACAACACCACAGTGATGTGGTACATAAACAAACAGGGAGGAACCCATTCATACCCCCTATGCAGGGTAGCCATGTCTCTTTGGAACATGGCTCTGGAATTACAAATCCAACTTCAAGCACAGTTCCTGCCAGGCAAGGAAAACACGCTGGCAGACAACCTAAGCAGAAATATGACAGATCCACACGAATGGAAGTTGTATCCTCAAGTTTTTACAAAGATAATTCAAGCATGGGGAAGGCCAGACATAGATCTCTTTGCCACCCACAGAAATTACCAATTGACAAAATTCTGCTCAAGGACCTTTCATCCACAGGCCTGGAAAGTGGACGCACTCTCTTTCAGTTGGACAACAATGACAATTTATGCCTTTCCACCTCTTCCTCTGCTGCCCAAAGTTCTATTGAAAGCCAGAGCATACAGACCAAAGATGATTCTCATTGCTCCAGACTGGCCAAGACAACACTGGTACCCACTCCTGAGGAGCCTGACGCATTCCCCACCATGGATCCTTCCTCTAATGCCTCTTTTACTGACTCAGCACAACTTCAAAACTCTTCACAGTCAGCTGAAAACTCTCAATCTAGCCGCATGGAGGATTCCTTAAATTCACAACAGACCCTTCTCTCCAAGGAGGTGCAGGATGTCATTTTGGAGGCCAGAAGGCCTTCTACTAGAAGAGCCTACTCCGCAAAATGGAAACGGTTTTGTGCCTGGAATCAGAAAAAGGGTCAGAATCCTGAAATACTGAATTTACCTCAAATATTACAGTACCTAGCTGAGATGCTAAACAGTGGACTTTCATTCTCCTCCATCAAAATTCATGCCACTGATCCTCCTTTATTCTCTCACCCTCTCTTAAGACAGTTCCTCAGAGGGGCTAAGAATATAAAACCCCCAAGGAAGCAACCAGTACCTGCTTGGGACCTCAATTTCATTCTAGAAAAACTGACCCTGCCTCCTTTTGAGCCAGCTGCTTCAAGAGAACTGCAATATTTGTCATGGAAAACAGCCTTCCTTCTGGCTATCACCTCAGCATGCAGGGTTTCGGAACTACAAGACCTCATGGCTGTGCAGCCTTTCATCATTTTCCATCAGGACAGAGTTTCCTTACGAACCAACCCTTCTTTTATGCCAAAGGTAGTATCCAGTGTAGCCTTGAATCAGGCTATCCACTTACCTACCTTTTACCCTAATCCACAAAACAAAGGGGAGAGACTGCTACATTCCTTGGACATTCACAGACAGCTCCGTTATTATTTGGACAGAACAAAGCCTTTCAGAAAATCAGAGCAACTCTTTGTGTCCTATGCTACAGGTGCTCAAGGGAAGCCTATTTCCAAACAGACAATCTCAAAATGGATAGCCCACTGCATCCGCTTTTGTTACTCTTTTCATGGTAAAACTGTACCTACAGGCATCAGATCTCACTCCACAAGGGCCACAGCTACCTCTGCAGCTTTCATCAGGGGGGTTCCCTACCAAGGATATTTTGGAAACAGCCACTTGGAGTTCTGTGCATACTTTCTCCAAGCACTATCACCTACCATTATACTCCAAATCTAGAGCGGGCTTTGCCACTACAGTCTTGCAGGGCATCCTGGCTCCTCCTAGTTCTACTTAGTGCCTACCACCCCTTTTTAGCTTTGGGATTCTACCCATCTGTTATGACTGCAGCTGTATGCACGATGAACATAGTACAGTTTTGTACCTACCATAAATGTAGATGTTCGAGTGCTAATACAGCTGCAGTCCAGGTTTCCCTCCCTCCTTCCCCTCTTGGGACAGGCCTAATGGCTAACACCTCCTCATTCAACATGATTGGGGTAATCTTTTATGGTGTATTTGCTTGCAACTACTGTTTTTTGATTTTATTGCATTGCATTATTACATAAATTTATGTTTTGCCTTCCTTCTGGGGGCACCTGACATCTGGGGCAAGAAAAACTGAAGAAAATGGCATCAGCTGGTTCTTTTATACCCCTGTCGCACTGACGTCAGGGAAGAAGCGATGACATCCTACGCCGGACCTAGACTTTGGAATTCGGCCGACCGAGGACCCGCCTGACGGCAGGAAAACCCATCTGTTATGACTGCAGCTGTATTAGCACTCGAACATCTACATTTATGGTAGGTACAAAACTGTACTTTATATATAACTGTATAACTTAAGTATTTATTTATTTTCATCTGCACATCAACACAGAATTCCAAGATTGTGTTACAACTGATTGTTTGTTTTTATAATTTTTATGGCTATATCCTTGTGGTGCTTCATGGTCAGCATATTCATTCTGATACCAGAGAATGCCCCAGAGGGCATGACAGGATCTGGGAAAAGCAGCCGCCATAGAGTGAGGTTAGGAGAATTTTTTGATTCTATTTCAATATTGACTGGCAAGCATGAAGGAGTACTTACTATTCCAAGCAGGAGCCAGTATGCACTTCTGATTGGAGTGTGAGTACTCCTTGGCCAAACCGCTGCCCCCAAGTCCCTGTAAACTGGAATGTACTTCCAACGATGGTGCTGCTGCTGTGGTGGTATGTTGCTAACTCCTTCCCTCTAAGATGAGTATGTCATTGGCTGTTCATGCCCATTCATACTCACCCAGCTCCTCTATTGCCCACGATGTTAGTTAAATCCAGGTCATCTGGAAAACAGTTAGCACCAGAACCTGTACTCCTTTATTTTAACTGAATGCAGTGCGTTGCAGGAATAGGAGTTACATTGGAATTATTACTGAACAGTGGAAATATTACTTTATGGTGACTGGAGAGATTTGGTTTGATAGATAAAAAAAATAAAGAATTATGCAACCAAATCTTTATATTAGAATGATATTGGAATGCTTTACATTATGGTCCGTTGGGTTCTTTTAAACTAGCAGTATGAGGAGTGATTGATAAACACAACCACTGCAAGTTACTTCTCCACCTTACATTTCTTAACTGCTTAAGGGCATTATTTCTGGTTTGTACCCACCTCTGCTGAAAAAAGAAGTATGGATTCTATGATGTTTTTCTGTACTCATAGAGAACTGTAGCCTGTTGTCTGAAGAAGTTATGTTATTGAAGATGAAAGGTGCTTACTAGTTTGACTAAGGTCATTTATCTTGTAGTAATAAATTGTTTTTCACTTAGTGGTCTTGGAGAGTGTTTTTATTTATTTTTGTTAGGCTTTTTTTAAGTTTGCTGAGCTTGTTTGCATGGTGATAGGTGACAGGCCTGTATTGGCAGGTTTTTGAGATACATGTATTTGCCCAGTGTTTATATATATATATATATATATATATATATATATATATATATATATATATATATATATATATATATATATGTGTGTGTATATATATTTCTATGACTACATTTTACCTTGTCAAATTTTGAGTTCATTTACAGAGTTATGTGCTTAGAACATTTGCTGAGTAAACTTATTATTGAATGCTGCTGATGTTGAAAGAAAGAAGATTGAATGCGTTTGTGTATGTGTGTGCATTGGGAGGGTAAGTGTATTTCGGAGTTTAATGATAAACCATTAGGTATACTAAAAGTTTTGGCATTGTCTTGGTAGGAGTGTTAAGGTTAGACCAAGAGCTAGAGAAGGGGATAGATTTAGTGTTGAATATGTGTGCTGCTGTTTGTGATATATGTCTGAGTGTCTTCTGAAATGGTAATGTTACAGAAAGTCTTTTTTTTCATGCTAAAGTTTAGAGTTTGGGGTAGCAAGCATTTTGGCCCTGCCCCTATTCCCAAACCTACGCCTTACCTTAGTATAAACCCTTTCTGTAACATTATCCTTATTTAGACAAATTATGTCTGAATTTAGTGGCAGGGATTTGGTTAATAGATTGCAAAAGTAAACTGTTTTCCTTTCCTGATCTTTTTTTTTGGATTTTTGAAAGGCTGACATTGATCAACTGTATTTTGATACATCTGCATTTTGATATATCGACATTATCAATATTGTACAGTTGTTAACTGGGAAAATCCAACTTGGAACAAAGCCAATTTTCAGCGGAGGCCCAGAGAGAAACACTGCAGATGCGTGTCTTTGTAATAAGGGAGGAAACCGGAGCACCCAGAGGGAACCCACATGAATGCAGGGAGGACATGCAGACTCCGCACAGAAGGCACCCCAGCTAGTGTGGAACAGGAAGTTTACCATTTTCCTCACTAGTACTATCTTTGAGTTGGGTATATTTATTTAGCAGGGGGTGTGGGGGATGCAGGGGGGGGGGGGCTTGCCCCCGTGCACAAATGTAAATTTATTTTTTTTTACAGTAAACTTTCAGTTAACTGGTACCCATGGGGATTAGTAGATGCCAGATAAGTGTAGCTTCTGGTTGCTTGAGAGTTACTATTAAAAATAGATGTGACAAATACTGTACCCTATACTATACCATACCATATCATAAACACCGTATTGATTTGATTTTAATATTGAAATGCAGTAATTAAAAGCCTGGCTGGAATAATCAAATTTTAAACATATTTCTGCTAGAAAGAGTGGCATGCGGAACAGTTTTCAGTGGCATGCTGAGTGGATTGGAATTGAATTAATTGAACTGAGAGAGAGAGCGAATGCATGTATGAAAGGAGAAGCGACTGTGTGTGAGAGACTGAAGAGATGTATGAAAGCTGAAGAAAGTGTGTGTGAGAGATCGGAGAGAGAAAGAGTCATGCATGAAAGCTGAAGAGACTCTGTGTGTGTGTGTGTGTGTGTGTGTGTGTGTGTGTGTGTGTGTGTGTGTGTGTGTGTGTGTGTGAAAGATCGAAGGGAGAATGTGCAATCTGATGCAAACTGACTGAGGGAGTATGGAGCGAGTGATGATATTTCAGCGATTTGACTTGTTTGGTTTAACTTGTTCTCAGGTTGGGGAGAGAGGAAGTTTATTTGTATCTTCCTTCTTAAAACTCTAAAACTCTAAAAATATAAGGCATGTTTCTGCGGGGGGGGGGGCGGACAGAAAGTGCAACACATGAAAAACTGATTTGTTCATGCTGTACTATATTTCTTCAATTTTTTTCTGGTTGCGTGAGTTCTGGTTAACTGAGAGTTTACTGTATTACAGTTTCAAAGTTTCAAAACTTCGAACTTATGGTCTCAACCATTTGCAGTTCGAAGTTTTTAAACTTCGCGCTTGTGAAGTATATCCATATATGAATTCCCTTCTGCAAATGGTTGAGACCATAAGATCAAAGTTTTGAAACTTTGAGCATTTTGAATAGAGATCATCATAAAGTGCAGAACAGGAAATTTACTTTTTTCCTCACAGTAATATGATCTTTGAGTTGGTATATTTATTTAGCAGGAGGTGTGGGAGTGCAGGGGTCTTTGCCCTCCCTGCAAAACCATAAAATAAACATTTTTTTTTTATTACATTTCCGAAGTTTCAAAACTTCAATGTTATGGTCTCGACCATTTGCAGTTCGAAGTTTTCAAACTTCAAGCTTGTGAAGTAGATCCATAAATATATATATATATATATATATATATATATATATATATATATATATATATATATATATATATATGGGTCTAGGTTAGAAGATCGACAGCCGATATAACCGACAACGGATTAGCGGGCGCCAGATGATCGACACTTGGAAGACCGATGCTACGGATGAAAACGCCGACGCCAGGGATAGTGAGTTGGAAAGAAGGCTGTGTGAGTATGCGGTGGTGACGGACGTTAAGGTGCGAGTAAGGTAAGTGTGGATAGTGACAGTCTGTGGGGATAGGGGTGGGTTAAGTGAGTTAGGGTTAGGGCGCGGGTTAGGTAAGTGTGCGGTAGTGGTATTTTTTGGGTTAGGGGCGGGTTAAGTGAGTTAGGGTTAGGGCGCGGGTTAGGTAAGTTTGCGGTAGTGGCAGTTTTTTGGGTTAGGGGCGGGTTAAGTGAGTTAGGGTTAGGGCGCGGGTTATGTAAGTGTCGTAGTGGTATTTTTGGGTTAGGGTGGGTTAAGTGAGTTAGGGTTAGGGCGCGGGTTAGCTGAGTGTGCGATAGTGACGGACCTTAGGGTAAGGGTTTGGGTTAGGGTTGGACATAGTTGTGTGTGTGAGGTTTAGTGTGGGTTTGTGAGGATTTTGGTGTGCTTGTGTTCTGTGTGTGGTTTTTGGATAAGGGGATGTGTTTTGTTAGTTGATTGTTGTTATTGTGGTGTGTGCAGTGTATGGGGTTTCGTGTTTGTGGACCGTCGGTTACTTGTTTGTCGGGCATGTGAGGTGTCGTGTTTATGGTTTGTCGATAATGTGGTGTCAATGTTTCTGTTGTCGGTGAAAGTGGCTGTCGATCTTATGACCTAGAACCATATATATATATATATATATATATATATATATATATATATATATATATGTGTGTGTGTGTGTGTGTGTGTGTGTGTGTGTGTGTGTATGTGTGTCTATATCTATTTGTCTATATCTATATCTGTATCGAAATCTGTATCTATCTATATAAATACATAGTTGCAGATATAAATATACTATACATATAAATATAGACACACACATTCAGGGGTCCCATGTATTCAGTAAGACAGTGTGCAGAAGTGTAAATGCCTCCTGCACACTATCTTTACTACACCTTTGTGAAATACCATGATTCAAAAATAAGAAAATATCTCAGTACTGCAGGGAACAGAACAGCTGTCCCATTTTCTTGAATGGTGCACAGGAATACCTCATATACTGCTGTATACTAGACACTCCTATGTGCTTTGGAATAGAAGCTCTGCAGCACTGCACAATGCAACTATGTAAGGCAGCTGCTTTACTGCATAGCTTGGTTGCCTTATCAAGTAGCATCATTAGTTATTTAGCAAGGCATGTTCTACAGTGCTTAGCTGACTTTCACAATAGTACTCATATGCTGTATATATCACATCATGAATTGTTGTGATTCATGAATAAATTTGTTTTATATGTGCCACTGTGGTTAGAGTTCTTACCATATTATTGTAATCAGGGAATCTGATGTGATCTCACACAATAATGTGAAATAAATATAAAGAAAAAATAAATAAATGTAGAGGACGCTTCTTTGTGTCATCCACAACTTTAACCAACAAAAAGGAAGTCAAAGAAATGAGAGATGAACATTTTCCTCCTGAAGTTATCAAAGAACACGACAGTTCAATAACATCCAAGAGCAGCAACAGAAAGCCTGTTACAAAATGATGCAAGTATTAACTATCTTGAATTATACAATGACTTGTCAGTAACATTCAAAAATGAGCAAGCTGATTGGTCAGCCCAATCAGTGTGCCCATTGTATATCGAGCATATGCCAATAGAAAAAAGTACGGTTGCCTGGACTTTCTTGTAATAATATAGGATATGGAAATTCTAGCTTTCTTTAATTTTTTTTTAAAAATAATAAACTTAGAAATCTGGAGACTTCAAAAGAATGAGAGAGATGAGACAGAGAAAATACAAGGATAATCAGGTACGCTATGCAAAACTAGAGAAAAATACCCAATTTTCCTTATATTTTCTCTGTCCCTTTTCTTTCATACATTTGAAGTCTCTGGATTTCATTTTTTTTATTAAAAACAAAAAAAAAAGCAACAGAGATTTTCTTTTCTCCGTTGCTTCCTTTCCACAACAGTGATGTACTTCATAAGCATGGAAACATAAGTCCTATACACATGCACAGTACAGGAAGATAGCTCCATGATACAGGGGAAAAACAAGGACAAGCACCACGGTGCCATTATACAAGGACATTATTTAAGAAAAGTAAGTAGCTTTTTTTCTTAAATAATGTCATTGTATAATAGCAATAACCAATGGCTTTGGCCTCGTAACCAAACCACACCAACCATGGGGAAATCCAGCATTACCCACACCTAGCCTTGGGTAATTGCTATAATACACTTCAATGAAATATTATCGATCTTACTTAAGGAAGTGAGCAATAAGAGAGCTTGGACATGTATTTTAAAAAAGTCAGGTGACTGTAAAAGCTGGGCTATCAGCTTTATACATTTGAAATATGAGGAACTATTGGGATCAGATTGTCAGATTTACTGCAGTTAATTGCATCTCACTTAGATGAGACACAGATAATTGTAAGTAAAATATGTAGTACTGAAATTGGCCATTCTCTCAAATGATAACCACAGCAGATGTTTCTGCCTGCACTGTGTGATTTTTTTTTTTTTTTTTTTTTGCAGGGGCAAGCATCCCTGCATCCTCCCATCAAAGTGGGAGCTCTGTCATCACACCCATCATTCTCAATATATACTTATTGCAAGGTTACACAAATTCAGAGAAAAGGGTAAAGGTGTAAAACAAACACTTCAACTCTTTGGTGCCTTTCAACAAAGCACCACTTGCAAAGTTGATCAAAATAATTCGGCATAAAGTAAGATAAAAATAGATCACATTAACATATATAAGCAAACTAAATCAACAATGTAAGTAGAGCTAAGAATACAGTCCTGAATTAACACATGCTATCAAAATATCAGGTACAAATGAAAAGAACAAACCAGGAATAAGAGAGATTAAGATTATCCCACTCCATCAAATAGCAATTCTAATAAATTTTTACATGACCTGTGGAAGGTTGCCAAGGTTAGACACTATAGAAGCCACTGAGGCAAAACATTTCACTGCTGAGGAGTCTGAAAAGCAAAGGAAAAATTGCCATCTGTTTCTAGATACATCTGGGGAACCACTATTGGCCTCATGGAACAGACCCCAAAACTCAAGGGAGGCATACACCACCACCAGCTCCTGCAGATAACAGGGATCTAAGTTATGACTGGACAAGTAGACTAACAACAGGACTTAAAACAATTCTATAACATATCAGACGTCAGTGTAGACTACACGGCACAGGTGTAATATGATGCAATTGCAAAGTGTATGCACACATAAAACTCACACATGCAAAAACAGTCACTTTTTTCCCTCATCTCTAATTCTGACCACCCAAAAGCCAAGGAAAGCATCTGTAGTGCACCAAGGTCTGACAGACAAAAACATTGACAACATAATCCTGCAATCTTCCCTGTGCATTACTTGTATCCAATAAAAAACACACAATTAACTGTAATGCTCCCCAAGTGCTCACTGTTACGTACCTTAATTAAGAAAGCTAGAAAGATTTGAAAGCTGTAACTGAAATAAAAAAAAAATAAAAATAAAGCTTGCTGCAGTAATGATAATTCTGTCCTATACAATCATTAGAGAAATGAAGTGCTTCCACTAGTTCCAAAGTTATGCAGCACTCACCTCCAAAGAGATTTTAAGAAGAAAATGATGCTTGGCAAATCCTTTGTAAAGTAGTCTGATTAGCATTTGTGTAACGTTAAAACTGATGACTATCAAATGAAATGTATCTGTTTGTTATAAAAAATTAACAAGTAAGGAAGAAATGTATGAGTGGTTCTCATAATCACACAGTTTTAGCAGACCTGCAAAATTCCGCATTTGTTTAATGGATGCCATCTTTCCCAGCATTCATGCTCAAGCAGCTGATACTGTACTTCCAAAATTATAACTCCTTTGTTTGCTGTAATGATATAAAAGACTGAATATGCATGCAGTACATGGTTTGAAGAGTTACATCCTATAACTCGCATCTTGGATGCTATGTTAAAGCCAAAGTGATGCAGCATTACTTGAATTTTGAACTGAGAAGTCAAGACCTTAAGCTGATGTGTGAGACACAGCCTGAATTTCAATTAAAGGTGAGTATCAGGTTTTAGCATGTCACCTTCTACAGCAATAATAGTGGGGAAACATTACTTTGATTCTAAAAGAAATTAAACAGTTGATCTGTTTTGCTTCAATGGATTGATCTAAAGTATGTATCAGGACATTCAGACAATATGTTACTTGATTTTCTGAAGCTTGAAAGTTATAGTATTACAATCTGAACTGTTTTGATCTGTGGATGGTATTTATTGCTTTTTACAAGATCTGCCTCAAGCACAGAAATTGATGGAGGTATGGCATACAAGACTAAAACCAGATTCAGAAACAGGCTTGACTGCTAGGGGTAAACCTGCATCAAAATGGTCTGTTAGCAGGATTGTGGAAACCAGAGTTTCAGAGACTCACTAGCTGCAATGAGGAAGAATTTTATTATCAGCTAATGTGCACGAGTTGCTCAGTAATTACCACGAGTGCTTACAAGCCCTTTCCTGCTGTCCTTACAGTAATTACCACTGGTGGCTGATGCATCATTTTATCACAGACAACTCCCACTTTCATTCCTCTCAGACACACTCACATGCACACACACACACACACACACACACACACACACACACACACACACACACACACACACACACACACACACACACACACAAAACTCACACCATATTTGTTACCTGTCCCTGATTTAATAGAATATCCCTGTTGCCTTAAGTATTTTTCACCATCCATCGCAAATTATTAATGATTACAGTTAGTCAATAATAGCAATCATTAGAGTTTCATTTATTTTTATTGGTAAGAAAACACATTATTATGCAAGACCTCTTGTTCTATTAACTCTTTAAGTGGATTAGAGTAATATTTAGAAAGACTCCCTTGTGTCATCTGTTCCCCCCTTTGGCTTTGTCTGGAAGTCTTGAGCACACCCTTATTTGTCATGCACCATTATAGTCAATTAATAATGCCAGACATTACAGTTTCATACAGTGTTCACCATTTGATCACTGGTGCATTAGCCTTAGCTATATGGGTTATATCCTGCAAAGGCACAACAGTCAGCCAACTGCCAAAGCTTAAGGGTACCTTCCAGACAGCCAGACCACTGACAGCTTGAGTGGAGCTGGAGAAAATTATTGGTTTGAGCACCAAGCCCTTCAGAGCTTTACTGCTACCAGAGAGTGTTCTTCTTCCAGGATTTCAAGGATTGGTTGTCCGTTAGCATTTCTCCATTGATGGGCAGATCACTTCAGAGAAAAAACTTGCGCAATTAATTTTATGACTAAAATGATACTTTTAAACTAAAACTATTTGCTAGCTATTTGCTGTTTTGGACTGTCACATGAGTTTTCTGACAGTTGAAAGACAATGGTTCTTTTGTTACTTTTAGTGTAACATTTTTTTTAATGTTTATTCTAATTTTTATTAAGAAAAGTTTTATAAACTGTGTTTTGGGATTGGGGTATGTTGTATACTGTGTGTGTCATGGTGCTTTTAAGGTGAAAACACTACTTTTTTGATACTTATCTTTCACCAACTGCTATTTTACCCAGGTTTCAGAGGTTTCAAGCTTCCTTGTTGGCTTAACCATGAAACAGATTAAAGGTTCCTCAGTTCTTCTTTCCTTCAGCAACAAAAAGAAGAAAAATTTCAGACAGCCTTTGCCTCTTCTGCAGGCTAATTCTTTGCCTCAGCTACAGATGAGTGACTCTACAGTAGCCATTTCTGGCTCCACCATAAACTAGGTGTTAGACATGTCCTCTGCAACTATTGGAGTGTCCTTAGTGGACATGGGAGAACCACTCTTGCCAGTTTTGGAGGAAGGGGCGGGAAATGCTTCTCTCCTTAGCCAGACTGGGTTGCATGTTCCATGGAGTGATGTCCCTGAGAGGGGTCTCTCTGCTTCTATGGAGATTCTTGTCAAAAGGTAGCAGAAAGTTAAATATTTATTTTATGTCTATGCCACCTTAGACAGGGAAGATTTGGGGGCTTAGCTCATTGCTTAGTCCATGGTCTTAACCCTACCCATTCTGGATTTTCTGGTAAGAGAAAAATAAATTATTCATATTCTGAAGATTCTTAGTGTGGTGAACAGGGATTTGATTGTTCGAGTACAACTTCTGTTTTTTCTCTTAAAGGAAACTGATTCTTGTTCTGAGGAGAGTATTTCTTTTGATTGCACCTTGGAAGAATTTTCCTTTTATGAAACAGTTTCTAGAATGAAGCAATTGTTTCAGTGGGAACATAATGACACATCAGTTTATTTGAAAAAATATATATGATTTATTACAACTGGAATTTCCTCAAGCTACTCCTGTTCTTCCTGTTATTTATTATTTATTATTTATTTGTTGCATTTCTTACTGGGATAGTCCAACTGGGCAAACAGATGTTACTTTTCAGAGGAGGCCTGGGGAGAAAAGCTCCACAGTAGTAACTTCCTACTCCTGTTCTTCCATTTATTTATTGCATTTCTTACTGGAATAGTCCAACTGGGCAAACAGATGCTACTTTTCAGGGGAGGCATGGGGAGAAAAGCTCCACTGTAGTTACAAGTTAGACAGATAACATACAGGTATTTAAAACAATATGTTACAGAAATATATGAACATACAAATACTTTAGTAAAGTATATGTAGTGGCTAAAAATTGTTTACAAGATTAATATTTAGATACACAGTATGCAGTATATTTTCCAATACGTATTATGAGTTGTTGCAGTTAGAGATGACAAGGAGAGTTAAGTATAAATTGATAAGGGGGAGGGGGAATCCTTCTGCAGCTAAACATTTAGTATATGCTTATCCCCTCCAACAAGGATGGGAAAGCTTTTGATAGATTTGAGAAAAGGGAGTATTCCTCCATCACTCTTATTTTTAGTATTTTTTTTTTCAATAATAATTCTTTATTATTTTTCAACTTGTTCATGCAAACATTTGAGCGAGAAAAGAAAAATAGGTAATTTCCAAACAATGCTTCTAACAACAATTCTACAATATATGTACACTATTTACATAAAAGCTTCCATCATTTAACAAAAAGCAATAAAGAAGAACATATGAAGAGTCTTATCAGTAGGCCTAATATCTTGTAGTAATTTAATTTCTGATCAAATTTGATTTTATAGTATATATGTGCAGGGGTTTACCTGGGCTCGGTACATTAAGCCAGTATAATATTGAAAATTTGTTCCCAGATCTTCAAATTATTTATATGTTTGCTATGGTCATTGATTAGCAATTTGTGGGCTAATATATGTTTCATCGCTAAAATCTTGAAGTTGTCCCATGAAGTTTGAGATGGATTCAACCAATTTGTAGCTATGTAGAGTTTCATTAACAACCAGATATTTATAAGTATGGTCATTTGGGATCTAGATAGATAGTTTGGAGGGATATGTAATATCATAAATTCCCAAGAAAGCGTTGAATTTTGATAACCCATCTTTTAGAGTTGAAGTTTCAAAGAATTCCAAAGTTTGTATATACATTTACAGCTCCAGAACATGTGAAGGAGGTCAGCAGTTTGATCTTTACAGTATGGGCATTTAGGAGAATTTTTAGAGTTAAATTTATGCAAGCTAAGTTGTGTATAGTAAGCATTATTAAGTATCATAAGTTGGGTAAATGTTAACTTTTGAAGAGAGATTGATTTTACTGTTAAATTAATTGCTTTTAATATTTTACTTTTTTCAATCAATGGTATTTTTTCTTTCCAATAGTTTGACAAAAGAACTTGATTTTGATATTTAAAGTCTTTTATTAGTTTATATGTAGATGTTATGAATTTGGTATCTTGTAGAAGGGCTTGCCATAGATTTGTACATTTCGTTAAATCCTCATTATTAATGCTAAAATCTTTAAAGTAACTTATGGATAGATCTTTAATCTGTCTCAATATGACTAAGTATGATTTAGGAAGATTAATTTCCTGTCTTAATTCATGAGTTGAATAATTCAGATACCATAATGCCCCAATACTTTATGGAACCAAGATCTCTATGGCTGCTTTTGCGGATGACCTCAATATATACTGTACAACACCAGTTTCAGATACCAAAAAACTATTAAAAGCTGTTGAAGACCTTGCAGTAATATCTAACTACAAAATAAACCTTAAATAAAACAATCTATTTCCTTTAAAAACTCCGAAACCCTTTTCACTTTTACCATTGGTAGGACAAGTAAAATCTGAAGAAAAGATTTTTAGTATTCTTAATTATCAAGCTCCCATGCTAATGTTTTGCTTGCTTCTTTTGAGAATATGAGGAACATTATTGCCACTCTTCCTTCTAGTGAGATCTTCTCTGAATAATCTTATTGCTTCTGTTTCTCAAGTAACCAAACATTCTTTAGAGTGTGCTTAAGAATCAGCTAATGCCTATTGCAGAGCAACAGCAGCTGGGTCAGTTATGAGAGGGTTTTCATAGTAATGTTTTCAAACTTAGCCTGAGAATGTTAAAACCAATATTTTGAAGTGTTCATTATTCCCACTGCTATAGTAGCCTTTAGGCTGTATGGGTTGTATCCTGCCCAGGATACAACAAGGCTACAACAACTGGTCAGTTTCACAAAGCTCTGACTCCCTCCCACACCTTCACTCTGTCTGCTTATTAGACAGCCCTGAGGTGGGAAATCAGCAGTGAGAGTGAAGATTTTGTCAGTACTTTCTTGCTACCTCAAGAAGAAGCAGCTCTTAAGCTTCACGAGGAACAAGTAGCTTCAAGCTTCTTTTCTGGCAGATAAGTCTCCTTTGGGGATCCATTCCACACAGAATTGTTGCCCTTTTAAGAAAATTTTACTTTTTTGGCTGACAGAAGAATAGGCCAATCCAGACTGGAGAAACTCACACAAATAGGAAAAGGCCAAATGGACCCCACTGAAAAAGGGTCTTGATTATGAGCATGGCATCAAATAGATTTTTTTTCCCATTTGGACATATAAGATTTTCTGATTGAGGGTTTCTTGCCTCTTGTAAAACCCTGAACACATCCTTAGAAAAGAGGTGCCTGAAAGGGCTCAAACCCTGTCACCCACAGTATCATTTGAAGAGTGGACAAGTGAGGATGGATGAGAGACCCCGTGTCCTGTTGAGGAGGTCTAACCAGTGAGGTAACTTGTGGTGATTACTCCTGGCCATATGCATTAAGAGGGGGAACCAGTGTAGTCTTGCCCAAAAGGGAGCCACTAGCAAGATTTTTGGGGAGTCCAGCAGAATTTTTTATAGGACTCTTGGAAGTAAAGGAAGAAGAGGAAAAGTATAAAGAAACATCCCCTTCCAAGGAAAAGAAAAGGCATCTGTCTTCCACACCAGATGTCATGGCAGTCTGGAGCAGAAGAGTGGGAGCTGTCTGTTCAAAGGGCAGGTATAAAGATCTACCTGAGGAATACTCCACCGATGAACAATGTCCAGAAACATGTCTCTGTGAAGCATCCATTCGTGAGCCTGTGTTTTGGACCTGCTCAAAGAGTCTGCTACTAGATTGTGCTTTGAAGGAATGGATACTGCTTGAAGTGGTAACTCATAACTGACAGCCACCTTCCAAGCCTGAAGAGCCATCTTACAGAGGAGGTAAGATTTTGTGCCTACCTGTTTGTTGACATACCACATCACTGTAGTGTTGACTGTGTACATCTTCAGGGGGCATAGAGAGAACATAGGGTGAAAAGCTTGAAAGACCAGAATCAGAGCTCTCATCTCTTTGATGTTGGTATGGTCTGACTTCTGACAGGGGGGGGGGGCAGAGACCCTGAACTTTCAGATGATCACATGAAGCTCCCCACTCCATGTCTGAGGCATAGGTGAACAGTTCTTGAGAAGGGACTGGAGACTGAAAGGGCAGTCCTGAGTTGACAGCAAACTGTTGAATCCACCACTCAAATTCCTTTTTTAGAAAATGAAGTACACTGAAATCCAGAGGGTGGCAATGCTGTAACCAAACCAACTTGAGGCACCATTGAAACTTCCACATATGCAATCTAGCAAGAAGAAGCACTGGAACAGAAGAGGCCATGAATCCCATGGCCCAGAGAAACTCTCTGGCTGGAATGGCAGTCAGAGGAAGAAGAGACTGAAAGAAAGCTGTCAATGACAAAACTTTGGAGGTGGAAGACAGGACAACATTCACTGTCTGAATCCTGCATCCCAGATACACATGATCCTGACAAGGAGTCAGGAAAGACTTTTGGAAGTTGATAGTGAACCCCAGACTTTGAAGAAGAGAGATGGTGAACTCTAGATCCTGTAACAGGTGACTGGGAGAAGGTGCCTGAAGCAACAGATCATCTAGATAAGAAAAAATCTGAATACCTAGAAGTCTGCAAAAAACAATCACAGGAGCTAAGCATTTTGTGAATACCGTTGGGCAATAAAGAGGCCAAAAGGCAAAGCAGAGAACTGAAAATGAGAGGAAGAAACAGAAAAATGTAAAAACTTCCTTAAAAGAGTGTGAATAGGGATATGAAGGTAAGCATTCTTCAGATCCAAAGTCACCAGAAAAGCCTGGGGTTCTAAAAAAGGAAACAGGGTTTGAAGAGTAAGCATCCAAAAAGAGGGGACCTTGAGAAAGATGTTGAGCAGGGACAGATACAGAACAGGTCTCTAAGTGCCATCCTTTCGAGGAACCAGGAGCATCCTGGAATAAAACCCTTTCCCACTTGGGAAGCTGGAGCAAGTTGAATGGTTCATTGGTGCATCAGAGACCCTAGGACCTCCAGGAAATGAGAAAGTTGCTCTAGAGAAGGTTGAGGAATGCCTGAAAAAGAAGGGAGAGACTTCAATACCATGAAGTAACCCTGGCAGATGATAGAAAGAACCCAAGAGTCTAAAGTGATGACATTTCAGTTTGGAAGACAAAGGGAAAGCCAAAGGGACAAAGGAACCTAGTTTAAGAGGAGAGGGACAAATTGCCAAAGAGAAGCAGGCTTATCAGATAAAGGAGGCTTCTGGGGCACAGACGTCTGAGAAGCCTTAGCAGAGGAGGCTTGCCTACCACATTACTGCCCTTGGAAGCCTAGCAGGGCAGACGTAGGACAAAAGCAGATCTAGAAGGACAGTTCCTCTGGAATGTAGGAATAAGAGAGACAACAATATGCTTAAGGTCCTGCAAGGGTTTGCCTTTCTCTTGAAGAGACTTAAGCAGGTCAGCAGCAGCAGTCCCAAAAATATGTTTATTTTCTAAAGGAGCATCCAACAACTTGGCCTTAACGTCCTCAGGCAAAGGCTAGAGACAAGGCCAAGAATAACACATCATGACAGGTGCAAAAGCACAGCCCTAGAAGAGGCATCAGCAGCATCATAGCTACACTTGAGAAGTAGAATCTAAAAATAGATAAGGCTGAAGATTTGCCTTCAGAATCAGGGAGGTTAGAAATTGCCCTTACAAGCCTGTGCAATCAAGGTCAGAGCATATCTGGTCATGTGGGTCTGGTAATTAATAGCCCTAAAGGCCTAAGTAGAAGCAGTGTAAACCTTCTTACCATTCCTCTCCATTGCTCAACTATCCTTATCAGAAGTTAAAGGTTTGGAAGAGGGCAATAGCTTGGAAGGTTTGTCAGAAGAGAGTGACACCACAGCAGGATCAACAGAAGGACGCTTAAGTAAAAATTGACAATTATCAGGGACCTTATAGAACCTATCAGGTTTTTTAGGAGCAGGAGGCTGAGAATCAGGAGACTTGGAAGTGGCAATGAAAGTATCTAACAAAGCAGCCAACACAGGAGGAACTGCAGAGGGTTTAGGAGTATCCATCTGAAGCAACTCATAATATCTCCTCTGAATATCAGACACTTGAGAGAAATCCCACTTACCGTATTCCATCATCCTCAAAATTGTGTTCCCAAAGGACAATTCCTCAAAAATAGATTCAGGGCTAATAGACTCCTTCTCATCAGAACCATAAGCCAAAGAGAAAGACGTCTGTGAAGAATAAGACAAGTACTCTTCATCAGACTCTGAATCCTCATCCGAGCCATTTAGAAGGGGTAGCAGTCCAAGGAGGAGCAGGCACCAAAACCCCTTGAGGAGGCTTCAGGGCCATCAAAGCAGAAAATAAGCCCTGAGTAAACTCTTGCCATTCCCTTTGAGGATTCTTAGGATGGACTAAAACATGCTTCATCTTTTGTCTTTTCTTGAAAGGGATGTCAGCCCTAACAAACACCTGAGGTTCTGAACTTTGGTAAAATTAAATAAGAGTACCCAGAACCTCCTCCCTTACCAAAATTTGCAGAATCCTTCTAAGACTGTCCAAGATAGATAGTCAACCGCAGTTTTCCCATGATGTCCAAATCAGACACCTGCAAAGCCTCAGACACTGTGCGAATAGACAGATCCATGCCAGCCTCTAATGAGGTTGTGGCAGAGGAATCCAATGGAGATGCTGAATGGCCTATAAAGCTATTACCCACTTCTAGAAGGACAGCTGGGGGAGGCTGGACAGCTAAAGAATCTGACTGAGACTTCTTGGCCTTTTTCTTATCTAGCGGGAGTATCTCTGGGTTAATGGATTCCACTATGCTACCTAATTGTTTAAGCCACTGTTTTTTCAAGGTAAATGGCCAGAGAAGGCAAATGCCTTCTACGTGTCTTATGCACAAACACGTTACAGATACTACAAGAGTATCATCATGGGAAGCACCCAAACAGAAGAGATACTGTTTGTGGTGATCCTTATGAGGAATCTGCCTCCCACTGACATTTTCTCTTCTTAGATCACATGAAAGTAAGCAAAATAAAATACAAGATGAAAGAAAAGAAAAAAAACCCCAGCTCCAATTGGGCACTCATATGATAACTAGGTGTTCTGCACAGCAACAAGGTGTACAGACCAAGGAACGATAATGGCATTCGGACTGGCAACAAAGATGTTTTGCATAACTGTGCCTATATGTCACTTTTATGCCCTACATCCTGTGCAGGGAGCATATGTGTGATATACAGTGCATACAAAATCATAAGGCTTTGGTATACTGGTGGAATGTTGGGCTGCCCTAGGCAAGAGATCCCTATAGCAAAGAACACTGCAACAGTGATATATATAAGGACATCATTAGACACCTCAGATTTTTGCTTGAGGACAGTTTCTATTGGGATAAAGGTGCAAGGTCTATGCAACTCTTCTGGCAGCCCAAACACAGAAATGTTAAAGAGATGTTGGCTATAATCCATTCCTCAAAACCTCTTTTTCATCTGTGCCCCCCAGAACCTCTATAGGTAATTACAGGGAGCACCACTGTATGTCTACATAAACAAACGGGGTCACCAGGTTTTAGCCTCTGTGCAGACTGGCTGCAGTAGCTTGAGAGTTAGTACTGCAGCATTTCATAACCTTCCAACCATCTTACATTCCATCAAAGCAAAATGTAGTGGCAGACAAGCTGAGCATGATCAAGTCAGAACCTCATGAATGGAAATGGAATGATGGGGTTTTCCATTAACTGAGCCAGTTTAGGGGAATGACTCAAATAGATCTGTTTGCCTTCGTTTGAAACAGGCAACTGAACAAATTCTGTTTCAGGGCTCTTTACAAGCAAGACTGCAAAAGAGATGCATTTTCATTCCTATGAGCAGGAATGTTCCTTTATGTCTTTCCACCCTTTCCATTGATATCCCATTCCCATGTAATTCTGATGCTTTAGAAGAATGCTCCAAAAATAATTGTCGTGACTCCCTTTTAGCCCAGGCAAAACTGGTTCTCTCTTCTTTTGAAATTGTCCAAGGGCGATCACCACATGCTTCCTCACAGACTGGATCTGCTCACACAAGTTAAGGAAAGTTTGATCCACCCAAATCACAAACAACTTCAACTAACTAACTAGATAATTCCCTTTTGATACCTTTTAGGCACCTTTGTATTAGTATGTGCAGCAGGTACTAAATGAGACAGGTAAACTTGCTAACAGAAAATCTTATATTGGTAAGTGGAAAAGATTTTCTAGGTGGTGCCTAGCCAGTAACCAGGGATCCACTGTGAAATTATGTGCCACTGGTGCTCAAATATTTATGTGAAAGATTAGGAATAAGGATAGCTGTTTGGGAACCTCCAAGATGGTTGCACATTGAGTAACAGCTTAATTTTAGCTCTCCCAATGTGAAAACAGAAACGTATCAGAGAAAGACAGTGGATATAGATTTCTGGGTAAATTTCAGTAACTGGCTAGTAAGTGCACTTTCTGGATGCCAGGAAAATAGAAATATAGAGGACCTGAAGGAAAATCAGCTAGAAAAGATGACAAAACACACTGACTGGGAAAAGTAGTGTAGTTGTTCAGGAAAAAGCAATGCAAGCTCCAGACATTACTTCCAGTAACCTAGAGGGAAGTATAAGGCAACTGGACACAGGCCTGGCTAAAATAAATGAAACACTGATGGAGCATATCAGCTTAAACAATAAAAGGCTGGAAAATGTAACAAGCTTTAAATAGATATTCAGATATGGTGATAAAACTACAAAACTCAGGTCGAAATGAAGAAAAGGCTGGCTGAATATGAGACTGCACAAGAAGAGATGCTTCAAAAAATAATAGAATTAGAGGACAGACCACATAGAGAAAACCTGAAATTTTCTGCTGTACCCAAGACTGTATTAATTTTATGAAAGCACAAATAAGCAACAAGACTTGTATTCCACAGCAGGTATTGTTAATTGAAATGACACATCATGTGTATGCTCCAAACCTGCCTATGCGAAAACAACCTAGACCTTTAACAGTAAAGTTGCAATCTTACCAGCAGATGGAGTTGATTCTGAAACAAACTGTGGCAAAAGGGCAAAATACTAAAAATGGTTGAAAGCAGAGTGTGGAGAATGGCTGTTCATACATCAGGCAGAACAGAAGTAAATTATCCCATTATTCAGGGAATATCGAGAAGTAGGCATGAGAATCAAACTGCTGTACCCAGCTATCTTCAAAATATTTTTCACTAGAGGGATAAAATCACTTTTTGATGAAGTACACACTAAAGAAGAAATACAAAACTTTGTCCAGAAAAAGGGAGCTGTGAAGCAGAAGGATGTTCTGCTTCTTGTTCTTCTGGTAATAAGGACAACAGAGAGACTATGCCAGTGAAACCTTTTCCAGTGTTTCAATGTAAATGCTTGAGAGAGGGGAAAAACACAACAATTGACTAGAAGAATTGAGAGTATATTGGGAATGAAGCAGAGACAGGGTTTGGGAGAAGGAGATGAATAGGAATAGAAGACGAAAGTCTGAAAATATTGAACCTTTTTGGACTTTGTTAAACTTGTAGGGAGCTCTAAAACATATGCCGTATTTCATGTAATTAATGTTTGAAGAATAAAATCAGTAACTTGGAAATTGGAAAATGTGGGATTATAAAGCAATAATTATATTTGTGAAACATAACAGGACAAGTAAATCTGGAAATATTGGACTTTTTTGACTTTGTTAAACTTGTAGGGCACTCTAATGCATATCCCCTACTTCATGTCATTAATGTTCAGAAAAATAATCAGGAGAAGGGAAGAGGAGGGAGAAAGTTAACTGTAAGTGAAAAATATATATTTTTTTCTTTTTTCTTAATAGTACTGTTTAAAGTTTGCATGATTTTCTTTGCATTTTATAAAGAAAAACTTTTTCAGCTCTCTCTATGTGTAATGGGGATACTAATTCAAGTGTTTTCCCAGCTGCGAGAGCTATAAAGATAAGACCAAACCAGACAGCACTTCATAGAACCACAGGTTATACCATGCGTCTTAGCATGGATAACATTTCTTTTAGGTTAGCTCGAGTCTGTGTGTGGAGCTGTCAGTTCAAAACTTTTGTTCCTATTAGGAGGGTAAGCCTTCAACATTTGAAGATGTACATAGGTTTGCGTATTATTATTATTAAGTTAATAGGTTATAGGGATAGTGTGTGTGTGTGTGTGTGTGTGTGTGTGTGTGTGTGTGTGTGTGTGTGTGTGTGTGTGTGTGTGTGTGTGTGTGTGTGTGTGTGTGTGTGTGTGTGTGTGTGTGTGTGTGTGTGTGTGTGTGTGTGTGTGTGTGTGTGTGTGTGTGTGTGTGTGTGTGTGTGTGTGTGTGTGTGTGTGTGTGTATGTGTGTGTGTGTAAATAGAAAGGACACATTTAATCATATTAATCATACCAGACATAAACATTTTGTCTGAGGGATTTCAATAAAATAAAAAGTTCTGTAACATGTGACATAAGTTGAAATGGACATAAAAGGAAACAACTGTATAAAAGATTAACCTGTCAAACAGTACATGCATGTAACACAAAAGCTGATGCTAAACATTTAACAAAAAAGATGTTATTCAGAAAATGTGGGAATAATAACCTCTCAATAATATCATGCTTTCTATAATGTCTTTAAATGTTAATTGTCTCATACATAAATACAAAAAAGAAAGAGTAGTGAACTATATTAAAAAAACGTAGAGTGCAAATAGCTATGCTACAAGAAACACACTTGGAAAGAAATGAACATGTGAATTTGATAAAGAAAGCATTTTCAGGATTGTTATTCATCAGAATACCTGGGTTAAAGGAAGATAGAAGTACGTATAGTAATTGCAAGAGGAGATCCAATAGAAATAAAAGAGGATAAAAGAGGATAAAAAAGACAATAATTATAGATTTGTAGTACTAAGAGGCTTCTGGCAAAGGAGGGGGATTGCACTGGCATATATTTATATTCCATTGAAAACTGCTATAATTGAGCTTAAGAAAATTCTGGGAACAATAATCAGCTTTCAGCAAGGAATATTACAGGTGGAGACTGGAATTTGATTTGCAATAGTAAAGATGTGTCTGGGAGGCTCAGACGGGAAACTATAACAAAGGAGGGTAGATTTTTAAAGAAATTTATTTAACTATTTGGCATGGAAGATGTGAATTCAGTACTAGGAGTTCAGAATGAATTTACATACTGTATTATTTCCGAAGATACAAAAACTGGACTAGGCTAGACAGAATTTACATTTCACAGGAACATGTGCATTTAATTGAAGGTCTTGATAAGGGTCTACTTCATAACATTGAAATTTCATAACGTTGAATTTCATAACATTGAGACCAAAACATCTAAATCCTAAAAATTGAAAACTCAGAACATTGAAAGTGTACTTCATAACATTAAAAACTACAATGCATATGTAAATAACATCTTCTCCACCTATAACAACACCTAACAAACATACTTTCTACTACGTTTTTGCAGGGGGGCTCTGCCTCCACACCCCCTGTAAATTAAATATACCAACTCCAAGATCACACTACAGTGGAAAAAAGTTAATTTCCTAACCCCACTGTATCACTGAGGATAGGAAATTAACTTTTTTCCACTGTAGTGCAATCTTGGAGTTGGTATATTTAATTTAGGTGGAGTGCAGGGGGCTTGCCCCTCAGCAGAAACGTAGTACAAAGTGTGTTTGTTAGTTAGGTGTTGTAGGTGGAGGTGATATTATTTACTTGTGCAATGTAGTTTTCAATGCTATGAAGCACATTTTCAGTGTTCTGAGTTTTCAATGCTTTGGGTTTTCAGTGTTTTGAATTTACGATGTTATGGTCTCAATGTTATGAAATTCAACATTATGAAATTTCAATGTTATGAAGTAGATCCCTTGACAGGAACCCAATAACTATTTCAGATTATGCACCAATAATAATTAAAATGAAAACATAGGGTAATGAAATAAAAATGAGAAATTGGCACTTTCCCACCTATCTGTTGATAAGAGAGGAATTTAAGGAACGGGTAGTAGAAGTTATTCAGGAGCTATTAGAGAAGATAGAAATTTCTTCTGAAATATATAGCTAGGGAATGGGATAAAATTAAAGTGGAATTTAAACATAGGGTGAAAATAAAAGAAAATAAGATATGGTTAAGAAGTAACAAGAATTATTTAGAGGGACTGACAAATGTTGAAGTATTGCAACATGGGGGAATCTCATAGAACAAGAAGAGGAGCAACTGCAGAATGCTAAACAGAAAATAAGGGATTGCCTCAAGTATATGCATGGGTTTAGAAAGGTTGCTGTTAAACAACTGTTTTTTTTTTTTTAATAATAACTCTAGAACACAAAAACTTTTATCACAACGACTCAAGTAACAGAAAGTACAAAGGGCTGTCACCAAGCTTAGGGAACCTATAACAAGGAAGATAGCAAGCAATCCTGTAGAACTATTAGAAATATTTTGGAAAGTCTATGAAAGTCTGTAGAAAGCAGAGAAATATAGAAATCAAGAATAGGTACAAATTGAAACGTTTATGGAAGAATTAAATATGCCAAGGTTAGAGGAATGTGAGGCTCAATTACTAACAGGATAGGAGATAAGATGAGATAAAATGGTGATGTATATACAGGAGAGTCCCCAGCAATAGATGGTGTTCCTGTGGAAGTTTGGAAGCTAGGAGGGAAAAAACTGATAAAGATCTGAAAGATTTTGTTTAACAATATTTTAAGAGGAGGTGAATTACCAAAAGATGATAAAGATCTATCAGATCCAGCTTAGTACAGGCCCATTTCAATACTAAACCATGATTGTAAAGTGCTTATGTCTATAATGGCTAAAAGAATGGCAAAACTGATTCCAAAATTGATTGATATGTATCAATCTGGTTTTGTGGAGGGGAGACAAACATTTGATAACATTAACAGAACAATGATGATCCAGAGGGAAGCAGAAAGTAAGAAAATACCACTTTTGTGGGTGGGTCTTGATGATGCAGAGAAAGCATTTGACAGAGTAAGCTATGACTTTATGAGCAGAGCAATGGAAGCATTTGCATTCCCTGATAAAATTATAAGGTTAATTAGGAAGATATATGAGGGATCGGAGGTGAAAAATTAAAGTGAGTGAGTTCCTCCCTGCTAATCTCTGCTTGAGGAGAGGAACCAAGCAGGGGTGTCATGTCTCTCCTTTGTTATTTGTATTATATTTAGAACCACTGGCAAAGAAAATAAGGGACTCAGAAATTCAGGGATATAATTGGTATGGTAGTCAAGAAAGCTGGCTGTATTTGCAGATGGCATTACTTTATACCTGACAGAACCAGAAAGGGACATTACAGTGCTGTAGAATATATTGAGACAGTTTCATGTATTTTCAGGATACAAAATTAATGAAGCTAAAACAGAGGCAATAGTGGTAAATTATGTGCCCACATACGAATTGGTTCAGGAATAGCTATCCTTATGGGAACATGATAAAATTAAGTATTTAGGAATATGGATTAAAAATGATTCCACTGTGGTGCTAAAGATATGTGGGAAGAGATTAAACAAAAGTTAATACAAAAACTGAGAAAATGGAAGCTTTGTTATATGGATATAGATAGTAAGATAGAAGAAGTTAAAATGTTTTAGTCCTTTTAGTCTTATACACAGGTCAGGCATATTTTTATCAACAAGAGGAGAAGTTGTGGATAGCAATTAATAAAGAGCTGAAGGATTTTATTAGGTAGGGGAAGATGGTTAAGAGTCAAGTGATTTGGGATTACCCCCATTTGAAGGGATACTTCAGAACAACATAGTTAAGGCTCCTATACATAGCACAAGCAGAAAATTATAATTCAGAGGAGGAAGAGATGATTATGAAACAGGAAGGAAACCCTAAGAGCAAGGAGAGACTGGGATTTTGGATGCAGATCTTCAAGCAGAATAACAATAATCATACAGGATATTATATTCATAAAGTAGCAGAAAGTATTCTAAGAACTAAGCCAACATGGGAATAGAGAAAGGAGATTTTGCTGATAAGGATGACTGCAATTAGGGATTCATACAACAGGCAAGAGGGGGCTGGAATTTATTGGAGAAAACTGGCAGTGGAACCAAGGTATTGGGAACAAATAACCAGAGAGGGAAAAGTAATAGAATGGGAAGAGGCCAAGAATTTATTTGGACTGCAGGTTAGAGACTGCCTTCCCTATCAAGGATTGATATCAGAGTATAGGCAAAGAGAAAGGGGTCCCAAATGAAAGACCAGGACTGGAGTTTTTAGTAGAATCTAGAATAGAAGTTGGTTGTTAAGAAAGAAATAATTAGCAGAACATATAAAATATTGCATGATAACTATAAGAATCAATCAGAAGAAGTTAGACAGAATTGGAAAGAGAGATTGGATTAGCAATTCCCAAAGACGCAATGGGGGGATATATGTATGTCTCCCTAATATGCACAAAGTCTGGAAGATTTAGGATCTTTGCTTGCAAGTGTTTACATAGATATTTTTATACCCCATGTAGACTCCAAATAACTTTTCCTCAGGTAGACAGCAAAAGTTGGAGGTGCGATGGAGAAAAAGGAGGTAATTTGGAATATATTTTCTGGGAATGTAATGAAGTGGCAGACTTTAAAGATTCCCTGCAGACTGCCCTGTCAGAGATGCTGGGTGAGCAAACTGGTGTAACTAAGGAAATGATTTTTTTTTTTTTTAACTATGATACAGAATCGGAATTTCCTAGACAAAATAAGGCCTCGCTGAGTCTAATTATGATGACTGCCAAAAAAGCAATTACTAGAAAATGGAATTCAAAGTCTAAACCAACTTTACTAGATGTAGCAAAGATAGTAACAGAGATAAAAACAACTGGAATTGGGATGTTTAGAAAAAGGTAGGAGGAAATTACATAGGAAAAGATAGGAACTGTCGGATCAATACATGCAGAGGAGGAACAAAGTTTAAAAGAAGGCAAGAACTGAATGAGCTATGTAATGGCTAGATATATTATAAGTGATGTATAATGTTTTCAGCTGCAGTTATGTGGGCATGGTTTATAATATATAATGTCTACAACTGAGATTATGTTGGTACGGTTTATTTTCATTTATATAAATGTAAGATTGCCTATGTCATACATGATAATTTAATAAAGATGTTTCTTGTTTAAAAAAAAAAATAATAATTCCATTGTGAAAAAAGGATAGCTGTTCAGAATGCCAGATCCTGGCCACAGTTAACTTAGCAAAACTTTGCAAAAACAAATAAAATCCTTTTTTGCCAGAGGAAAAAAAAACAGTCCAGTTAAGGATTTAAACAGAGCTTTATTGAATGATGGGCAAGTTTTCTTGTCCTACTTCCCTGCATATAATGTCTCAAGTTCCACATTCTAGACATCTTAGAGATGGGCCCATTGGAAGTCAGCAAAAATGCTGTGCTTGAGAAAATGGAGCTAAAATGGCAGATAAAACTTATTGCCCCCAAGGCACCAGAAATGAACTCCAGGTGTTCAGTCAAAATCATCTTGGCCCTTAGTAAGCTCCACCATAAAGCCTTCTACTAACTGTGCTGCAAGGTTAAGGACATTCAAGCACGTACTAAATGTTTAAAACCACGTCTCACATTACTGGTGACAATTCTGGTTCATGGACTGTTTTTGCAATACATTTCCATTCCTATTTAACTGTCAGCTCATGAACTTTATGTGCAAAATTTCCATTACCTTTTTGAACAGTATTTCTGTTTTAGTAAATGCCTGATTTACCTTATGTAATACTGAATTATCCTAATCATATGTTTTATGTTTCAAAACATTTAAATGTTGTTTAAACTGTACTTTACAACAGGATGTTCTGCAATAGTGTTTCAAAATGTTATATAAAATGTTTTTGCCCCTATATTCACCATGACAGTTGATCTTTTCAAATTTAAGGAAGGTGGCTAAAGGTTCCAGGTTTGCTTAATGGGAAACTGATTCTTATTTTTCAGCCTTCCTTCTCCAAGTTTATTTAAGATTTCATTCCTAACTCAGGTTCCTTTTATAAAAAGCAAATAAGCAGACTTTGCAAACTTCTGGCAAGTATATATTAAATAAATAAATAAATAAATAAATACAAGGAATCTCCAAGAAGAAGGTGGAGCCTCCCAGGAACCATGACAGTTCAACAAGTCTTGAATGACTATCTACAAATTGTAACCTACCCTCCACCCCCCACACCCATTCCCACCTTGGCAATCCTTTGTCTTCCCAAAAACTGGCTCTCAGTTTCTCTTTGGCAACTGATAAAATAAGATAAATGGGTTCTGAGAGTGATCCAACAGGGGTACAGATGGCAGTGAGAATCCCTACCTCCTAGGATGGGGTTGGCATAATGGTTAAGGTCTTTACCTCACAAATACAAGATACATAGTTTGATTCTGACCTCTGGTTGTTGGCTAGACTTGTAATATCCTAGCATTTACAGATGAACCTTTTCAAGGAATTCCTGCTCCAGATCAAACTCCCTTTTCCTTTCTGTCATTCAGCAACTGCTGACTCAGGGGGTAAGAGATCTTGTTCCCCTATCCTTGACAGAGAAAGATTTTTATTCAAGAATATTTCTGGTACCAAAGAAAGAAGCCTCATGGAGACCAGTCCTAGATCTTTTGTTTCTTAATTAGTTTGTGAATGTCCCCAAGTTCAAAATGCTAACCCTTCACAACTGCTTATCTCTTATTCCCCTTTCCACTTTTTGGTAACTTTAGATTTACAAGATAATTATCATTATATTCTTATAGCCTCAAATTTCAAACACTTTTTAACATTTTCTGTGTCTGAGTTACAGTTTCTGTCCTCTGCATTACCCTTTGGGTTATCCACCACTCCGAGGGTATTCACAAAGTGTCTAGAACAAGTGATTACCTACTGCAGACTGCAAGTTATTCATATTTTTCCTTATTTAGATTGCTTATCTTTGCAAAGTTGTTTTCAAAGTGTCCGGAAACTCACTTGGGTAAGAAATCTCTTTCAAAGACTGGGCTTCCAAGAGAACATTAAAAAGTATTGTTTGACTCCCTCCCATATACTTCTATTTCTGGGGTTACATCAGTACAGAGATCTTTTCTTCCACAAGAAAAAGTAGGTCTAGATCTATTCCTGAAATTTTCCACTCAGTCCAGGACTTTGGCAATGGATTTTCTCAGGATACTGGGATTCATGGCATATGTGATTCTTATGATTTCTCTAGCCAGACTCCTCATGAGGAAGAGTCAGTGGTACCTAAAATCTATAAGGTCCCAACATCAACACTCACCAGGCATTTCAAATTCCAACTTTGGGAATGATAAAAAGGGAACTGCTTTAGATGAGAGACCAGCTTTATCTGAATCCAGGTCTCACATTCCCACTTACAAATCCAATGCAGTCTGTAACAACAGATACCTTAGACTTGGGGAGCAATATCTTTGGTGGTAAATTTGTAGGGTCTTTGGAACAAAAATGACAGACCAAAATCCATAAACTTGAAAAAGATGACAGCATTTATAAATGCAATCAACTCTCTTAATCATCTGTGGTGCCCAGGACCTCTATAATTGATTACAGATAATACCACAGTGATGTGGTACATAAACAAAGAAGAGGGTTCCAGATCCTACCCTCTCTGCAGATTGACCTTGGTAGCCTGAGATGTAGCTGTTCAGCACACTCTCACTCACAGGTGTCTTACATTCTATCAGAGGAAAACACTGTGACAGTCTAGCTGAGCAAGACCTGGAGAGACCCTCAAAAATAGAAATCGAATTAGGGAGTCTTCCAGGATTTGATGCATCTGTTGGGAACACCTCTGGTAGATCTGATCACCTCCATTCACTACAAACAACTGTCAAAATTTTGCTCCAGGACTCTTTGCAAGCAGGTCTGGAAAAGATATGGATTATCTTTTTCCTTGGATGAGAAAGTTCCTGTATGTCTTTCCACCCTTTCAACTGATAGCCAGGGTCATTCTACAGATTCAGAAAGAGATCATTATGATGGCTCACTTCTGTCTCAGGCAGCAGTGGTTCACCCTTCTTTTGGAAATGGCCAAAGGCAACCTACTCAAACAAAACAGGTATTATTTTATACACTATATAAAACAACAGTCCAAAATAACACCACACAAAACAAATTATGCGCCCCACAAGAAATTAAGAGCAGAACTCACTTTATATAAGCATCTGGTACCTCGGCATTTCACCTTCAAGGATAGATTACAATCTCACACAGCTCCATTTATACAACAGTGTCCCATACTGATTGGTTAAATCATACTTTTCAAATACATCCCTCTTTAGAAACAAAAAGTTTTAACATGTGAATGTCATAAGGTATATATTTAAACTTTGTAATATTTATATGTTTGTAAAGAAGTTTGCAAAGCAGGATGTATTTGAAAAGTATGATGTAACCAATAAGTAGTGGGCATTGTTTTATAAATGGAGCTGTGAGATTGTAATTTATCCTTGAAGGCGAAATGCCAAGGTATCAGATGCTTATATAAAGTAAGTTCAGTGCTTAATTTCTTACGTGGCTCATATTTTGTTTTGTGTGGTGTTATTTTGGACTGTTGTTTTACACAATGTCATTGGATAGAGCTGACGCATCGCCTGCAGTTTTTTGGACTCCTGTCACTCGTACTGATATGTTTTTTGATGAACTAGTGAAAGCATGCAAGAATAGGCTCACAAATTGTGATCCTTGATTTATGGAGAGTGAGAAGGAAGCTAGTGTACAGTTAGGAGGTCAACTTGTTTTATGATACCAAGCTTTTGGAATGATATTTAAGCTTCGGTATCACACCTCAAGGTTTAAGAGTCGATTGGTTACCAGCATGAGAGTTTTCCGAGGGCAAGAATGATCTTTTAGAGGAGTGGAAGCATGTGTGCCTTGATTGTATATTGGGATGGATCTGCATTCTGATTAAAAGAAACAGGTTACGTGATAAGTTGCAACGCAATATCACGGAGTTGCAGACCAACTTGGTAAATGATTCAGTGGACACCAAATTTGCAGCTAATACGACTATTATTAAAGTTAAAATTGATAAGATTGAGCAAGAAACTATTGGGAGGAAGAGAAGGAAGCTGTTGAGAGACATTGGTGACTTTCAGGTTGGACAGATTTATGCCTAGCAACGAAGGCCCAAACGGGGTAGTTCCAAGTCCAGGTTTAATCAGCATGGTTCTGTGGTGAGAAAATCTTCAGTGTCATCACTGGAGAGTTTGAAAAGTGGGGGAGTTTGAAAAGATATTCATCTATAATACTGAATTCTTTAGAAAGCATGCCATCTTATATAAAAGGTTTATTGATGACTTGCTTTTTGTTTGTAGCGGTTCTATCGGTGAACTTAAGTTTTTTATGGAGGAAGTAAATAGGAATTTGCATGGGTTAAAGTTTTGTATTGAACATCGAAAAAATAGCATAGAATTCCTAGATGTGGAATTTTATGTGGATGAGTATGGTAAAACCCGGTTTAAACCTTACCGTAAATCCTCTGCTGTTAAAAACGTTTTGCATGCTAGTAGCATGCATCCACCACACTTCATTAGTTCTGCAGTAGGTGCAGTTAAGCGTACCCTATGTAATACTTCTGAAGATAAATTTAAGGAAGTTAAGCTTAACGAAGTGGTAGAAAGATTATTAATGAGAGGGTGCAGTAGGCATATGTTGGATGATGTGATTAAGAGGTTGTGTGATGGTCATAATATGAATAAAGGTAGGTTTTTGATGCATGTAAACAGTGTGGGTTTTGGTAGGTATCGGGGGGTATAATGAAGTGAGGGATCATCAGGGCAATGAGATGGACAAGAAGGATATGTGTTTTGTTACAAAGTATTCCACATTTTTAGATATTGCGAGAAAGCTGATGAAGGAATCTTGGCATCTTGTATATAGGGATGAGCAGATGGTGGCTTATTCTTTATGTATGTTCAATTTTCTTTTGGAAGGTATTTAAATCTTAAAGAGTTGCTTAATATTAGGCAGGTTGGTGTAAATTTTGATAAAGTAGGGACATTCCCCTGTAAACATTGCATGGCGTGTAAAAGCGTAAAAATTTGATGGGTAGTTATATTAATGAAAAGAGATTTATTTCTAGGGGCAATTTGATTGCAGTTCCTGTGGGGTGGTATATATTTTGGGCTGTGGTTGTAGTAAAGTTAAGTGGTATGTGGTTCAGACCAAAAGAATGGTTAAGGTTAGAATCATGGAGCGTCTAGGAGATATTAAAAAGGGGAACATTAACAATCCTGTTTCTGAGCGTTCCCACTTGATTCATGATGGGTTGGATGAAAGTCTGTTCTTTTGTGTGTTGGTTCAGTCTTATAATATGGGTAGGGGTGACTTCACAGCAAAGTTGCTCAGGTTAGAAATTAGGATGATTATTAATTTTGGCACACTGTCTCCAAGGGGTCTTAACCTTGAGGTAAATATGAATGTATAATTAGTAGGTAATGTAACTGCACAGTGGAGGAATTTTATAATATGATGTATGACTGTGTTATTAAACAAATGTAAGTTGGATTCTGAAAGGTTTTGTATATGTACAAAAAATATTTAACATGTGAATGTTATAAGGTATATATTTAAACTTTATAATATTTATGTTTGTAAAGCAGTTTGTAAAGAAAGATGTATTTGAAAAGTATGATGTAACCAATCAGTAGTGGGCATTGTTGTATAAATGGAACTGTGTGAGATTGTAATTTATCCTTGAAGCCGAAATGCTGAGGTACAAGATGCTTATATAATGTGAGTTCAGCTTTTAATTTCTTGTGTGGCTCGTATTTTGTTTTGTGTGGTGTTATTTTGGACCATTGTTGTTGGATGTTAATGAGTAATGTTGTTGGATAGAGCTGACACATTGCCTGGAGTTTTTTTGACTCCTGTCACTCATACTGATATGTTTTTTGCTGAACTAGTGAAAGCACACAAGAATAGGCTCACAAATTGTGATCCTTGCTTTATGGAGAGTGAGGAGGAAGCCAGTGTGCAGTTCGAACAACTGGAGCGGATGATGATTAAGGAGGTCAACTTGTTTTATGACACCAAGCTTTTGGAACGTTATTTGAGCTTGGGTATCCCACCTTGAGGTTTAAGAGTTGATCAGTTACCAGCATGGGAGTTTTCACAGGGCAAGAATGATCTTTTGGAGGAGTGGAAGCAGGTGTGCCTTGATTGTACTTTGAGGTGGATCTGCATTCTGATTAAAAAAAACAACAGGTTACGTGATAAGTTACAGTCCGATAGCACCGAGTTGCAGACCAAGTTGGTAAATGATTCAACGGACACCAAATTTGCAGCTAATATGCCTGTTATTAAAGCTAAAATTGATAGGATCGAGCAAGAAACTACTGGGAGGAAGAGAAGGAAGCTGTTGAGAGACATTGGTGACTTTCGGGTTGGAGAGATTTATGCCTGGCAATGAATGCCCAAATGGGGTAGGCCCAAATCTAGATTTAATGAGCGGGGTTCTGTGGTGAGAGAATTTTCAGTGTTGTTGATTTATTCAAGGAAAAGTGTGTCATTTGAGAACATTAGGTCTGAAGATGAAGGTGAGCAGTCTCAACAAGTTGAACCGAAGCAAAATATTTTTTTTTCATCTGCAGATGCCAAGAAGTCTTACATGCCAAATAATCCTTAACGCAATTTTATTAGTAAGATAGGTTAGCATTTTCGCTTCTCTATTTAGAGAAGCTTCATCAGAGTAATCAAAATGTTCAGAAAAGCGCCAAAACTTGCTGAACATTTAAATACATACACGTAAAACACTGCATATTACATCACTTCCTGGAAACGTGAAATGTATAGAATGTAATAAAATGTACCTAAATATTTATAAAATAAATATATGTAATGAATTACAATAAAAACTTAAGATAATCTTAAACACGCAAATTCCTCTATGACTAAAAGTATATTTATGTATACAGTGTTAAACACTGGAAATAGCAAAGATAGTATATAAAATCATACATAGTCATAGTCCATTTCTAAAACTAGAAATGAAAAAAAACATTTAATTACACCCTTTTTGCCTGGTAAACAAAAAAGTGTTGATAAAACCTTACCATATAAAAATGTATATATATATATATATATATATATATATATATATATATATATATAATGTATTATTTAAATACATAACAGACAAAACAAAAAAGGAGTTAAAAAATTTCACTTGAAAATTAAAAACTCATTTTTGAAACACTCAGATTGTGTTAAACTGGAAATGTGTGTATATGCCTAATTACAATTTTCATACAAGTGGTGTCTGAGATGTTTTATAAGACAAAAAAATCAATTAGCTAGGTAGGCTTTGTATTTTAGTACTGGAGCAATATTACAACTCTCATTTAACCCCGGGGAATAGGGGTTAAATGAGAGTTGTAATATTGCTCCAGTACTAAAATACAAAGCCTACCTTAGGCGTTAATTGATTTTTTTGTCTTATAAAACATCTCAGACACCACTTGTATGAAAATTGTAATTAGGCATATACACACATTTCCAGTTTAACACAATCTGAGTGTTTCAAAAATGAGTTTTTAATTTTCAAGTGAAATTTTTTAACTCCTTTTTTGTTTTGTCTGTTATGTATTTAAATAATACATTATATATATATATATATATATATATATATATATATATATATATATATATATATACATTTTTATATGGTAAGGTTTTATCAACACTTTTTTGTTTACCATGCAAAAAGGGTGTAATTAAATGTTTTTATTTCATTTCTAGTTTTAGAAATGGACTATGACTATGTATGATTTTATATACTATCTTTGCTATTTCCAGTGTTTAACACTGTATACATAAATATACTTTTAGTCATAGAGGAATTTGCGTGTTTAAGATTATCTTAAGTTTTTATTGTAATTCATTACATATATTTATTTTATAAATATTTAGGTACATTTTATTACATTCTATACATTTCACGTTTCCAGGAAGTGATGTAATATGCAGTGTTTTACGTGTATGTATTTAAATGTTCAGCAAGTTTTGGCGCCTTTCTGAACATTTTGATTACTCTGATGAAGCTTCTCTAAATAGAGAAGTGAAAACGCTAACCTATCTTACTAATAAAATTGCGTTAAGGATTATTTGGCGTGCAAGACTTCTTGGCATCTGAAACACGTTTTGTACAGTTGGTTTCGTTCGTGGTATTTACCAGTTTTTTTCATCTGCGAAAGGGAAGGTTTATGGTATTCTACCCATACAGATAAGGCTACAACAGCAGTGATCAAATGGTGAAGATAGTACAGATGTGTAGGTAAACCTAGCATAATGGTGGATGCTCAAATGAACACTGTTGTGTTGTTGTAGCCATCCCGACTGTTTTGTGTGATTTTTGTTGTCAAGGTGAAGACATTAATTTTTCATTAGCTAGTACTGATCACTTTCAGGGCACTAGCTTCCCTCTACTAATTGACTTGAAAGATCTGAAGATTTTGGTACTCCAACCACTGATTTTTTCCAGCTCTGCTGTAGCTGTCAGTGATCTGTGCACAATGCAAGTTGTCCTTAAGCTTTGGAAGCTGGCTGGCTGTTAAATCCTACATAATATATAATCCACATTGCTAAGTCTATTGCAACAGTGATCATTTGAAAGTCTAGTGTTATGGCAAGTTTACTTAAACAACTGTACTTTATTTACACCCCTAATATGCTTTATGCTATAAAACTTGACTTCTATTAACTTTATGAGTGGCTTAGGGAAATATTAAAGAATGCCTCTGGTGTCACATGCAGTCGCGCACCCCTCCACCCCCCGCCCCATGTATTTCATGCTATGAAACCTGATTTCTATAAACCTTATAAGTGGATTAGGGTAATATTAAAGTATGTCCCTGATGTCTAGTGTTTACACCTCATTATTGCAGGAATTGCTCATTGCTGAAGGGGAGTTTGAAGATGTGGCAGCCACTCCTATCCCCCACAGACACACACATTCACGCATTTATCCAAACACACACACACATGTTCCTACTCTTCCTATCTTCCTGTCCCCTAACTAACCCCTTACTATGACTACCCAAACACACACTCACACACACACACACACACACACACACACACACACACACACACAGACAAAAAACAAATAAATACACACCCACACTTGACACCATACATACCTCTACATGCACTCACATATGCAGAAACACAATTATACATATGTACACACTTTTATGTACTACCTATCATTAAACCCCAGAACTTACCTGTAATGCTGTCTTACTCACCAAAACTAGTGGGTAAACACAAGCTTTTGACTGAGTTAATTACCATGACTGATGCTAGGTGTTTATGCAGCCTTCTGGATGTTGGAGGCACTTATCCTAGGCATTTCTGGGGAAGAAGCACATGGCTAATTACTGGGTTCCTATTATATACTCGAAGAGGTGTTTCTTCAAATGCCTCTTCATCGATCATTAAATAACAAAAACACAAAACAGTGAACGGTCATATAAGCAATTTCTTTCCCTGGGAAAGAAATCACTTGGCCACTTCTGTTACTTAGCCATTTTCCCCACTGTAGTGTGATCTCAGAGTTGGTATATTAGTTAGGGGTGTGTCTGGGGGGCACAGCCCCCTCATGTTGGGGGCTGTGGGGGAAACGCCCCCCTCTTTGTATTGTTTGTAGTTTTGTGTTTTTTTGTTTAGGTTAAGCAATTTCTTTCCCAGGGAAAGAAATCACTTATATGCTCGTTTGCTGTTTTGTGTTTTCTTGATTTACAGGTCGATGAAGAGGCGTTCGATGAAACACCTCTTCAAGTATCTAATATAGACCCTAATTACCATATGCTGTTCCCCCAGAATACCTTATTAGCATTTGCGGTACGCCAGAGAGCCAGCCCATCACAATGCTGTACCTCTACAAGGTAAGCACTGCAGTAGGGCTATCAAAGAATCAGAAACAACTGCCAGCAATGGTAAAAAAGGCTTACTGTTGCCAGTCACCTTTCCATATCCTGGCCTAAGTTCACATTCACTGTGTAAACAAGCTTCATTTGTTGAATTATTACATAATATTCATTTTAAATAGATTTTTATCATTCAGGTACATGAAAAGTTTTCTCAGCAACAGTACTCAACATTTACATTCTTCTGGGGGCAAAGTTTGTGGAAAGAATGGTTAAGTATGGAGGGGGTTGCATTTTGCTGTTAATGGTATTATCAACTCATCTTTTCACAAGAACAATACATACTGAATAGTGTTCAGGAGGAGGAGTGAAGTTTAAGGGAAGGCAGGAATTGAGTAACACTGAAGTGAATGAAAATTATTAAAATGTATAGTGCATGAAAATAAAAGGAACATTATTATGGTTTATCTTCTTTTCTGCTACTGTATACGCACCTATGTCACTTTTTAATGTCATGTTTAGTAAAGAGGTTTAAAAAAGGAATATTCAGAGAGAAGTAGATTAATCATATGGAAGAACTCAGAAAAGGATGCAGTATTTTCAGAGTAGTAGCATTTGTAAATTATATGTGACTAGGGAGAGAAGAAGAGAAGTTAAGGAAGTGTCAAAGTAATGACCCAGAGGGCTGCTGAGGACGGTGTTGAGAGGAGAGCAAAATATGCAGCCAGTGTGAAACTGAGTGAGTGTATCAGTCTATGCATGTGCACAAGGAAGGAGACAATGGTGGCAGTACAGAGCAAGCCAATGAGTTTGCAGTAACACTTTATAAAGAAAACTGAATGACAGCTGTGACATAAGTTCATCTATTGTGTTACAAGTGCATACAGGCATTAAGCATTCCTCTACAAAAATATTTCCTCTATAAGCAATGATTACAGTATGAGCAATTCATTCTGTACACTTTTAAAATACTATCACGTGTATATTAACAGTGAAGAAAGTATTTTATTCACATAGACATTGATGCATGTCAACAAAACTAGTTAGTGGACAATATACAAGTCTGACTTCAAAATATAACAGCTAGTATTTTTACAATGCACTATGCAATGTTGCATTTCATTTATGTGGACAGTAATCTTGATATTCTTACCTAACAGTGTGTCACAGTGCTAAACTCAGTAATTTGAAAAACCTGTGTTCACATTCCATGGAATATAAACTAATGTTTTAATACTAAGTAAACATATATTTGAATATATAAAAGAAACCACAAAATATAACATTGCATAAATGTACTCGCCTTCAGTGACATATCTGGCTAATATTCTTTTTATTTAATATGCTTAGAATATGCAAGGGTTCACATCCTTTCATATGCAGTATCTATTCACTTTTCCTCTAAATAATAATGATGTTATTTAGATTACAATCACATCACACACATGCAACAAAAAGTCTTGTACACTAAAAATGCCTTTTCGTGATCATTTATTGTGTGTTGGTTGGCACAGAGCAACGTCATTGGATGCATAGAAACAATTCTGCAGCACTTTGCTAAAGCTCTTCCCTGTCCAGCATTGCCTGAGGTTTCCAAGGCAGGGGACAGTGGTAACACTTCCAAGGGTGAAGACCAATTTTCCAGTGTGTTTACACTAGAAGGAGATGTGCCTCCAGATACCCACTCCTGTCCCCTTCATGGTGTTCCCCTTCCTCTTGTGTCCATTTCAGTTCTGTCAATCTTGTCTATTCTGTTTGTCTGCCCCTGCTGCCTACCCTGTCTTACATACCTACCTCTCTCTGATATGCCAGCTGCCTTCCTCAATGTTCCTCTTGTCAGAAAAAGAAAATGACACCTGACCCACAAAAAAATAATGTCCCATGCATAACACTCCACTTTGCCTATGTGTGTGTTAATTACAGACTTGATTTCATCCAATTAATCATACAATATTGTTATTTATCATACATCATTGATTATGTACCTATCAAAAATGCCTAAATTATTTGTATATATACATTATTAGCTTGTGAAGAAGTGGCTAGATATAACCCTATCTGCCATCCATCCTGATCATTCTTGAATTACTCACATAGTGTGCTACCATCTGCTTGCTCCCTTTTTTCATCTCTGTCATATCATCATTCCATTTCCCACCTTTAATCTGGTCAAAAAATAGAGACATATACCACTCATAGAGTTATAAATGACTTGTAAACAGAAATATCTATTTCTGTACTCATCCTTTGCTTGATGATTGGCATTGAACAGCAGAGCTTTCTGCTGCTTGTCATCCTTTGGCAAAATCAAAAAACAAAAATGCTACACATGCATTAAGACTTTGCCATTGTGCAGCTGAGCTTTGCATTGGGGCTACCAGTACATAGTCCGGATAGAATGAAAATAATATCAGTCGCCAGTGTTATTTGTATGTACTTTCATTATACAAATAATACGAGTGGTCCAGTCCACTGCACTAGGTGCAGTGTTGTATGTCAGTGAGGGTGGAATTGTCTCACATTTTCCTCCTCATTCTGAAACTGTCTGCCATTGAACAGGTACACTTAAAAAGCATAATTGCAGACTGATATCAATGGCTACAATACTGACATCATTTACATTAACGTCTTGATATCAGTCTGTAAATGCAGACACGTAATTGTCACTGATGAACACATATACCCAGACTCACTGGCAACATTGGATACTGCAGTTATATTTAAGATATCATTCAGGGACACATGGGCTGCACATGAGTGTGACATATGTCACTGTCACCCACCACCATGCTGCTCATCCCCTATGTCATCACCTTTATGATTTTCCCTTTGAACACTTCCTTGTCTGTAACTTGTCAAATGCATGACAGTACAGATTCCTCTGTTTCTTTAGTTGATATAGCATTGATGTGGAGCATTTCACTTACCTCATTATGACTTCCATTCCAGTAATGTGAACTTTGCATCACTGTTTCATACATGTTTATCATTCTCTAACATGACATTTCATCTGAAGTAACACGTGTTACTTCATACACATGAACATATTACTCTTTCAACATTTACCATTGTGTGATGCTTGGCATCGAGCAGTATCGATACCCATATTTAAGTAACTGTAAATGACAATTCACATCCTACGGCAAAAAGGATAAATATTTGCCTTTGGCCATATTAATATGCTGACTATTGTGTGTCTGTGCTTAGCTTCAATGCACGACAGAAGGCAATACTGATATAAGCATGCATAGACAGTTATTATTATTGTAACGGCTTTTATGGTTCATTGTATGACTAATGTGATGTTAACATTGTCAGTCAAGTATGTGGAGACTTCTGATCCATTAGTGCTTCTGTTTGTGTAACATTGCTCATATACTCCCATCAAATGCATATTTTTGTCTCAAATGCTCTGTGGCATTAGTAGCTAATGCATAATTCAAGCCAATGTGAGTTAGGCAGGCAGGTTTTCAGCCAATGTGAGTTAGACAGGCAGGTTTTCTAATCGAGTGAGATGTATGTTTTGTCATTGTGCAAAAAACAATTGGGGACATGCAGTAATCATTTCCTGAAGGTATGTCATGGGAGAACATTTATTGGTATTTGATAGGTGGAGTTTTTTGGTCACTTTTAATCATGGCCATATTCATTAATCCACACTGGTGATGGTATCCCCTTAAATGTCTGCTTTTTGACAGCTGTTGTATAACTTCTCCTGTGGCATTAGTAGTTGGAGCATAAGTCATGAAAATTTGAGTTAGGCAGGCAGTAATTCAAATCAAGAATGGTCTGCATTGTAACAGTATGTAAACAGAAAATGGTGACCTACAAGAATAGGTTAAAGAATAGCTGCAATGTGAGAAAGTCTACACGTATTTAGCAGTGGAAAGATTTCATCCCCTAAGTGATGTAGTCCATTATAAGCATGCTCAGTTTCATAATCCATTGTTTGTCTCTTGTCATACAATGGTTAGTAGAGAGCAGGATATATATTCAGAGTTGAGGAATGGATAAGTGTCAGTTCTCATTTTATGGAAAATCTTTAGAAAATGCCTTTGGCTGGTTTGATATGCTGACTGTCATGCAAATGAGCTTAGTCTCTATGCGTGAAAGAAAACAATACTGATATAGGCATGAGTGGGCATTATTATTTCAACTGTAACAGCTTCAATGGTTTAATATACAGCTGATGTAGCAAAATTGTCAGTAGGATATGTTGAGACTTGTGAACAACCAATCACTGATGACAATTTCCCATTGCTCATTTGTCAGTCTTCCATATTGTTATCACACTCCCTTCACTTGTGGTTTGTGATGGTTGTTGTATAAAAACTTCTGGGGGTCAGTAACTAATATGCAAGTCAAGATAATGTGAGTTAGGCAGGAAGGGGTTTGAATCCATTCTGGTGTATGTTGTGTCAGTGTGTAAAACAATTGTTGACATACAATACTATGATCAGATGTGTTGTGACAATGTCTACTTGTATGTGACACTTCTGCAGATGGAGGGTTTTCATACTGTAAGTCTTTTACTCACTCTTAAAAATGGTCGTATTCAGTCACATACATTGTTGATGACTCAAATGTGTGGTTTCTGACAAGACGTATAAGTTGTTCTGTGGTGTAATTAGCTAGTGTACAGGTCAAGAGACTATGACTTAGGTAGCCAGGGCTTCAAAGCTATGATGATCTAATCTTCAGAATGGTGACAACCTTCATTATTACATGCTAATAATGCCCTAAACTGTAAACTGCGATAACATGATATGTTCATCTAACACATTCCATGCCTCACTATGATCATGCAGTGATTCATACAGTAGATGGTGGCTTTCACCTGTGTCTTTCTTTAGTGCTCATTTTACAGTCTGTAGCATTATTTTTTAACAGTACATTTCTAGCAGTATTCATATATTTTCAGAATACGTATGTGGCGTTTTGACTCATTCCCATAGCTTTGCAATAAAAATGTAAAAAGTCACAGGTTCACACCTAATTCTGTGCCTTTTGTCTACCCTACTAAAGAATAGTTGTGTAAAATCTTACCATAACCATCGATGTCCTTCTGTTCCATGTTACAGTATTCTTATTGTGGGATTTTCCACCTCAGGTGACCCAAATGTCAGCTCTTATACCAAAGCTTATGCCTGGTTGCTGTTGGTGCGTGGGATGTCACACACAGGGCCATAAACCTGGAGCCTTAAATGTGATGTCTGCATGCACAAACCTCAGAACTAACTTCTCAGTTGGACAGTGTACTAGGTAGAGCCAAATGATGTCCTCCAGAAGTGCAAAGTGCCATTGGCTGCCCAGTGTGACCATAGTCTAGGTGGTGCTCCAGGGTGCTCCACAGAGAGGTGAAAAGGAATGCAGGGGGATAGGTGGATGGGTGGGAGGGAAGGAATATTGCAACATGGAAGAGAAGGACATCTACAGTTATGGTAAGATTTTACACAACTACTCTATGTCCTTCTATTCTCATGTTGCAGTATTCTTACTGTGGGAGAGTACCATAGCTTAGGAAGGAGGAAGGGTGGAGGTAGAGGTAGCTGATTCCAGAATTCCCTGCAGGATTGCCCTATCGAAACCTTCTCTGGCTCTGGAGATATGATCCAATTTGTTGTATCTGGTAAAGGTGTGTATAGTGAACCAGGTGGCTGCCTCCAGGATGGAGGCTGTGTCCAGGGCTTTGAAGAAGGCTTTAAAGGATGCTACAGCCCTAGCAGAATGTGCTCTTACCCCCTGAAGTAAGTCCTTGCCATGGTAGGAGTAGCAGAAGCAGATAGTTTTCCTGATCCAGCAGGGGATAGTTTGTTTGGAGACTGGCTTGCCCAGGGCCCTGGGTTTAAAAGATACAAAGAGTTGATTAGATTTCCTTATGGACTTACTCTTGTCCAAATAAAATCTTAGCTGTCTGTGCACATCCAGGAAATAGAGTATTCTCTCACTGTCATTGGTGGGAGAGGGAAAGAAGATGGGCAGGTGGAGGACTGATTTAATGATAGCTCGTTGACCACTTTGGGCATGAAAGAAGGGTTGGTGCACAGGGTCATCCTGTCTTTATGGAAGATAGTGTAGGGAGGACAGGCCATGAGTGCCTGTAACTCTGATACACTTCTAGCTGAGGTGAGACCTACCAGCAGGATTGTTTTCCATGTGCACATTTGAAGTGTTGCAGAACTGGCTGATTTGAATGGTGCCAGTGTGAGTTTTTCTAGGATAAAGTTTAGGTCCCAAGGTGGTAAAATGGGCTTCCTTGGTGGGCTGATGGGCCAGACCCCTTTCAGGAACAATTTAACATCTAGCCTGGAGAGTAAAGGAAGGTCTAAGGGTAAGCAGACATAGTGCAGATAGGTGGACTTTCACTGAAGAGTATGAAAGGCCTGCCTTGATAAGTTCACACACATAAGTAAAGACTAAAGGGATATCCACTAGAAAGGGATCCCTATGTCTTTGGAAAAATCATTTGGAGAATCTTTCCCATTTTAAAGTGTAGGATCTCCTTGTGCTAGGTTTTCTGGCCTCCCTCTGGACTGAAAGCATGTCCTCAGAGTAGTGGTGTCTGAAGGGTATTAAAAGTTTATCACCCAGAGTGTTAAACATAGCATCTTTAGGTGAGGGTGGATAAGTGTTCCCTTTTGCTGTGTGAGTAGGTCCACCTTGCGGGGTAACTTGTGGTGATTGCCCTTGGCGATGGATAGTAGAAGTGGGAACCAATGTTACCTTTGCCAATAGGTGGTCACCAGCAAGATTTTTGGAATGTCCCTGCTGATCTTCAGGAGGACCTTTTGAACGAGAAGGAAGGGAGGAAAGGCATATAGAAACCATCCCTTCCATGAGATGGTGAAGGTGTCCACTCTCCTAGCTATCGGGGAATGGTCCTCAGTACAAAAGTTTTTCAGTTGTCTGTTCTGAGGAGAGGCAAACAAATCTAATTGAGGTGTTCCCCACTGGTGGACAATGTCTAGAAAAACTTCTCTGTTTAACATCCACTCGTGATGCAAAGAGGATGATCTGCTGAAAGTATCTGCCTGGTGGTTGTCCTGGGATTTGATGTAGGCTACAGAAAAAGCGAAAAACACCAACTGCAGCAGCATAAAATCCAAAAATGTTTAATACTCCAGTGCCTCGGCTAACAGGCCTTTCAACTCTGTGAAAGACTTGTTAGCTGTGGCTCTGGATTAGTAAACATTTTTGGATTTTATGCCTCTGCAGTTGGTGTTTTTTCACTTTTTCTGTTTTTTTTTTTTTTTTTTTTTATATTTCTTTATTTGTTGTTTAGTGGATTTGATGTAGGCTGCCTGCAGAGATAAGTTGTTTTGGGAGGTTAGGTCCCAAATCTGGATTGCTAGCCTGCAAAGGAGATAAGACTTGGTCCCGCCCCTGTTTGTTGATGTACCACATGACTGTGGTGTTGTCTGTGAAGATTTGAAGGGGGCCTGGCTGAAGGATGGGAAGAAAGGTTTTCAATGCCAAAAGGACTGCAGTCATTTCTCTCACATTGATGTGTTTTTTTCTGGAGGCATGACTGCCAGCATTCTTGCACCTTGGGGCCCTTCATGGAAGCCCCCCAGCCAAGGTCTGTTGCATCTGTGGGCATGTACTGAGCTGGTGTGGGGAGGTGAAGTGGAAGTCCTGGGTTTATTTGAACTTGTTGGATCCACCACCTTAAGTCTTCTTTTAGGCAGGGTAGGAAGGGAATCTAGGAGTCTAGAGGGTGGTTGTTTTGGGACCACACATTCTTTAGATACCATTGTAGCTTTCTCATGTGCATCCTGGCTAATGGTAGCATAGGAATGGTGGCTGCCATAAGGCCCAGAAGTCGCAGGAATTGTCTTGCTGACAGTTGGTGGACCTGCAACAGATCCTGGAAGTGGCCTGTTAGGAAAAGCACTTTGTCCTGAGGAAGAAATGTCTTCATCAGGTCTGTTCGGATCCTGCAGCCCAGAAAGATTATGTCCTGCTGTGGTGTTAGGGATGATTTGGGGTGATTGACAGTGAACCCCAGATCTTGTAGCAGAGACATGGCAAACTGCAGATTTTTTTTAGGGTGTCTTCTTTTTCTGCAAGAATGAGGATATCATCTAGGTAGGGGTAGATTTGAATGCCCTTGGTCCTGCAATAGGCTAAGGCAAGGCATTTGGTGAAGACCCTGGGTACAGTGGATAAACCAAAGGGGAAGGCAGTAAATTGAAAGTGAGAGCAGGGCCCAGTGAAATGTAAGTACTTTCTGTGAGAGGGTTTTATAGGGATGTGGAGGTAGGCCTCCTTCAGGTCTAGTGTGACCATGAAATGATTGTTCTCCAAAGGGGCAGCCAGTGGGAGAGACAGGCTGACAGGCAGAGATGGGCAAGGCAGTCATGCATTGTAGGTGCCATTTCTGTCCTGAAAGGGCTGTCTGGGGGTAGGTTGAGAAGGGGCTGGTCTGGAAGGAGTCTGCCTCCTGGTTCCTTCTCTATGCCTGGAAGAAGAAGGGGTAGCAGTGGAGGGGGGGGGTTCTTCTGACATAGGTGGTCTTAGCTGGATAGTTTCTGTAGTATTTAGGTGTAGGGGATACCAGAAGGTGCTTAATGTCTTGAAGCTCCTTGCTTTTCTCCTGAAAGTTCTTAAACAATTCTGCAGACTTCTTCCCAAACAGGAGGTTGTGGTCTAGTGGAGAATCAAGAATTTTAGATTTGAAATCCTCAGGAAGGCGTTGAAGCTGAAGCAATCAATATCTGCGGAGCACAGATGCAGATGCATAAGATCTAGCAGAAGCCTCTGCTGCATCATAACTCCATCTAATTGAGTGTCTGACCACCTGGGATGCCTGGGACAGTTTTGATGCTATCTCAGTCTTGTTAGGAGAGTCAGGCAAGGAGGATAGGAGTGTAGATGCTTGTGATACCAAGTCCAAGGCATCCTTAATCATGTGGGTTTGGTAATTAATAGCTCTGATGGCTAGGGTGAAAGAGGTGAAAACTTTCTTACACAGCCTGTCCATGTTTTTGCTGTCCTTGTCAGTAGGCAGAAGGGACAAGGGTGGGCTCAGTCTTGACTGCTTGTCTGGGGCTACAGCAATCACTGTAGGGTCTGCCAAGGGGGGGGGGGTTCATAAAGAATTTGTGGTCATCAGGCACCTTGTAGAAATGATCAGGTCTCTTAGGAGCAGGTGGCTGGGAATCAGGATTTTTAGATACTGATGTAAATGCATCCAGGTATGCAGGTATAACTGAGGGGATGGCAGATGGTGAAGGAGATTCAATTTGCAATAGCTCAAAATATCTTTTTTGAGTTTCAGTCATTTGGGAAGTATCCCATTTGAAATATTCTTTCATTTTAGTTATGGTCTCCCCAAAAGTGATGTTCTCAGGTGAAGAGTCCCCTTCTATGGATTCCTCATCTGGGGAATAGTATTCCAGGGGAGAGGCTGTCTGTGATGAGTAGATAATAGACTCATCAGATGATGAAGAGAAAACCTCTTCTTCTTCTTCTTCATGAGAAGTGGGAGGAAGCATAGAAGTAGCTGAGGCAGGCCTTGGGCTTAGCACTGGGATAGTGGAGGGAGAGGAGGCCGAGGGCCTAAGAGCCAAAAAGACCTGCATCAAGGACTGAGTAAAAGATTGCCAGTCAGGTAATACCTCAGTAGAGGGAGATAAATGTTTAATTTTTTGCTTTCTTTTTAAAGGAATAGTTTTAGGTGAGGGAGAAGGCCTAGTTTTAGGGACCTGAGCTAAAGCAGAGGCTTCTGATTCTGGTGTTTGAGATGGGCATCCAGTGGATCCTGGTTCTCCCTCGACATTGGTAGAAACTGATGTCTGAGTCATCTCCGTGGACATGCCAGCCAGTACTTCAGCAATGGCTTCCTCAAGGGGAGCTGACAAAGTAGATGCCTCTAACGAATGTCCCTCAACCCCTATATCAGTGGCTGGTGGGGTGTCTGATGACAGAGAGGCAGAGGAAGCAGGTCTTGAAACCTTAGCCTTTTTCCAAGGTGGCTCCACCTTGGCAGCCAACTCTGGATCCATCCTAAGTGCTAACTTTTTAAGCCTGTGGTTTTCCAAGTATAGATTAAGGGCAGCCAGATGGCTTCTAAGTATTTTAGGAACGAAGGATTGGCAAATGGCACAGGTTGTATGGTTGTGTTCCCGGCCTAGACAAAAAACTATACAGTCATGGGCATCTTTATGTGGAATTTGATGTCCACATTGGCATTTGCCCTTCTTAGTGGACATTGGCTAAAAAGGAACAAGCAAACCAAGCTCAAGCAGTACTAATTAAATAATTCCCCAGCAGGGTACTTAGCTTTAGATGTCTTGATAAGTAGAGGAGTGATGCGATCGATCTGAAGTTCGACTGCAGCAGAAAAGTTCTGAGGTCTGTGTGTGCAGATGTCACATTTAAGGCTCCAGTTTTATGGCCCTGCATGTGGCATCCCACACACCAACAGCAACCAGGCTTAAGCTTTGGTATAGGAGCCGATGTTCGGGTTGCCTGAGGTGGAGAATCCTACAATAAGAATACTGCAACATGGGAATAGAAGGACAGCACCTATTCTGTTCTTCTGAAATGTCTTTTGCAGCTCCCATCTTTCATGAGTACTCTGTTAGCATGCCTTGTTAATAACCAATTCTGCTTAATATATACTTTAAAAAAGTCAGGGGTTCAATCACAGGTGAGTGCATTTTGATCAGTCTATTATCAACAGTTCCATACCCTAGAAATATGTTATCCTAATCTCCTTTGCTGCCACTGCTTCTGTAGCATGCAGTACTACTGCAGTCATCAAAAACATATCAGTGACAATGGCAGGGGTTCAGTTTCATCCCTGTGTTTTTTCTCTTTTGATACTCTTCATCTGTTACATTCCCATGAACATAAGCTATGCAGCCATGAGTGTGTACATTATGCTGGGTACATTTGTATTGTCCTACATAATTTATTTATGTAAATTTTTATGACACTGATCAGATGGACAGTTGGAGAATATATGTAAGCAATAGCTATGCAAGTGATCTGTGCATTTCATTTTTGCACAGATGTGTAATGTATTGTAGGGTCTATTCAAACTAGCCTACTTAACTGGCTACCCTTGTTAAAGTCTTTGTAAGACAAGTCATATGGGAGTTGAGAGTTCATTTCCCCTTGAGATCTGTTATTTCCTCTTTCTTATTGCAGTCCACCTGCACATATGATACTTCACAGGTTTGCATTTTTTATGACCCTTTGCACTATGACATATGTGTTGTCTCACCTTAACATTACAGCATGGAAATACAGACATGTGGACTGCAGTGCTGCACTGACTCTCTTCGGCCCATACATGTTTCAGTTTTATGCTATTGTTATGGTATAGGTACATGGCTAACTCTCTCAATTGTTGTTAGGTATGGTGTGTGTTGTTCCATCACATTACTGGATTACTTTCATTTCCCACATCTTCTGTGCATACCTCTCAACCGTCCAGACTTTTTACAACTTGTCCAGATTTTTGCCTGTAGTTTGGGCCTGTTTGTAAGTGTATAGGAGGAATATTTATAAATCTTTCCCTATTTGTGGGATTTTCCCCCACACATTATTCTTGCATTAAGAGGTTGAGAGCAATGTCTGTGTATAATTCGAAATGTCGTAAATGGTTGTTATCGTACACAATATTTATGCTGTTCCTTTCTGTGTAATGCTTTCCTATGCAAATCACTTTCCACCGTAATGTTCACTCTCTCCATTACTTTTGTTATTGAACTCCTCTGTAACCTCAGTGTCTGTATTGCTTGGCTTTCCATTACTCGTATATTTCTGTATTTATCTGTTGATGTTATTTACATGCTTACTACAGACCTATGTACACTCTTGATTCAGATAATGTGGTTTCTCTTGCACACTCATTTGTTTATATTATTTAATTAAACCTGGCCATGAGGTGCCTTACCATGATGTGGCCACAGGCCTGTACTGCGGACTCAAGGAGAGGCATTTCTTCCTGCTACATGCCTTGGCCACATGTATATGCGATTAGCAATATTGCCCATCATGTTAGGAAGGAAAATAGCGTTAGCTTGGCTATGATGCAGTCACACTGCTAAAGAATTCCTGCAAAGTTTTAAATTGAGCCTACATGAAATTTCATGAAAGTTCAAGTGTATTAATGACTGGAAGTTTCCAGATAAAGAAAATGCATTCAATAACACAAAATACAAGTCAGCAATGTAGCTGAATGCAGACCAATGACAATAGCTCAAATAATCTTTATTAAATCACAAAATGTATTTTATCGCCTTCATACCAGTGCACTTCATCAGATATACTGTATATCTGATGAAGTGTGCTGGCATGAAAATACTTATATATATATTCTGTGATTTAATAATGATTATTTGAGCTCTTGCCATTGGTCTGCATTCAAACTACCTTGTATTAATAACTGGGCTGGGTGGCCGCGGTGATGCAGTGGTTAGCGTTGCTGCCTCACAGCAAGAGGTTCTCTGGTTTGATCCTCAGCTGGGGTGCCTTATGTGCGGAGTCTGCATGTCCTCCCTGTGGTCGTGTGGGTTTCCTCCAGGTGCTCCGGTTTCCTTCCACATCCCAAAGACATGCTGTAGGTGGATTGCACACTCCAAATTGACCCTAGGTGTGTGTGTGTGTGTGTGTGTGTGTGTGTGTGTGTGTGTGTGTGTGTGTGTGTGTGTGTGTGTGTGTGTGTGTGTGTGTGTGTGCCTTCTGTGGAAGGTTGGGCGCTGGGCTGGCAACTTGACACTGTAAAACTCCACTGCCAATCATGAGCGGACAGTTGATCCGGTGTGGCAACCCCTAACCGGGAAAAGACGAAAGAAGCAGAAGAAGAAGATTAATAACTGGGCTGATGAGATAAATAATATTAGGCAAAGTGCAAACAGAACACATTTAGGAAAAGAAATGCTATCTGCTAGAAAAGATCACCCAACTCCTATTAAACATAATATTACAGATGGCAGCTTCGGAATTAGGATTCAAGTGTACAGCAATCTGAGGATCCTGATCATGTATAAAAAGAAAGAAAGGAGCAGGCTCACAACAAATAACTAGGAAGAAAAAGAAATTTATTGATGTATATACTGCTAAGAGAAACTATAACTAAACAAAATGACTCCATTTTGATGTGTAATACCCATACTAGAGGCAATAATATTTTTCAGTCACAAAGCATTCATTTGACAGAAAATGACATAATTATTGAAAAAGAAAAGGTAAAAAAAGAGGCAAGGGCAGTCTAAAATGAAGAAATCTAAAGGGAGCTTGGAAGCATTAAAGGACATTACTGTAAGGAAAAAAGGAGAAAGACTAAAGTTGGCAACATGGTTCAGGATGTGGAAGTACAAAGACAGCTAGATGAGAATTGTATACTTGCAAATCTTGTAGATGGCAAAAATAGTGAGATGAATGAGACTAATGGTGATGAAGAATATTCTTTTGTAATAACTGAAAGAGCCAACATTATTGAATTAGAGGTGGAGGATTCTTCAGATATTTTCAGAAATGATGTACAGGTCGTTGCAGATCCAGTTATCAAATGAAAGGATAATAAAAACTGAGTACAGTTACGCTTGCCAGGAGCAAGAAATACAGGATGTTTGTAGGGTCTTACGATGTCTTAATGTAAAAACAGCATGGAGCTGTTTTATTCATATTGGCTCAAATGCTCTCATCTTTAAGGACTTACTGTCAGTAGAGAGCATACAGCTCTCTTAGATAACGTAGCATCCGATGTTGTCAATTTTCATTCTATCCTGAACTGATGGGTTTGGATCTGATCCTCGGATCTGACTCAGCTGTTACTAAAGCTTGTGGTAATGAAAATGCTCTCTAGCTCCTCCCTTATCCCCAGTGGACCAACCCTAAGCTACCTCAGATCTCGTTTGCTGCTTTTTGCGAAAAGACATAGTGACGTGGTCAGCCTAGCTCTCGATATTTTTTCAGATAAGATGTAGTTTTTTTTCAATCTACATCTTTAAAATGTTATATTTTCCAATAGTTTCTAGTATTTTTGAATAACTTTTCGTATTACTCATTCCTTACCCTTGTATGTTTTTCATACTTCTCCACTTACCATTGTTAGTAATTTCTTCCTGTCTCTATAGATAGTACAGTTTATCAGTGACTCTTTTTCTTCCTATCTCTTTACCTTCTACACTGTTGTGCAGTACTTAATACCATAGTTGGTATTTTTTTCTCTGCCTTCTATTTCCAGAAAAAAAGCCTGTATTACTTAACCTTTCAGTTTATTTCTAGTTTCTACTGTAATGGCAGAGAAAGGCCCTTCTGGGTTTAACAAATGTGTCAAGTGTGGGCACAAGCTACCACTATCAGATGCCCACACATTATGTGTTTATTGCCTAGGACCTCAACATTTACAAGAAGATTTCTCTATATGCCATGGTTTCAATCCTAGAGCTCTTGTCGAAAGAAAATATAAGTCGATATTGAAAGGTTTATTACCATCCTCCTTTGGACAGGCGATATCTGGGGCTTACTCCCCTAAAGATAAAGATAAAGAGATGAAGGTTTCATTCCCGAAGCCTTCCACTTCACCCACTTTGGATTCATAACCATCAAAAAAAAGACCTAAATTGGATCCAAGAAGGTCCCAGAGTTCCTCACCCTCGGATCCAAGAAAGAAAAATCCACGGATCTGACTGTCTCAGATCCGATGAAAACATTTGGCTCAGACTGCTTCAAGTCCTGTCATTCTCCCCAGGATAAGGTATTCACCTTCCACTGACCCTCTGCCTTCCAAGGCATCTTCACCTTTCTAGAATGGCGCTGGTCCAAGTTTCCTTCTCTTGCCTTAACTCGTTCATCCAGATGTCTGATGGAAGAAGATATGGAAAGAATGATGTGGAAGTTCATCTCAGCACAGATTCAGATGGGTGTCTTGCCAGTTCCCACCCCCCCCCCCTGTGTCAGGAGTCCCATCCATCAACTACACCCCCACTGCAACCTCCTCCTCTGATCATTTTGGTGGTTTTAGAGTCCCTGGATCCATGCCCCCTGGATCCATCTAGCTAGAATCTAAAGATAGCTTTATCTTTGGATCTGAAGCTTACTCTGAGTGTTCTGGTTCAGATTTCTTTGGATCCAGATGATTCTTGAAGCTGAAGTTTCCCTGTCAGATCTGAGGTGTTGGTGTCAGTTCCGAAGTTATCAGAGCCATCTCTGCCCCTTGTAGCCTTGGGACTGGATAGCTCGGTTCTGGCTTCCTCCTCAGGGAGATTGCCTTTGGAGCGGGGGAGGATAGAGGTCCAGAAACTTGCCTTCTCTGCCCTGGGGTCTTCTCTTTCTCCACAGTGATTGGCCTTTGAGGTGGTGAAGAGGATATTCTCTGCTCTAAGAGGATGGATAGCTCTATCCTCCTCGGATCCTAAACCTTCTGCTCTGATGTCTCTGCTCTCAGAGCCTCATCATTCTTTACCACAGCGACAGCCAGTATGAGACTTTCAGGCTTCGCAGCAGGGTATTACAATTTCTTCTGATACCTCCCTAGAACATCCCACCAAGGAGGTCCCTAGGAAGAAGAAGTACAAAAGGAAGCACTTGGACTCTCCACAAGAGTCAGTCATGGAGGATACGGACTTCAATGAAGGTGAAGGGTCCCCATGATCACCTCCAGTAGATGTCTCATTTGAAGATATCCTTAAGATCCTAAAACAGAGAAGTGGTTGAACCCCAGTAACCCTTCATCTGAGGAGTTGGTATTCCTAGAGGCTTTTGGTACTGGCCCATCTGCCTCCTGGGTTACTCCACCTGCCAGGGAGCTCATTGAATTGCTCTATCAGTAGGCATGAAAGGAACCTGACACAGTTGAACCCATGCCCAGAAGACTGGAAAAAATGATATAAAAATAATGATTAGAAAGAGGACAGTGGAAATACAACAAGGGCATCCATGGATATGAACATTTAACTTATTATAAAGTATTGAAATATCTGAACTTGTACAGTGTCTCATATAAATACTTAAGAGTAGACCTCATTCCGGTGTACAGGGCATTTAGAGACCACTACCTCTGAGAATGCTCGGAATCATAAAAAAGTAGTAGTTAGAGTTAAATAAAAATGTGTTAGAAAATTTATTTGACATTTTTGCAGGTTTGTTCCATTGTACAGTTAATTTTTTGTTTTAATTTTTTATTCTGTACATGGCTTTGCCTTCCACATGGGTGTTTTAGTTTATTAGTTATTAGTTTATTAGTTTAGTTTTTGAACTTTTTGAGGAAAAGGTTTTGTGCTGCTTTCCTGTTTTATTGACTTTTGCTGCTAAGCTTCCCTTGGAATCAAGCACCATTTTCAGCTTGACCATGGAACAAAGTACTAATCCCTTGGTCAGACATTCTTCTAGATGCAAAAAGAAAAATATTAGTAGCTGGTATTTTGCCTTGGCTGCAGGTAGGTGACTCTGCTGTCGCCAAAGCTGGTTCCTTAGACTACTCATCTTGTTCTTTGTATCCCTCTGGTATAGTCCATACAACCACTGTGGACTGGGAGTTAGCCATGTCACCTGCAGCTGTTGGGGTCCTCTCAGTGGGCAAGAGAGAGAGAGAGAGAAAGAGAGAGAGATAGAGAGAGAGAGAGAGAGAGATGGTCTTGCTGACCATCGAAAAAGGGGAAGGAAATATGCCCTTGCTTAGCCAGAATGTTGTACCCATCTGTGAGGATGCTGTTGCTTAAAACGCCAGGTGTGTTTTATCACAATTTCCTGTCAAAAAGATTCAGAGGACTAAATGTTTATCTTTTCTCCTGTGTGAGTTACACTGGAGAGGAGTAATTTTTGAACTTGGCACGAGGGCTTGTGCAAGCTCCTGTCCTTTCTTGTAGGGTAGTTTCTGGTAAAAGAAAAGAGGATTCCTCTTTCCATGAAGAAGTTAAAAAAATGGAATCTGTAGCAGATTGTGAATGGACAGATACAGTTTTTTTTCTCCTCGAGTTTCTAATTCAGATACTGGGGTGGGGGGGGGGGTGATATCTGATTCTCCTTATGAAAGATTCTCTTTCTCTGAGACTATTTCCAGGATGAACTGGTGTTTTCAGTGGGAGAATATTGAGGTTTATCTGTCCCTAAGAAATTTTATGATTTGTTACAACTGAAATTTCCAGAATCTTCACATATCCCTCCTATTTTGTCAGCCTTGGAAGATATTTTGGTCAGAGACTGTGGTCTCACTGAGAGTAAGCTTGCTGCCCTAAGAAGCAGATAAATTTTGCAAAATTCCTCGGTCTTTCAAGTTTTTGTACACCAATCCCGGACCAGACCTATAGCTTTAGTGAGTCTAGCTGCTGTTAAAAATTTTGTTAATTTTAATCCTTCTCCTTCTGATAATGATGGAAAAACTTTTGATAAGTTTGGGAAAAATGTGTATGCTTCTGCAACTTTGAGTTTCAGAATTCTAAATTGTTAGACTCATATGCAGAAGTCTGTATTGACTAATTGTGAAAGTATGAAGAATGATTTGGCATCAATTTCCCCTTGAGAAGAAAAATCTCCTCTAAGTAGTTTCTATTTCTCGAATCATTATGCATTGTTTAAAATATGTTTGTGGCTCTGTAAGTAGTACTTCTAGGGCTGCTGAAATTGATATTGTTTTAACTCATTTAAGCCTATAGCACCTTTTTTGTATTCTTCAATCTAACACCCATAGCTCTTCAAGATGTCCAGACATTTTTGGGGCTCTGGCTTTTATAACTAAGTGACTTAGCAATTAATAATAGGCAGTATTAGAAAAGACAAAGAATTATTAACAAAATGACACTAAGATTGTTTATCTGGAATGTCCTGCAGTAGAGAAATAAATTACTGTTTGTCACCTATTATTAATGCTTTCATATTTATGTTCATATTTTCATAACTGAGTGACCTACATGTTATTGAGGGGTATGGTATGAAATGCCATGGTGGGGGACAGGAAAATTCATTGTCAATGTCTATTTATATTATTTCACTATACAGGAGATATTGTGATTTAAGTTTGTTAGGAATTATGAAAATAAGCAATATCTGAATATGTACTTAATACTTCAAAAACAAGTGACTTACAAAATGATTGCATTGCATCAGACAAAACCTTAGATGTTGTTGAAGCAGTCTACCTTTGATATTTGAACTGTAAATTACACATCTTGAGAGATATTCAGTATTTCTATATTGCCAATTATACAATTAAGCATATGTTTTCATATTTCTGTAAATATCTCAAAAAAATGCACATAGTGATGGATTTCTAACAATTTCTGATTAAGTTGTGCAGTTTCCAAGATATGATGATTTGTTTGTGAATGTTTAGCGAAAAATATAGTTCGGGTTTCTGTGCATTATAAAATAGCATTTATCAAAAGACTGAAAACACTATTACCATTGTAAAGAATACTTCTTACTGATACCATTGCTGTTTGTACAGTTTTAATAGCTATTGTTCACAAAATATTTTTTGTTTGTCTTATGCTTTTTATGTTGATTTTCAGAAATGGTCTGAAATGCAAAGATGCGTGTAGGCTGCTAGTCCACACCCTATAGATGTTAATGAATCAAGGAGCTTTGCCTGGCTGCATTTTCAGAATTTCCCAGAAGATGTCAAAAATGAAATTTTGGATTTTTCATTGGACAGAGATTTGATTTTTGGACCTCCTGCTGCAGAGGTTATCAAAAAGTGTGATATGAGAGGAAAGCTGATTCAGGGAATCTCTCAGATTTTTCATCCCTCCTTTTCGAAGTTCTGCTAGAAAGTCCCTGCTCCCTCATCTAACTTTGGTAAAAAGCAAAATAAGCAGTCTCAGCAGAATACTGTATATACATAGGCGTTTAAAGAACAATGCCAGGGAGTTTCCAAAAAGCAAGCAAGAACCCCTCCCCCAAGAACAAAGGCCAGTCAAATAAGTCAGAATGAATACGTAAGTGGCCTTGTCCCCCATCCACCCTGGCAGTCCCTTAATTCAGCCAGAAAGTCTGAATTTCCACTTCCCTTTTTGGCAACAGATTGTTTCAGAGAAATGAATCCTGAGTATGAGCCATCTAGGCTACATATGGCAGTGGGAGGAACTTCTCCGCTTTTCAGAGGATTCCTCATCAACCGCCGGAAAAGAATCTTCTCTTTCCTCCTCTTTTACATCATATGCTGTCTCAAGGGGTAATAAAAACATCTCCTCCTTCGCAGTTTGGGGAAGGATTTTACTCAAGAATGTTTTTATTGTCAAAGAAAGAAAATTCTTAGAAACCAGTTCTGGGTTCTTTCTTTCCTGAACCAGTCTGTGGTAGTGCCAAGCTCAAAATGCTTCAACTTCACAACCTGTTATCCACCCACCATTTCCTGTTTCATGTTTTCTAGTAACCTTAGATTTAAAAAAATGTATATAATCACATTTAGATTTCAGGTATTTCTTAAGATTTTGAGTGTCTGGATCACATTATCAATTGTCTACCTTACACTTTGCGCTATCCCCTGCTCCAGGAATGTTCTCAAAGTGTCTAACTCCTGTGACAGCTCCCTGAAGGCTGCAGGTTATGCACATTTTCCATGTTTAGATGACTTACTTATCTTTGCAGAATCTTTTTCAAAGTGTCTGGAATTTCTGTGTTCAGCCAGAGATCTCCTGCACAGGCTGGGATTCTAAGAGGACATTCAAAGTTCTTTTCTGACTCATATCTCACAGGATTGTGTTTCCTGGGTGCCTACTAGACACCTCAGTACAAAGAGTTTTCTTTCACAGGAAAAAAATCAGTCTATATTTAGATCTATTCCTGGGGTTTTCCTCTCAAGCTTTTGTCTCAGTGAGGGAAAATCTCAGAATTATGTAAGCCACAAGAGTCAGAATCCTAATTATACCTCTTGCAAGACTCCATATGAAAAAGATGCAATGATGTCTGAAATCTCTTTGGTCCCAGCATTGTCACCCATTGTATTTTCAAATTCTAGTTCTGAGATTTGTGAAAGGGGAAATCAGTTGGTGAAGACATCAAATTTCACTGAAATCCAAGTTTCCCATTCTGCCCTTTTGTTCCAGCACAGTCTGTCACTACAGACACCTCAGACTTTGCTTGAGAAGCAGCATCAATGGGCATAAAAGTTCAGGGTCTTTGGAACAAAAAAGACAAACCAAAACACATAAACATGAAAGAGATTTTCGTTCTTATAAATGCTCTCAACTCTTTGAATAATTTGTAGTTACCAGGACCTCTTCAAGTGTTTGCAGACAATACCACAGTGAGATAAACAAACACAGGAGAACTAGATCTTATCAGTTTTGCAGACAAGTCATGTTGGCAAGGGATATAGCATTACAGCACAGTCTCACCCTACAGGTATCTTACATTTCATCATAGCAAAACTGTGTGGTAGACAAGCTGAGCAGGGCCAGGGCAGGGCCTCCTGAATGAAAATTAGATTGGGGGTCTTCCAAGATTTGATCCATCTGTGGGGAATTCCTCGGATTGACCTTTTTTGCCTTCTCTCTAAACAATCAGTTGGAAAAATGTTGTTCCTGGACTCCATGCAAGAGATTGTGGAAGTCAGATTTATTTATTTATTTATTTATTTATTTATTTATTTATTTATTTATTTATTTAACATTTATTAACTGGAATAGTCCAACTTTGTGAAAAGCTCATTTTCAGTGGAGGCCCCGGGGAGAAAATCTCCACAAACAATTTTACATTGTTTAGAGAAGAAGAAAACAAAAATTATGAATATCATAAGAACTCTTAATGTCCTTGGATGGAATGTTCCTGTATGCCTTTCCACCTTTTTCTCCAATATTCAGGGTACTTCTGAAGATTCAGGACTCCCCAAAGATAATTCTGTTGACTTCCTTTCTGTCCAGGCAACAGTGATTCTCTCTACTTTTCTAATTGGCCAGGAGCAAGTATCTTAATACTTCCTCACAGACTGGATTTACTCACACAAGATCAGGATGATAGAGTCTTAATACCTTTTAGGCACCTGTTTTCTCAGAACATAGAAAATCTTATATTAGCAAATGGAAAAGGTTTTGTAGTTGGTGTCAACAAAAGAAGTAGCACCCATTCAAGGGATAGTGTTCCTCTGGCTTTATAATATTTATGTAAGTTGCTGTTCCTGTGAAGTTGGCCTTGTAAGCATGTCTGCCCATGGATTCCCCCTCTTTCAATGCAGTGTTGTGTAAAAATGGTTTTGAAAGAGGTCGCGCACAGGAAGCCTCCCAGAAAACCAATTCCTGCTCCTTGAGATCTTCATTTTGTTTTAGAGAAGCTAACACTCGCTCCATCAAAACCAGCTCATCAGGCTGAATTGTGGTTCTTGACATGAAAAACAGTTTTATTCATTGCTCAGCTTCTGCAAGAAGAGTATCTGAGTTACAAGCTCTTATGTTGGGTTATCCTTATTTCATCTTCCTCAGAGATAGTTTTTTTTGTGAACTAATCCTTCCTTTATTCCTAGAGTGGCATACAGGTTTATCATAAAACAAAAACCAAACTGCAGAAAACAAACAAAAAGGCAATGTGGTATAACAAACCTTCCAAATTTATTGTTAGCGCTTTTGGGCGTAACAATGTACGACCTTCTTCAGACAGAAAACATGAAATAAAGAACTTTCTTGGTTTAAATAAACCACCAACAGTGACATCATCAAATCATCAATTCAAAATTAAAGAAACATTTACACATAACTAAAACATAATATGTATGTATATAAAAACACATATATGTATATATTTTTATGTTTATATCAATAAACACCCTCTCTAGAACATATAATTGTAATCATTAAAAATGAATTTAACTACAGTATGAAAATCTTATACCTGTCTCCATGGCAAAATAAAAAAAGCAGGTTCTTACAAAATTAACATTTTTCTAAAGATTTTAATCTTAATAAACATTTTAAAGAATATGACTCATTTAATCCTGGGCACATATAAGCATTTGTTAGAACTTACCACCACAATTCTCTTTGCTCTAATAACAATATATATATATCTTCAAAAATCAGGGATAGCTATGGGCTCCCTCTGTGGGGGGAGCTTTGCTAATTGTGTCATGGCATATTGGTGCAATGCTATTCTGCCATGACTATTTTAAACAGCATGTTGTATGGTATACACGCTATCTAGATGATATATTTGTCGTGTTTAATGGTGATGAAACTCATGCTTCTGAATTTGTTCAGATACTGTCAGAGATGACCACCTTTTTGAAATTTACATTTGAATTTAACAGTGATGTTATAGCATTTTTGGATGTGTTATTAACTAAAGACAGGGTTAATCAATGTTACACTGCAAGAATATATCGCAAACCCACATATTTGAGCTGTTTTTTACATTTTGAAAGTGCTCATCCATATTATCAAAAGCGCTGTGTTATAAAGAGACAACTTGTACGGGCAGCTCGGATGACCACACTAGAACAAGATTTTTTAAATGAGTGTCTTTTGCTTAAAAAAAATTTTCTAGCCCGTGGGTACCCACTAAAATTAATTGATGAATTGATATCTGAGGTTGCCAAGAAGTGCATATCAGGTTGGTTTAGACCTATATTATGTAGTCTTGCACAAGTAGAAGAAGAAAGGCTAGACAACTTAACACTATCTAACAGTTTTCAAACTGATAAAAATTATTGTAATTTTACATTAACTTTTAGTACTCCATTTTCACTTGATGCAAAACAAGTAACGGATATTTTATGTAAAAATTGGGCCATGCTTATTGATGATGCCCAAATTAGAGACAAAGTCCCAGAAGTACCTAAAATAATTTATAAAAGAGATCTTAAAAACTTTATTGAGAGGGACTTACATAGTAATCATAGAACTCGGGAAAAGTTAAAATGTGGAAGTTGCAATTATTAAAACTTCAATTGGATTTTCAATAAGAAATTTTACCTATTCTATTAGTGGTAGATGTAATTGCAACAGTCCTGGAGTGGTTTATTTAGCTGAGTGCCAAAGCTGACCACAGTTTTATATAGGAAAAACTGAAAGACAACTGAAGCAATGAATTTATGAACATCAGTACAGCATACATAAGAAGGATTGCAATAATGCATTAGCAAAGCATATAAATGCACCAAATAATACCAGAAATGCGGTAGTTCGGTTTCTATAAAGGCTGTCTTCCGAAATCCAAAAATACGTTTCACCAAAAATCACATCCAAGGTCTGCAAAAACAAACCTCTTTATTCACTAACAACAAGAAATGGATTTAGCACTTTCATATCCACACTGGAGACCTCATCAGAATCAATTATTAGCACTCCATACATTTCTTTTATACACGGGCATTTAAAAACAATTAATTAATTAAGAATCAATCAAATAATCAAATAATGTGACATAACATAACAATATCATTGGCTGGCCATATTAGTTCTCTTAAACACTGAAAAAACAATGAAAAAACAACAATACATCTTTCTTTTGAAACTGGAAAAGACATAGAAATTTGTATAAAAACAGATTATATATTGTATGTAAATGGCTTAGGCATTATATATGTCTTTACAAGTATATTTTTATAAGTATTGACTCCCACATGTATCGACATTCATATTTACATACAATGATATTGTTATGTTATGTCACATTATTTGATTACTTGATTGATTCTTAATTAATTAACTGTTTTTAAATGGCCGTGTATAAAAGAAATGTATGGAATGCTAATAATTGATTCTGATGAGGTCTCCAGTGTGGAGATGAAAGCGCTAAATCCATTTCTTGTTGTTAGTGAATAAAGAGGTTTGTTTTTGCGGACCTTGGATGTGATTTTTGGTGAAACATATTTTTGGATTTCGGAAGACAGCCTTTATAGAAACCGAACTACCGAGTTTCTGGTTTTATTTGGTGTTTTTACTTTCGAAAGCATGTAAATGAATATCCAGGGCATTCCTTCTTATTCCTTGTTATAGAGCAGGTCAAAGAAAACATCAGAGGTGGCCCATGGCATTTGTTATTGGAGCAAAGAGAACTGTGGTGGTAAGTTCTAACCAATGCTTATATGTACCCCAGGATTAGATGAGTCATGTTCTTTAAAATGTTTGTTAAGATTAAAATCTTTAGAAAGATATTAATTTGATAAGAACCTACTTTTTTATTTTGCCATGGAGAAGGTATAAGATTTTCATATTGTAGTTAAATTAATTTTTAATGACTACAATTATATGTTCTAGAGATGGTGTTTATTTAATTAATTTAGTTAATTGATGATTTGATGATGTCACTGTTGGTGGTTTATTTAAACCAAGAAAGTTCTTTCTTTCATGTTTTTGTCTGAAGAAGGTCGTACATTGTTATGCCCGAAAGCGCTAACAATAAATTTGGAAGGTCTGGTATACCACGTTGCCTTTTTGTTTGTTGTATACAGGTTTATCCTAAACCAATCTATCAATCTATAGTCCTACAAAGGCACTCTGGAAGGACGACCCACAATCCGTTAGATTATTGAACTTTAACAGAGAAACGTTCAACATGTAAAAAAAACATTGAAAGCACAGAAATGCACAAATGCTTAACAGGTCACTTCATTTTCGTCTTAAACAAAACTTCTTCAGATGTAAACATACCATACCATTTGGCACGTTGGAGATGTTCTGAAACTTTGGAAGTTGACCTGCTGTTATATGATATAACCCATAAAACCTACTGCAGCAGTTATCATTTGAAAATCTACTGTTATACTAAATTTACTTACATAACTGTACTATTTATTCTATTGGTGACATTGTATAATGTGACTGTTGTTCCCACATGAATCCTATTACTGTCTGTGACATAAAGATAAATGTAGAAAAAAGAAACATGAAAAAAGTAAGTAAACAGAAAAAAATCAGATTACTTTATATTTCTAGGTAGGCTAAGCAAAGTCAGGCTAAAAGAAAAGGGTGTGTAGGTATGCTAGCAAGATTTTACCAAGAAAAACACAATGCTAGTTGAGAAACTAGCAGGAAACATAAACTATTTCCATTTAGCTGGTGATCAGATGAATGAATACATGTCTCTGTGCCTGAATTTTTTCACACTATAAATGCTCATGTGATTTGCTTTCAGTTGGCTGGGTAAGTATAAATTTAAATTGATTAAAGTTCAAATCTTTAGATTACATGATTTATGGAAAAACTGACATTACAGTGCTGTATCTCTGTCAGTGCAGCTGTACTGTCATTATATCAGTTTTCCATAGATAATGGAGACAAATGTATGCATCCTCAGAAAAAATTCATGTTTTTCTTGGCTGTGAGATGTGCATGCATATGCTTTTTCTTGTGCAAAAGGTATTTGTGAAAAAGAGTAAAAGAGAGAGGGGGGGTTAGATATCTCTCTCTCTCTCTGCCCATAGAGAGCTCTCTGGGTTTTAGAAATGCAGGTATATAATTTTGAATAGAAAACAAGTATATGGTATACCCACTGATGGTGTCATTGAAGGATTTCAAACTACTGATAAGACTCGAAAGAAATGCTATAATATAAGCATTACTGACTTCTTCCAGTAACTTAAAACAGCTGTCAGTGGGTCAGTGGTATTTCTTTCAAAACTTTGCTTAAATAAGTAAAAAGTGATTATAGTCACTAATCCCAAAGCACAACTTCCTGAACATCAAAAAAGTACAGTTGTGTACACTTACCATAAATGTAGATGTTCGAGTGTATTCACTGTTGCAGTCATTACATTTGGGTAATCCTGCTGACAGGTTGCCCTCAGTCAGCCTGAATTCCAAAGTCCTGGGTCTTGCGTCAGCTGCTGTCGCCCCTTCCCTGACGTCAGATCATCAGGGGTATAAAAGAAGGGGCCAACACCATTTTCTTTAGTTTTTCTTACTCCAGATGTCAGGTGCCCCCTAAAAGGGTAGCCAAAATTTATATATATATATATATATATATATATATATATATATATATATATATATATGTAAATACATGCACCAATATAAACTTTACCTTCCCCTACAAGCAAATACACCACATAGGTTGCATAAATCAAAGAAGTAAAGATAGGTTCCATCAGAAGAAAGGGGATGGTGGGTGGGTAACCTGGACTGCAACAGTGAATACACTCGAACATCTACATTTATGGTAAGTGTACACAACTGTACTATGTTCTTCATGTTTCACTGTTGCAGTTATTACATTTGGGTAGAGTCCCAAAGCTATGGTTGGGAGGCTGGAGCTAAACAGCATTAGGAGCGGCTATGAGGCCCTGCAGAACTGCAGTGGCAAAGCCTGCCCTGGATTTAGAGTAGAGTGGCAGATGACTGTGCTTTGTAAATGTGTGCACTGAACTCCAAGTAGCAGCCTCTAAAATGTCCTTGGTTGGTACTCACCTGAGAAAGACTGCTGAAGTGGCTGCAGCTCTGGTTGAATGCGGCCTAATGCCCTTTGGCACTGGCTTGCCATGGTGTAAGTAGCAAAAACGAATGCAGTGGCCTATCCACTTTGAAATAGTCTGCTTTGAGATAGCCTTTCCCTGTGATCCTGCAGCATATGCCACTAGTAATTGCTCTGTCTTTCTGAAAACTTTGTTTCTGTCCAAATAGAATCTAAGCTGTCTTTGTACGTCCAAAGAATGCAGAATTCTCTCCCCCTTGTTCTGTGGATTTGGATAAAACATTGGCAGATGAATAATTTGGTTAAGAGCCACACTGGATACCACCTTAGGCATAAATGTTGGGTTTGTCCTCAGAGAGACCCTGTCTGGATAAAAAATGATAAAAGGTTCCACAGCCATGAGTGCCTGCAGCTCTGAAACTCATCTTGCAGAAGTTATTGCTAGGACCAGAGCTGTTTTGCAAGATAAAAACTTTATATCAGCAGTAGCAGCTGGCTTAAAAGGAGGCAGGGTGAGTTTTTCCAAGACATAGTTGAGGTCCCATGCAGGCATTGGTAAACTCCTTGGAGGCCTTACATTTTTGGCTCCTCTGAAGTACTGCTTTAATAAGGGATGAGGAAAAATTGGTGGCTCTGTATTGTAATGAGCTGAAATGGCAGAGGCATGAATTTTAATAGATGAAAAATATAGGCCTTTGTCCAGCATCTCAGTTAAGTATTGCAAAATCTGCGGAATATTTGGCACAGCTGTATCAGTTCCTTGTGCCTGGTTCCAAGCACAGAATCTCTTCCATTTTCCAGTGTAAGATTTTCTAGTACTCCGCCTTCTGGCTTCCAAAATGACATCCATCACAGCTTTACTGAGAGGTGTGTTTTGTATGACTACATTATCCGCCATGCTGACAGGTTTAAAGTCCTGATTTGGCTGTGCAGGATCTGATTGTTTTGCTGGGACAGTAGATGAGGTATTTGAGGTAAGGTCCAAGCTGGGCATTGAGATGAGTTCCTTAGTATTGGATACCAGTACTGATGGGGCCAGTCTGGGGCAATTAGTATCATCTTTGGCTTCTCCTGTCTGACCTTTAGGAGTACCTTGGGGAGGAGAGGCAGTGGGGGAAAGGCATATACTGAGGTTTTTCCAGCCGAAAGATAGGGCGTCCACTTTCCATGCTTGTCTGTGATAAATCCTTGTGCAGAATCTTTTTAGTTGGTAGTTGTGAGGGGAAGCAAATAAATCTATGTCCTGGCATCCCCATTTCCTTGTTATCATGCTGAAAACTTGTGGATTCAGCTGCCACTCATGGAGATCCATGAGGTTTCTGCTTAGTTCATCTGCCAGAGTATTTTTCCTTCCTGGCAGGAACTGTGCCTGCAGATGTACTTCGTAAGTCAATGCTGTGTCCCACAAAGTCATGGCTAGTCTGCAAAGGGGGTAAGAATATGTGCCCCCTGCTTGTTTATATACCACATGACCATGGTGTTGTCTGTCTTTATCAGTAGTTGTCCTGGATGAAGTAGGTCCTTGAAGGCTGTCAGGGCATTTTGAACAGCTAGCATCTCTTTTTGATTGATATGTAGATGCATTTGGTTTGAGGCCCATGTGCCCTGAATGCATCTTCCTGCCATGTGGGCCCCCAGGCATAATCTGATGCATCCGTTGTTAGTGTCTGCCTGGCTGTGGGTAATGTGAATGGCTGTTCCTTGTTTTGGTGACAAGCCTTTGCCCACCATCGAAACTCCTGTTGCAGGCAGGGAATGAGAGTAATCATAATTTCCAGGCTGTGGCAATGTTGAGTCCAAACACTTTTTAGGTACCATTGTAGTTTCCTCATATGCAGTCTTGCATATGGAATTAGTAGGATGCAGGATGCCATGAAGCCCAAAGCCTGCAGAATTTTTCTTGCAGATAACTGGGTCTTTGTTGCCAACATTTTGAAATAGGTAGTCAGTTGCCTTTGTTTGTATGGCGTGAGATAAGCCATCTGGGCAGTTGTATTTAAGCTTGCACCCAGGAATAGTATCTCTTGAGGGGGTACTAGTTTTGATTTCTTTTTGTTGACTGTGTACCCTAGACATGTTAGAAGTCTTGTCACAAACGCCAGATGCTGTAGAAGAATGGCCTTCTTCTCTGCTTGAATTAGACAGTCGTCCAAGTAAGGATATATTTGTATTCCTCTTTGTCTGCAAAATGTGATTACTGGTGCCAGGCACTTTGTAAAGACCCTGGGCGCAGTAGATAAGCCAAAGGGCAGTGCAGAGAATTGGTAATGCATGGAGCCAGGCTTGAATCTGAGGTATCTTCTGCATATTTGTCTGACTGGGACATGCAGGTATGCCTCTTTTAGGTCTAAAGTCACAAGCCAATTGTTCTTGCCCAGCATGGGCAGAAGCTGCTGCAAAGTCAACATCTTGAATTTTGGTATATCCATGAATGTGTTCAGAATAGATAGGTCCAGTATTGGCCTCCAGGCCTTGTCCTTTCTGGGTACCAAGAATAGTCTTGAGTAAAATTCTTGATCTGCTCTTGCTCTGGTACTTCTTGAATGGCCCCCATGTCCATGAGGGATGAGACTCGTTTTTGTGCCTCTGCCCATTGATTTTTTGGCAGATCTGGCCAGCCATTTGCCTTTGGCAGGGTATGGAAATGGAACTTGTAGCCTTGTGACACGATATTTAGAACCCACTTGTCCTGGGTTATGATGTGCCAATTTTAAGAAAAAAGTGCTAATTTTCCCCCTAAGGGTGCTGCCAGGAGATAAGTGCTTGGTGCAGGCAGGGGGAAGTCATTGGGACTGTTTCCTGTATGGTTGAGATTTGTCTTCTCCAACTTTGGAGGTAGAGGCACCCTATTGCTTTGACCTGTATAAAACTTGCGCCTCGGGTCTGCCTCTAGGGCATCTGGGTCTGCCCAAAGGACCAGCTCTTTGTTGGCCAGTGTCTACTAAACCTAGGTAGCTGTACTTGTAAAAAATCTTTGACAGTTTGTATAGATTTAGCTTTGTCCTCCATTTTCTTTAACACCTCTTCTGCCTTAACACCAAATAAAGTATCATGCTGTAAAGGTGCATCTAATAATTTAACTTTGACATGATCAGGCAGATTTTGTTCCTTTAACCAAGCATGCCTCCTAATTACAGAACCCGTAACTGCGGCCCTGCAGGAGGCCTCCAAAGAATCAAAACCACATTGCAAAGTATGCTTTCCAACTATTTCAGCTACATGCAATAAATCCTGCATTTCCTTGTTTTCTGCACATTCAGAGTTTAACAACATTTTCTGTTTAAGCAATGCCATGACATGTTGATATTTGAGCATATGAAACTGACAGTTTAAGGCCCTTATAGCCAAGGTAGCAGATGTGTATACCTTTTTTCCCCATCTATCCAGTGCCCTAGAATCTCCGTCAGAGGGGGTAGGGTTTTTTGCAGCGGAAGCCTTAACTCCTTTGGGACCCTGTGAAATAGTTTCTGGGTCTGCAGCAGGGTTTTTAAAAAGGAATTTATGAGAGTCAGGAACCCTGTAATATCTGTCAGGCTTAACAGGAGCTGGAGGTAAGGAGTCAGGGGTAAGACTATACTCCGAACACACATCATCTACAATGTCTAACACAGGTGGAATGGCTAGTGGCCTGTGTTGAGGTAGGAAAAGGAAATCCCTGAGCCTCTTTTTAGATTCGGAAAAATCTTGGCTCTCCCAATGGAAATGCTCCCTCATGGTTTGCAAGGTTTCCCCAAAAGAATAGTCCTCTGGAGAAGAAGCTGAAGGTATAGATTCTTCAGCATCAGAATCCTCATAGGGGGGAAGAGAATATTCCTGATCAGAAGAGGAATCAGAAGAAATGGAAACCTGATCTGAAGATCCATAGTCAGTCTCTTGCCTAGGCCTCTTATCAGTAGGGGGGTGGGAACCCCTGATCAAGGTAATCAAGTCTTCGGCCATTTTGAGCATCTGTTTTTTGGGTGTAGAGGCCTGACCACGTGGCTCTTGAGTTTGTTTCTTTGCTTTAGAAGTTGCTTTAGTCTTTGCCTTTGAAGCTGAAGTCGGTTTAATGTAAAGATGTTTAGGTCTGAATACACCCTCAGAAGCCAGTGCCTGCTCAGCGGCTCCGGACCCATCTGAAGGAATAGTATCCGAGGCTCCAATACCTTGAGTTTCCAGCGACATGGCTGACGCTACTTGGGAGTTGGTAGTGGCCTGCGACTCTAAAGTTGCAGGCATCAGGGGCTGCAAAAGCGCCGAACTGAGAACCCGCGAACTGATGATTGGCTTAGGAGTAGATTCGTCGTCAGTTTTGGGCCTCGGTAGTCTATCTCTCTCCTTTTCTTTGCGTTTTTTGTGAACTCCGGTAGTTGGATGGCTATCCGACAACATTTCTGGATAATTAAACTGGCGTCCAAAATAGTTTAAAGCAAAATCATACCGACGCTTAATAGTGCGTTGGTTAAATCTAGCACAAAACTGACAACCAGAAATGTTGTGATCAGGGCCTAGGCAAGGAATACAGTAAGAATGAAAGTCCTTATGAGGTATTTGCTTTCCACAAAAAATACAGTTATTTACTTTTTCTGACATCGGTCTGGAGCAAGAAAAAAGTTTCCCCAATGGGGTACTTAGCTTTATTGAAGACTTCAGATCTGAAACTCGAACATGAAAATCTCAGGAGTCGGCCAACCGGCACTTGTAAACTGCTTCAGCTTCGGGCGCCGTATGGCAAGAAAGACTGAAGAAAATGGTGTGGGACGCATCTTTTATACCCCTGATGACCTGATGTCAGGGAAGGGGCAACAGCAGCCGACGCAGGACCCAGGACTTTGGAATTCAGGCCGACTGAGGGCAACCTGCCAGCAAGATTACCCAAATGTAATGACTGCAACAGTGAAACATGAAGAACATCATAAGAAATATTTATGGAAACTTCCTTTGGCCTAAAAACAATATATCTGAACTTCACAACACTGAAGCATGCAAGACATCCCACATCCCACATTGAACTGATGGCAGAAGAAAAAACAAGCTGTCTCCTTTTGCTATCAGTCAAACAGAAAATGTAGAAGAAAAAAAAAACAGAAAATGTAAAAAAAAAAAAACATTACACATATTTTTCTTTCACGTACATGTCCAGAATTTTTGACATAAAAAGCTGGAAACCCTTGCCTGAACAATCACACAGTACATGTCCAGAATTTTTGATATAAAAAGCTGGCAACCCTAGTCTGAACAAATGAATCACACAGTGCTCTCAGGTCACCCCATGAAAACAAACACATGCAGCTAGTAGGAATATACAGTTAACAAATTAAAAAATAGTACCTTATTTTGCCATGTGGTTGCTGCACTATATTTTATGTAATGTACTCAGGTGACATTTGGACATACTATAACTGTTAGCTTGTTGCAGCTGTGACACGTAATACTGTGTAATAGCTTATGCTGTACAGACACTATCCATATTTCTCCCTTCCATTAACATTCTTCTGCTTTGGAAATCCACAGTGGTGCAGCGGTAGCGTTGTTGCCTCATAGCAAGAGGTTCTTCCGTTCGATTCTCGGCTGGAGTGCAGGGAGTTCCTTCTGTGTGGAGTCTGCATGTCCTCCCCATGGTTGGGTGGGCGTTCGAAAGACATGTGTAAATGGGCGTGCCTTCGTTGAAGGTTGGACGTCAAGCTGACACCTCAGCGTTCATGAAAATCTACTGCCAATCATTAGTGGACCAGAGTTCTGCTGTGGCGACCCCTAACCGGGAAAAGCCGAAAGACAAACAAAACATTAACATTCTTCTGCTTGCAAGTCTCATATACTGTTTGCTTTAATTCCTTTATAGGACTACCATATTCCACCTCTCATGCCCTTGGACTATATATTGACACCTCACCATGCTGGTAGATATTACCTGCCATTTGCATTAACCTGTTTTCCATCTGCTGAATAGGCACTATGTGCCACTGTAGATATCTGCATGACAGCGTTTTTGGAGCACAGACATTTCCTGGGTAGAGTGCCCATATACTGGACAGCTGCAGTCTCTCATCTTAGTCTTTACTCTGTTTGGCATCTCTTTGAACATTATAGCATTGCTAAGGGATTTGACTGGTGCATCTTGATTTTGTATAATTTTATTGCCTGTATATGCTGTCATGCATCTCTGTGCCATATCTGACATCGGTAAGTTAGTTTGTATTCTGTGCCCATAGTAGGACTTTGTGTTGCAGCATTACCTGGAAGTGCAAAGTATGACATTGTTCTAACATCTGAATCTCTAATGGTCCCTGATGAGTATTCCACACAACGTACTGGTTACTCTCTTCTCACTGTAGGTGTATTGGTAATTTCACCAGTATGATTTTTCCATGTATACTGTACATTACCGAACTGTTGCACTATATGTGCACTGTGTATGTTCTGACTGCCATATCACTTCTTTATTAGCTGATGTATTCCTTGAAGGAGTGAGTACATGTTGCTTCCTTGACATTATTCATTGTGAATCATACTGCTCATTGTAGTTTGATTGTCTATTTTCCATGCCTGTAGCCTAGTATTACAATGTTGCACTAATCTGCACATTTACCCTTTGTGTATTGCAGCTGTAATAACACTTTATTGTTTGTTACTTTGGCATTGTACTCACATTTTACACCATTATTCTGGGAGGCAAGAAGTACATCTACCTGGTGGCTCTGATGGGCCCTTAAAAAGTAAAATTTTCAGTGAAGGCTTTGTTTGAATTTCAACTTGAAGTAAAGATATAAAGATAAATAAAGTCTTTGTATGTGGAGTGAATGCTCCTCCAAATACCCACAGGAATAATAGCAATGTCAAAAACAATAAGGAGGAAAGCAAAACATGCAGGAGCTATACCTAGTAATAGTACTGTTCTTCTTAAAAATCCAAACTGCTAACTGATAATTTGGCATTAAGCCCTGGGTGTACATCTGATCTAAGCTTCATAATCCATATGTTTTCTCAGTTAAACCTTTCCTTAAAATGAAAAGGTTAATAGTCCATAAATGAATATCTACGTTAATAGCTCCCCCTTTTTCCTCTTCAGTTCTATTTTATGCTTAATGCATTTTCATTTTAATATGAATTTTATAGATGGATGTTGAATGGTATATGTAGATATATATGTATAGGTGTATATATATTTCTTATACATGTGTATTCTATACATATATATTTTCTATGTTGCATTTACTATTTAGTTAATATGTAAATGCATTTTATATGTTTTTTATATGTTTTTTATATATTTGCAATACTAGATGTGATATGTTTATATACCTTTAATAAGTTAATATAAGTGCTTTAATTGATGAATTTCCCGCCTTAAATGCTATTTAAATTAATTATTTAGATTTGTGAATGTAATGAGTCTGAAGAAGCCGTCTAGGTGAAAGCGCTTACTCTATGTGCAATAAACCACTTTTTTACTGATACTCTAGTGGACTTTGATTTATGCTAGCTATTGGATTTGCGTGCTATCTTGTACTTTTGTGGAGAACAGGACTTGATATTTTATGTGCAGTTTGGATTTTTAAGAAGAACAGTACTATTACTAGGTATAGCTCCTGCATGTTTTGCTTTCCTCCTTATTGTTTTTGACATTGCTAAAGATATAAAGATGGCCACTTAGGATTTTTAATACTGCATAGGAAAAATTAGGGATAATGTCTGGTACTGTAGTGCAGTTGAGATGAATAGGAAATAAAACTTTGAACAACAAAATATTGACAATGTCATTGCAATCAAAATCAGGTCTAATTTTACTAAGCCATTACATGTGGTAACATTAACAGTGCAACCACATTGTTAAGCCCCATTTACAAATCATGATCAAAGCACTGCAGTCATATCTAACGTTAAAAACACTAATGTCATGGGATCAGACAACACCCCATGATGCTTTCATGCAGGTATAAAACAATATTTCACAACCTATGTAGATATTATTCATCAATAGTCTTACCACCAGATATATCTTAAAACATATCTGTAATGCATGGCAGCCCCTATCCATAAGGCTTGATCCACAGCTGATCATGAAAGCTATAGACCCATCCTTCTTACCAGTATTATGTGCAAAGTAATGGACCACTTAATCACTCTTATATAGATATATATATATATATATATATATATATATATATATATATATATATATCTTATTACGGGTTTGTGAAGAATACATCTTAACTCATACTTGTGCTCACCTTGGCTGAGACAGTTACAGCTGCCCTTGAGGAGAGATTTTCAATCCACTTGGAATACCTGAATTTTAATTAACCTCCTAACACCCATTCCATGGACTGGGATTAAGTATGTACACAGAGTAGCAATGGTAACTATGTAAAAAGTACCAATAAAACAAGACAGACCCACGACCTGGAAGGTGGCTCTGGAAATCCAGAATAAAAAGCAGATAAAATACTGGTGTTCCTTCTTCCGCTGAAGCAGAAAATGAAAGGCTGCAAATTGAATAAAATTTTCTTGCTTTAATGAAACAATCGAAACCAACAATCTCCTCAAGCGCTTTCGCTCAGCCTGGTGCTGAGCTTTTTCAAGATACAATGAAATCAAGCTAGCTGCTCTTTATATACATAGTGAAAATCTAGTCAATAATTCAATTAATAGGGAAGAAGGTCTAATTAACCCTTCAAATCCCTTACTTGCACTAAACATATTTGTGAACAACCATTGCTAAGCACAACTCACTGCAATGTTCAGAAGTGTGTATATATAAAAGCAATAATCAATTGTTAATGTGTACATAAATTGCCATAAAAATATACAATATTAAAAACAATATTCAAAAGTCAATGCTGTGTACTTATTTGTGTATTTAATATTCTACCCAACCATTTCACAATAATCAGGTAGTAAATACTGTAATGCCTTGGCTAATGAATTTGTGACTTGTAAAATCTATTAATAATTTAATAGCGTAAAACACTCCAAAAAATATTTAAATATGATGTGTATTAATTAAAATGTTGTTTCTGTATGTAAATCCTAAAAAACACTAAAAAACCAAAAATTTATAATTTTGCCTTCCTTAGCTTCAAGATGCTGCTGATGCTATAAGCGTCATTGAGCCCTGGTCGCCTTCCCGCATCTAATCTCAACTGCCATATTAATTCTTTATATTCTAAAAGAGACCCCCAGTCACCACCCCTCCCATCTATCTTTACCTGTTCTAAGATAGTGAATTTAATTTCCATATTGGGACAAAAAAGGGAATGTTTGTAGAAAGCATTAGTTTCCTTTTTCTTAATTATGTCGTACTGATGTTCATAAATGCGCTTTCTGAGGGTTCTCTCAGTCTTTCCTACGTAGAAACTTTTACATCTTGTACATAAACCCAAATAAACAATGAATTTAGCATTACAATTATAATAGCCCCATGGTTGACATAGGAATTTTCTTGATGGTAAATATAACCTATGTCCATTAAGTATAGCTGGGCATTGTTTGCACATTCCACACTTATATGTGCCTTCTTTTTTATTGCCACTGCATGTCATTGGTTTAGTCTGATTCATTTCTAACATTTCTTTTATATTGGTACCCCTACGTCTAATAAATCTAGGAACCTCTGGGATCATACTACCCAACCTGTCATCCAGCCTTAGGATCGACCAGTATTTCTTCACACTATTTTCCACAACATCATGGTCAGTACCAAAGGTATGGATGTACCCTTTTTGTTCCATGTTCTGCAGGCTGCAGCCTACTTGGCATATTAATGTACCCGTAGTGTCTAGGAGAGGTGGATATTTCATTTCCCTGCAACTAATAATTTCTGCTGCTAATTCTTCAACCAGAAGGCTTGGATACCCTCTTTCAAGGAATCTTTCTTTTAGGAAACTAATTTCTTCCATAAATACCTGTGTTGTGTTGCACATTCTGGAGGCACGGATGAATTGCCCCTTAACTATGCCTCTTTTTTAATATTCAGGGTGATTACTTTTAAAGTGTAAAAAAGCATTTGAATAGGGGGGCTTCCTGAACACACTTGATATAAATCTATTAATAACTTTGTCCTTAACTAAATGCACATCCAAGTAATTCAAGTTGTCCAGACTCAATGAGTGTGTGAAGGTTAAAAAAGAAGTAGTGTTGTTGATATAATGAATAAATTCCTCCATGTTTGCCCTAGTACCACTCCATATAAGACAAATGTCGTCAAGAAATCTGACATAATGCTTAATGTGCTGTGCCCACTCTGTGCCAAAAATGTATGTGTGTTCCCATTTATGCAACACTATGTTTGCATAAACTGTGGCACAGGCTGCCCCCATTGCAACACCTGATTTTTGCCTATAAAAGTGACCATTGAAACAAATGAAATTATTTTCCAGGATTAATTCCATTAACTCCACCAACAAGTTTGTGGTGTTTGAAGTAAGTTTCGCTTCTTTAACTAAAACATCACTAAACCATTTCAGTCCTGTGGAATGTGGTATACTAGGAAACAGTTGAACAATGTCTATAGTTACCAACAATGAATCTGGATGGTATGATAGGTATTGTAAACCCCTAAGAAAATCCCAAGAATCCCTGCAAACATACTTTAAAGAGGCAGCAAATTGCTTCAAAGTATGGTCTATAAATTTCCCAATAGGTTCTGTTATACCCCCTTGTCCAGATACTATGGGTCTGAAATGTAGAGGGTCAAGACCTTTGTGTGTTTTCGGGATCCCAAATATTACAGGAATTCTTGGCTTGGTAACAGTTTATTTGGGTTTATGTACAAGATGTAAAAGTTTCTACGTAGAAAAGACTGAGAGAACCCTCAGAAGGCGCATTTATGAACATCAGTACGACATAATTAAGAAAAAGGAAACTAATGCTTTCTACAGACATTCCCTTTTTTGTCCCAATATGGAAATTAAATTCACTATCTTAGAACAGGTAAAGATAGATGGGAGGGGTGGTGACTGGGGGTCTCTTTTAGAATATAAAGAATTAATATGGCAGTTGAGATTAGATGCGGGAAGGCGACCAGGGCTCAATGACGCTTGTAGCATCAGCAGCATCTTGAAGCTAAGGAAGGCAAAATTATGAATTTTTGGTTTTTTTAGTGTTTTTAGGATTTACATACAGAAACAACATTTTAATTAATACACATCATATTTAAATATTTTTTGGAGTGTTTTACGCTATTAAATTATTAATAGATTTTACAAGTCACAAATTCATTAGCCAAGGCATTACAGTATTTACTACCTGATTATTGTGAAATGGTTGGGTAGAATATTAAATACACAAATAAGTACACAGCATTGACTTTTGAATATTGTTTTTAATATTGTATATTTTTATGGCAATTTATGTACACATTAACAATTGATTATTGCTTTTATATATACACACTTCTGAACATTGCAGTGAGTTGTGCTTAGCAATGGTTGTTCACAAATATGTTTAGTGCAAGTAAGGGATTTGAAGGGTTAATTAGACCTTCTTCCCTATTAATTGAATTATTGACTAGATTTTCACTATGTATATAAAGAGCAGCTAGCTTGATTTCATTGTATCTTGAAAAAGCTCAGCACCAGGCTGAGCGAAAGCGCTTGAGGAGATTGTTGGTTTCGATTGTTTCATTAAAGCAAGAAAATTTTATTCAATTTGCAGCCTTTCATTTTCTGCTTCAGCGGAAGAAGGAACACCAGTATTTTATCTGCTTTTTATTCTGGATTTCCAGAGCCACCTTCCAGGTCATGGGTCTGTCTTGTTTTAATAGTAACTATGTGTAAAATTAGCTGGATAGGGAACTGATATCATGAAGATGGCATGTTGCGAGTAAAGTAGGTCAAGTATTCAATATGTTAGTATGGTACTGCAAGGGCCACTAACTGCTCCTGAACCTTCAGTATAATCCACTTGGATGTCCAAATTGACTCTAAAGCTGCCTGGATTATCCAGTTTACTGATCATTTTAATGGGATTTGATTACTTTGTCCCTTGCTGATACAGCACTGTTCCAGTGGGATTAGGCATGACTCAGTCATTGTGCAAAAACAACAGGCTGCCCCTTAGTAAGAATAAAAGCAGCATAATTATTTCAGAAAGCAAACCATTCCGGTGTCTTATTATATGGAGGCAGAATAACTCAAGTTAAGAATCACCATAAATGATGCTGAAATGTTGTAGATTACAGTCTCATTGTATCACAAGGTTTGTACAGTTTCAATGAAATCCTTAACTGGGTCTCACATTATTCTTGGTGGATTATCCAGTCTGTCAAATGAGTTTGACCCACTGAAGTATAAAACATAAATAAATCAGTTCTCCAGTGAATCACGACATTTCTGTGCTTTAAACAAAATTCCTAGTTCAAGTGCAAAGCTCCTTAAAACTACTCTTTATTATTTGACTTGTGGCACTTCCTGAAAGGTGTCCTATACCTCACTTTCCAGTAAACAAAGGACTCCTCCTCCTCTTTCAGATGCTATATTTTGAATGTCCTCAGAATAAGGCATACACATATGCAGACACAATTAACCTTAAAATCACTCTTAAAATTACTAATTAAGCAGGACTGATTCAGTACCCAGTGCCTTTCCCTCCTTTGCAATAAAGCCCCTTTTCTCAAAAAACAGTGCCAGTTATTAACAGCCTTTAAGAAGGGAATATAAGCCTGTCTTCGATTGTATAAGTTCCATCCTTAGAAAACTGTGGTCACTCTTCTGATAGGCCCGCAAGGCATAATGATTTATTAATCAAAGTATGTATGAACCTATCCCTTTACAAGGCATAGTTGAAGCTTTTATGCACACTACCACAATTCATTAATTTCAGCAAATATACAAATATGTGATAGAAATCTCCTAGCTTTGTTTATTTTTTCTTGGGAACTGTTATCACCACATCGTGGGATTTGGTCTTTTACTATCTCAAGGTATTTGAAATGATTTATTAATGAAATAATCTTCCATATGCATGAAGTTGCAATAGCAATTGATTAGTTTTTTTTTACTGTACTAGAGTCAAACATCCCAAACAAGCATGTGATGTTTATTAGGTTGTATCACAAAAACACGGGTAAAAATGCTTTTAAGACTAGTATGAAAAATTAGTGGCTAGTTATCCTGTTTTTGGCACCCTGACACAATCGTGTTTGTGTAGTTAATGTAACAACACCCTGTTCATTTATTTGACTAAAATAATTTAATTTTAGTTATTGTTGTTAATCAGAGTGAGTCATACTTTTTTTTCATTTAAGACGACAGCATTCTGCCACACCATATGATGCTGGTATGGCAATGTTTCTACTTTGCACTACTGGAAACAGTAATGGTACTGGACCTGAATGTATACACTCAAACATTCATTAGGTCAAGAATATGCACGTGTTTTTAATTTAACCAGGACTGAAACTTAATAATTATAGCTTACATATATGCATGCATTAGTTCACAAAAGTGATGTTCAAGGAAGTTAATTCAAAGTGTAGGTGCTAATACATGTTGCAGTGATGAAGCACATGTTTTCATATTTAACACATTGATGTCACTGATTGAACCAAATGCTGTTTAATTAAATAGTGGCAAAGCTGGATGTATGTGATGTTGTCTTAATTATCCACTATTAGCAATGATGCAATGAGTGTGTTTTGGGAAGAACAGTGAATTTGGATTGGTTGTTGTTAAAATTCCCTTACTATGAGTGTCTTCACAAAGGTTATGTACTTATAAAGTATATAATATCTTGGTTTAACTAAGGTTTTTAGTGCACGATTAATATACAGCTGTTTATTCAAGATCCTATGCTATGCAACCTCAGACTGTAACAATAACAGTACTTTGAAAGTAATTTTATAAGTCTGTGAAATATAAGAAATGGTAGAAGCAATATATGTCACTGGTTAAAAGAGGTGGAAATATCCAACTGAGCACGGTCACTTGTGTTCTTGTTTTGATGATGATAATTCTGTACTGAATCTTCAAGTATTGGAAGGTATGAGACCAAGAAATCTAAATCAGATACAGTGTCAATGGATTTTAGTCTTATTGACCAAACACAGACTGCACAACCACACTGCTTTGACCAACCACAGCAAATTAGAGGTTGGTATATGCCAATGTTGTTTAGTACTACTAACATTTGTTGGCATACTAGTTATAATCCATATACTTATTTTTTCTTCTTTTGATTATTGAATTTATGCAGGTCTCACCTAAGTTGTATTTCAACCACCACCAGCAGAAACTGAATGTTCTAGTGAAGAACAAGTTGTAGGTCATAGTAATTTTCAGAGTCAAATATATTACATTTGTATTCAGACTGAAGTGATTAGTAATGTAGTACTTAATTGCTTTTAACTAGAAAAAACTATTGAAATTTTGAAAAAAAATGAGTAAATAAAGTATATTTCTTGTTTATATTTAGTGTTCTAATTTCTATAAATGAATTAACAACAAAAACAGTGCAGACATTGAAGTGTCCCACCCCCCATTTTGTTGGGCATATGAAAACATTGAAAGAGATTCAGACCAGCACCGCTGTAGTGGATGCTATGATACAGATCTTAAGTGTCTGTGTACTTCCTGCTAACAAAAGTACACAGACTAATTTTTAATCATGGTTAGATTCAGAAAATTAAGGCACATTCCAGAAGGAGGTGATTTCGAGCCAAGTTTAAGTGATGATGGCTCAGACTGGTAAACTGATAACACCGAAAAATCAATGTCTTTGGACAGCATGGGGCCACATTTCAAAAAATTGGAAAGTTGTCGAGCACACCTAAAAATGCTGTTTACAGAAAGCAGATTCCAAGATGTGGTGGTAGTTTAAGCAGCTAAAAAGAGAGTACAGTCTAAAACAACAACAAAAGCCTGTAAACTACTGTATAGTGTTAACAGAATTTGGTAGCTAAAGTGTCTATGATATCCAGGTCCACAAAAAGAGAAAAAGTGAAGTAAAAGCAGGAAGAACTGTAAAAATCTGAAGGATATTGAAAGCAGTGTTGTAGAATAAAAGAGGGAAAAGCAGATAGTAATGGCAGCAGAATGAGAAACTTCTTCAGTCACCTTAGAGAAAAAGATTGACCACATGCATTCTGAACTTTTTAAGATAAATGGTTTCCTGTTGGAATATATAGAGATACATAATAGAAAGCTGTAGAAACTAGAAGATGTTTAACCAGGCATTCAGTGGATATAAATAGCATGCAAATTCCTGAAAAATAGACAAAAGAAAAATGGTTGAACAGCAATTAAAATATGAACAAATACCACAGCAATTGATTGAACTTAAGGATAGGTCTTACAAAGAAAGCTTGAGGTTTAAAGCAGTACCAGAACAAACTGAAGAGAAAGATTGTAAGACTTTATGAGAAAATGCCTCAGCAAATGGAGTGCACTTTCTATTGCTGATATTAAATTGGAAAGAGCACATATTGTAAATATTCCTAATTTGAGACTGAAAAGCAGCCAAGCTCTTTATTGATTAAACTGCAGACATACCAACTAAGAGAGAAATGCTTTCTATTTTGCATAGAACATGACGAATTTTAAACAGTGGAGACACAAAGGATTATGTGGATAATGACTTTTCATTGAAGCACAAAGTAATATAAATTGTTTTCTTCCTTCCTCAAGACTCTGCAGAGAAATGAAACTTTGTTTCAGGTTACTGCATCCAGCATAATTTTGAGTCTTCTACCAGCTTGGATTTAAAACCTATGTAGATGTTCAACAGGCACAAGATGACCTAGCAAAGAGAAAATAAGATTTGGAGGCAGGTGAATGTGATGAGGAAAAAAACACCCAGTCAACAGGTGTAGACAAGCAAACGATGGAAACTTCAAGAGAGACATTTCATGAAAAGTTCCTTCCTGTATTCCAAAATAAAATGATGGCTAAAACAAAGAAGATGAGACAGTTTTCAAAAATGTGGGATATTCCAGCAAAAAAAAAAAAAAAAAACACAAATGAACATTGAGTGAGGCAGTACTTAAAAAGGATACATGTTTATATGGGAAAGGATGTTATATAATCAAAATGTGAGCTGCATTATAAATGATACGTTAAAACCATTGAAATCAGTAAGTATCACAAAATAACTATATGGTTAATATAAATGAAATCTAAGTACTGGATCTCAAATTTGACTTATAAATGAAAGTTCATATCTAACTGAAAGGTGACTACACTGCATACTTTCTTATGAAAATCCCTGTTTTCAAACTCCTTTTTAATAAAGGTATTATTTCAGCAGGAGAAAAAAAGGAGGAAAATGAAGTAAACAAATAATGAATGAAAAAAGAAAACTGTTATATCATGGTTTGGAAACCATTAGTCAGTATGGTACAAAATTAGTACTGATAATTGTATGCACCAGATCTAGGAATGAATACAAAAATTAATGAGACAAATATGGTGTCTGGAAGTGCTCTAGATAGCAAGATTCACAAAAATAATCCACTGGGAACATGGACTGATGGAATTTGTTTAAATGCAGGGAAATACATGTATTTGTAAGGATGACTGGTATAATTAAAATGTAATAGATTCACACTTGAAGATATTTTAAAACTATTGTAATCAGTAATTACCACTGAGAAAATAACTACTTCATTTCATTCTGTATGTTCTTTTGTTGAAGTCATATTTGTTATCAGGCTTCAGAATGGGAAATTTTCAGTCTGCAGGCTGACCTGTCTCTAATGCTGTTGGAATGTAAGTTGCCTTCCTTGACGAATATGGGCTTGATTGAATGAGGGTTGAGTCAATGTGTTTGGATAGTTAAGTTTTATCTTTTGAAAATAGCTACAGTATTTGAAATATCTAATGAAAGCTAAAGGGTATGATCTACACTGCTTGCATAAATTAACAACTTGTAGAAATTAATATACATAATGAAGATATGGATATCCTGGCTAACTAGCAACACAAGGATAGTGAGACAGTTTCAGAAATAAAATGCTGCATGCAAGTGAAATAAACAGATCAGTGAGTTATACTAGTTGCTCCCTAATGCAAAGGAGTAAATCAGAGTTTGAGTCTGATTAGGGAGGACTGGAAATGCTATCCACTGCTGTTTGTATGGAGTGTCAGCTCTGTTGACTTGAGAATATGTATATAGTTAATATGCTGTTTACTTATTGCTTGGTGTTGGTGGGTTAGGGAGGAAGGGAACTGTGTATTCTAATAAGAAATTAGTTTCAGTTGGGTCAGTATTATGAAAATATTATATAAGGTAACACAAAAAATAATAGAAACAGACTATGAAGGAAGAGTTTGTAAAAAAAAAACTAATAATATAAGTTAAGAAAATTAAAATATAAACTCTACTGTGGCACAATTTGACTTATCGATTTCGTATGTTAATGGATTTGTTGACCAGGAAAACAACAGAACAAGATACTGACTTATATTTACAAAAATAATGCAGTGATAATAAGGTCACAGGAAGCACACCTGAACCATAAAGAATAAGAAGGTTTTGGAAAGAAAAGTGGGAAGCTGGGTTTCTTTGATGAAATTGAAAGGGAGCAAAAGAAAGGGGTCTTAATGTTTGTTAATATGGTGTAGGAATAAAGTGTGAGAAACAAATAAAAAACATGCAGGCAGATTTATAGTGCTGAGAGATTGTTAGCAAGATGTAAAGATTAAACTGGCTACACTGCATATTCCACCTAAAGCAGTAAAACAAGATATAAAGAATATTATGGAGATGTTATAGCCTTTTTATTAAGGACAGGTGAAAATAAGAAGACATTGGAACACTATAGGAGGACATTTCTAAATGTCCAAGATATAATAGAACACTGGCTGAGGACAGATACTATGTGTATGTGTTTGGATTTGTTGATGTAATGAAAATAATACAGAATGAAGTGGACTATACACATTTTCAGTAATGTATGGTTCTTCTGTAAGATCAGACAGATGTTAATATACTGAAAGAATACTGTAGAAAAATACAGCTGATGGTTGTGTCAGGCCATCCACCTACACAAATTAAATTGTTTTGTAAGCGAGTAAAAGTCTGTTTTGGTAATTATTGACATTTTCCAGTATCTCTTCAGAAAAGAAATTCATTTAATGACTGGGTAGATCAAGCTTTTACTGAAATGTTATTCGATTTCAACTTTAACAGTAATATGTTTGAAAATAATTTGGATAGTTGTAATCTGAAGATTAGAGATGTGGTCACAATGAAACCAAAATGAGATATGGAATAATAGTCACTGTAGGTATCCACACAGCTTATAAAGATAAGAGATATACACAAGCAAAAAGAATACGTGTAACACAAAAGGTTGAAGAACAATTGAAAGAAGCTAGAATGTCTATTCAAGTATATTTGGAAAATAAGAATGAACAAAGAGCAGCAGTTTCAAAACAACTATTTTTTGACAATAACATTAGTGCAAGCAAACTTGCCCCCTGCAGAAATGTAGTAAAAAGTGTGTTTGTTAGTTTGGTGTTGTTAGAGGTGAAGGGGATATTATTTACATGTTCATTGTAGTTTTCAATTTTATGATGGAAAGTTTCAGTGTTCTGAGTTTTCATTGTTTTGGGTTTTCAGTGTTTTGGGTTCTTGATGTTATATTCTCAGTGTTTTGAGTTTCAATGTTATGACAATTCAATGTTTTGAAGTAGACCCGCCACAACACATGACTTGGTACAGACCATCCCCTTTTTATGCAGTCATGACAAAATAAGATACTTGGGAAAGACAGGATGCTGTGCAAACAGCTAAAGTGATGTGGGAAGAAATTACTGAAAAGATTAAAAGGAAGGTAAGACTATGGTAATTGTTATTTATGGGCATCAACAATAAGATAGAAGTGATTAAGATGTTTTTGGTCTCACTGTTTTTTATGTATGTCAGTTTATATCATTCAGATGAGAGATTAGATATGGAAGAATATGAAAAAGGAAATTAAGGAGTTTGTTTAAGATGCAGCACAGAAAGAGTGCAATTGAAAAACTTATATTGCTTTAAGGCCACACACCTAAGATTCATTTATTTGATTTAGGACACAGAATATATGCCCATATGTATGCACAAGATAGGCATGGTACCTAATGTGGTAACAACAAGATCACACTTGGGCATTTGGCAGAACTAGGATAACAATATAAAGAGCATTACATACAGCTTTATTTTCATAATCTTAAGAAAAATCTTTATGTTAAATGAAGTTAGACAGAGAAAACCCTTGGTAGTGACAAAAGCATGGGAAAAGAAAGAACAGGAGATAGTAAAATTCTAACTAGTCCTTTTTAACAGTATTTACTGCATGGAGATGGACCATTGACTGGAAAAGAAGCAGGAGTAGTAGTTATACCAAAGAAGGGGAAAGATACTCCTGATCTAGGGTCATGAAGACCCATTTCAATACTAAATCATGACTACAAGTTTTTTTTATGATCATTAACCTATTTTTGGATAACATTTCAAATGGAAAAAATGAATAAAACACCAATACATTATACTACATATGGTAATAAAAAAGACACAGGAGAAAGCATAATCACTATTTGGAGAAGAAATAACAAAAAAAAAAACAAATTTTTGGAGCAGATGATAAAAGAAAACGAGGGAATAAAATGGGATGAAGCTAGACAAATGTTTGGGTTATTGAACTCAGATCAGCTAAACTTGCATATACAGGGGTGATGTTAGTGTTCAGGGAAGATATGTGGAGATGGGATAGTAGTTTTGTTAAACCACAAATAATAAATTTGATAATTGAGGTCCGAACAGAAATGGCAGACCAGAAAAGACTAATAAGTAGAGCAAATAAGACAATTTTAGATTTGCGAAGACAAAATAGTATAAAGTTAAAAAATAGAATGGATGAAATGATTAAATAAAGATATTGCAGATGATCAATGGAGAGAAATATGTTTTAATCATAGATATGCAACTAAATCATGAACATTTTTTATTTTGCATTGAAATGTATCCCTAAGCGACTTCAAAAATGTTCCTGCAAACAAGAGGCATATGTTTGAGATGAAATGGCTCAGAAAGAGGTTCTTGGGTTCATATATTTTGGAAATGCATGGAATCGCTTTAGCACAAAACTAATTTGAATAATATGCTAATTATTTTCTTAGAAAAAAAATTAACCTTAATATGGGGATGCTTTTGATGAATTTGTGTAAAATAGCATATGCTAAAGAGGTGAAATCATTGATATCTTTACCACTAGAAAATGGAAACCAAAACCAACCCAGAAATACAAGAGGTGAAACAATGGTTACAGAGATTAAAAACATCGAACTGAGAAGTATTAGATATCAGAGACAGAGCTCCATAGTAGAAAATAGGCTGTATGTGATTCTGTAATGGAAACTGAGCTTGAAGAGGACATTGACATAGAGCGAAGTACCAAAGATTTATATCTGTTTAGCAAGATAGACTGAAAGGTTTGAAGTCACTGGTCCACTTTTTAAGATTTGTAACATAATAAAAATAGAACAATATGATTACTAGTTAATTTCCCATCTCATTTATGATGTAAATGGTTAACTTGTGTGTTTAATTGTTTTTTAAGAAGTGACGCTAAATCAAACTTAGGATTAAGATAAGCTAGTTGATTATGTTTGAAGTAATGTAATTAATGAAGGTAAGTTATTGAAAGTTAAATGTAAGCTCTGACTGTCTGACATGAGGCTAGATTATTATTTAATAAACATATAATTATAAAATGGTTGTATCAGCAATTAGTGCCAAATAACAAGCATGTATGCATGGGAATTGTACAGAATGCAAAACTGAATGCATGGCACTTAATAAATTATTTACATTGTGTACCAAAAAGAAAAAAAAAACAGTTTGCAATACCAGATAATGAAGTAATATGTTATTTTATTAAATGCCGGGAGGAATAAGTACTGTACTAACGTTATTACAGTGGACTATTGGCAAAGTGTATATGAGGCAAACTAATGAAGTAAAGTAATATTTCATTTCTGCTGTGTGGCATAAGTGGATAAAACCCTTATTTTGACTCAGATGACTTGAGGTTAATTAATGGCTCCAGCACAGGAAGAGCTGGGCTGTGGAGAAAAGGAATGAGTGGCTTATGCTGGCTCATCCATCCAGGGGAAAGGGAGAAGAAGATGTTGGTTCTGATTGCCAGATGACTCCCTTGCAGGGAGAGGCTTGTGCATTCACAGTGGCCATAAAACCTGGATTTAGGGTCTTAGCATTCCTAAAGCTGTGATGGTACAGGCACATATGTGTGTGTGAGCATAGAAATATCTTGGGGAAAGTGTAGGATACCCCTTTGTGATGCAAATTCCCACATCAGCCACCATGCGATGGAGTTAAAACTGTTAGGAAAAAACTCTAATAGCAGTGTAGCTCAAACCAATTCTGTAGCTGAGAATGCTGACATAGTAAGAGATAGCGTGAGACCAGCAACATGTTCTGAGTACAACATCATGTATTGCTAATAATGGGGAAGTTGTTATTAGACTTAGATAAAAGTACAACAATACTTTAAATAGTTAAAAGAAGAGACTCACTGAAGCTTGCTATTGTTTTGGCTGTAGATTACTTAAGCAGTATAACTGACAAAGTCTTGCTCATACGTTCAGCAAACCTTTGATCATTTTAAACATTTTTAGGGATCGGACTAGCAGGTTTAACATGCTTGTGAATACTTAGGATTACCTTAACTTGTATAACTTCTGAACCTTTGTTTTTTCATAATTGAAAACTGCAAATAAGTTAGTAATCTTTATGAGGGCTCCACATAATTGTTACTTAAATAGTCTCAGGAAGAAATAGTTCATCATTGAGTGTACTGACTAATACATAACAGAAATCTATGGCTCCTGTGAAAACTCTAGATATATACAAGAACAGTAATGGCTAAACTGAGGAAAATATACAGACAGTGGAAGTGTGATTTACCAAGGTTAATGACCACCAGGGTCTTTATAAGTCTAACAATGCAACCCAACCAAAGGAAGTTTCTAGAGGTTATGTGCGGGGGGGGGGGGTAGGTTGAGCATTACTGTCTGCCTCTTTCAAAGACATGGGGCTAGACCCAGGGTCAATTTCTGATTTCCCATCCACTGGTCAAGACTGTGCTTAAATACGGTTAGGGTTGGATGTAGAGCTGTTCCAGAGAATGAGGATCCTCTGAGACACATATCCATTTCACCAACATGTCCTATTTATGTCACAAGCAAAATTTGAATCCTTGAATCAAGTTTTTCTGATGTTCATTTTGCAGATGTGCAAAAAGTCCATCAGAGCTATATCTGTTGATGCATTGTATGCCATGTGTTTATTACTTGCAATTTCCTGGTAAGAAAACTTTGTGGTCATTCCAGCTGTTGCATATGTCTGGTACGTACCTCTCAACCTCTTAGAGAAAAAAAATTGGACAAAGTCTAAAATGATGGGGGACAAATAGGGACAGATTTTAAATATTGCTCTTACAAACTTAGAAAGTTGCTAGAATAATAGGTTTTGCATTAGCATGAATTTTCGGAAGGATGTGGAGTCTTAAACTCAAATGTTTATCATCATGTAATGACTTCTATCCTCAGCTATTTGCCAGAAAGGAACAGATTTTAGGAGGAACACACCAAAAATATGAGGCAAAAATCTAGACATTCTGTGAAAACCTGTACAATTGAGAGGTATGCAGTGGTCAGGTACATGTTGAAGCAGTCTGTTATGTTCAGTATGGCTGAGATGTCTCTGGACAGATAACGTTTCTTCTCGGTCGATATATCTTATGCCTAGAGTAATATAGTTTACTTCTAATTTATCCTCCAGGAAATGAGCCATTATCCACTGTCATTCCACTCTTTATTCTTCTCTCTCAACATTGTTCCATGGCTCTTAGAGCCCTGCATTGACAGAATATGAAATTACAGTGCTAAGTCAATGAAGTGCAGCACCCATATACTTGTATGCTTTATTTAACTAGTGAAGATCATCCATGCTGCATTCCATAAAGAGCTAGAGAGCTACTTTATTTAAATCCCTGTGCTTAACCATGTAAATATTAGATGGAGGAATACAAAGTAACTTCATCTCAGAGCAGACTACATAGTGGACAGGCCATAAAAATAGTTTCAGCGCTCTGGTTTTCAAGTCACCAATGTCCATTTGAATTGCTAAGTCAACTGAATGACTTTTATTATGGTTTGCAGTGATAATAACCTAAACTGAATAACTTCATAATCAAGAGGAGTTCATTAGCAACAGCTAATAAGGTAAGGTAAACTTGATGCTCATCTTGTTTTGAATAGAGTTGGCATTAGAGCACAGTGTCCTTGCAGTGCCCTGCTTGGGACCAAAATAAAACATGTTGCACTTATTAGCCTTTGGCAACATTTGGGCATCCTGTATAGTTCAAGAAGTAAAAAGTAGTAAAAAGTGACCTTATACTTTGCAAAGGCATTTAACATAATCTCATACTCAGGTATTATAGTTAATCTCTATCAGCTAAATGTCAATCCCTGTATAACTCAATGAATAGCAAACTGGCATGATGAAAATATATGCACCCTTCAAACATAATGTAACTAAAGCCATAGAGTTGACTTCCACCAGTAATGCTGCCATCTGGCAATGATATATACTGACACAAATATCTCTCAAATAACAGCTCTGACCCCATCCATTAGCAAATACAAATGGGATACAACAGAGTAATATAGTAGATCACAATAACAGGGTCTTGGGTTCAGTCCTGACTTATTGTCTATTGTTCATTGTGTAGTTTTGCATGTTATCCCTGTGTCTCTGTGGATTTTCTCCAGGTGCTTCACTTTCTTTTTACTGCCCTAAAACATGCTGTTTCATTGGTTACTCTAAACTGTCCACATATATGGCATTTACCCTTGACCTTATGGCCTGAATGATTGCTAAAAAGGTTTGAGAAATATCAGTTCATTTACCACCTTAAGAAGTGAATTAAAAAATGAGAAATAGGAAGGTCATATTTTAGTAACGGAATATGATTTATAAACTAGACTGTTTCTTAGTTTCCTAGACAATAAAAATAGTATTTATAAGTAATTTACAGGGCCCAAAATAGGTCATTTTGAAACCAGTTAAAAAAAAAAAACTAAACCTACAGGGAAAATAAACTTTTGTCAAGTATTTTTCCCTTTTTGACATATATCAGATAACTATGACACTGACAGATATCCTTGTAATAATGAACTTTAAATTGCATTTAAATACTTCATTCCACACAACATCAAGAAAATGTCTATTTTACCAAATGGCTAAAGTGCTGGTGTTTGCAGTTAACATTTCAGTGTGCTCTGCCTAGGGAAAGCGATTGTAATAACCATGTAGTGCAGAAGTGGGGGAAAAGACAGGTTTCTTAAGCACTTTTCTCATACTAGAGCATTAAGAGCATTCAGTGGACATGACAGAAGAATGACAAGAAGCTGTTTAACACTGCTGGGACTGTTAACATGTTGCTGTGTGACAGTGGTAATTGTGTTACAGCTTTCCAAACTGTGACACACATAGTGCTATTTTACCTTTTTCCCCTCTAATATTTGTAGTACATAGGAGCAGGTAAATGTCCACATACTGCAAAGAGTTATGATCAAGTCTGTCTGATCATAACCTGAATTGTGTTCTTGACGTAGATAGCAAGATTCACCTCTTGAGCTTTGCTATTGAGGTGAATTTCTTGACATTTGTGTTTCGAACACATTAACACCTTGGTTATGATCAGAGACCTGATCAGATTACTCTATGTTTCTGTTTGAATGTTATCACCTTTCCACCAAAGACATTAATTTATAGAACGTAACTCATCAAATCTACTAAACATTTTAGCTTTAAAATCCACATTGATCAAACTAACTCAAAACTTATCCACAAATCTTGTCAAGATGCAATTGTAAATTACTAAATACCAGAAAGTTTAATAACAATCTCACAAATCTGGAGACCATGTTATATTTGGAGGATGTTTTTTGTTTGTACATTTACTCTTCCATGGGTTCCAAATACTTTAGCTGTTGTTATGAGGAATTTTAATTGTCCTAACTTACACCAGAAAATATTTCACTATTGTAGCATATACTTATACCTTACTGATTTAAAAGCATGCAGTGCAAGGTGAAGTCTCTCACAGCTTCTTGCACTATGCAAACCCCTTTGTTTGGTGATTTGTAAGTCATAAAAGAAATTCTTCTTCTACATTCTTATCATGTATAGTACGATGTTTCAGTAAGGTCACCTCAGTATTATTCAGGGACCAGCTACACTGCATTTTATTATGGCACACAGCATACTACGCTTGTGGGCCTAGCAGTAGCATGCCCCTTTCTCCTGTAAGAATACTGCTCTGCCTCCACTGCTTTCATTTAACTACATGCAGGACTGATTTAATGTGCTTCTGGTCACTTTAGTTTCTTGCATCTCCCTGTACTACCCTTAACTATGTGGTTGTCCCATTCCTGTATGAGTGACAGTTGTAGTAAGCATGCAGAAATGTCACTCAAACATTCTGATGACAAAGTGATCCCAAGCTTCATATAGATAACCTATACACCTACACGGCTTTACTTTTTATTTATTTATTTACATCTTTTGTTCAAGGCTCTGAGAGGTATGAAATGCCCTAAAGTGTGAAATACAAGCTTTTTATCAAAAGGGAAGAAGAAAAACTTTAAATCCTGCTTAAATATTTTAAGTTGTAATTATAGTGACCTATGTGGTGCTACGTCTTTTGTAATTCACTGCTTTTTGTCCATGTTTTAGCAAAAAAAGTTATCTGTTTGCATTTTTTTAGTTTGTTCTTAAACCTTGGTCTTGTGGCTTCATTTGCAGTTGTGTGAGGATTTTGTATGCTGCTGCAAGGTTTTAGCATTGTTTGTACACTGTGCTGTACTTCTGTTTCCATAGGTGGAATTGTATGTTGAAGGTAGCTTTTTGTATTTTGAACCCAGTATATGGCCATGGCCTTGTGGCTTCATTCATGGCTGTGGCAGGACTGTGATCTGCTACCAGATTTGAGACTCATTTGGTCATTTATTACAGCATTGTTAGTGTGTTTCTGTATGGTCTGGAGCCTTGGTCTGTGATGGAATTGCAGTAGTGGTAGTATTAGAAATTCTGCTCCAAGACGCCTGCTTCAGTACTTTTTATAGCTGTATAAAACCTGCTTAAAGATGCATTCTGGTGCCTTTCTTTTTACCTTGCTACTATTTTCCCTTTCTTTGAGTCTGTCTCAGCCCCCACAGAGACATTAAACTAAAAGTTTCTGAAATTCTAACCATAAGATTCCTCTCTGACAAGTGTATTATGTTTAGCACAGAGCTATGTCCTCCCATGGTATTTTGTTCAAGACTCTGAGAGGTGTGGAATGCCCAAAAGTGTGAGATACAAGCATTTTATCAAAAGGGGAAAAAAAGCTTTTATTTAAATTCTGCTTAAATACTTTAAGTTGTACTTATATTGACCTGTGTGGTGATACTTTTTATACTTCTCTAGTTTTTGTTCATGTTTTAGGCAGAAAAGTTATTTGTTTGCATTTTTTAGCTTGTTCTGGGACATTAGGCTTGTAGCTTCATTTGCAGTTGTGGGAAGACTATATATTATGTCAAGATTTTAGCAGTGTTTATACATTATCCTACACTCTACTTTCATAAGTAGAATTACATGTAAACAAGGAAAGATAACAGTTAGTTGCTTATCTGGCATCAGGATCCACAAAGTTATGCATGTACTCAACTCACTACACAATAGGTACCAGTACGATTCTATCATAGTCCACATGGACATTAATGACCAGAGACATACTTCCTTGGACTATATGAAGGGAAGCATTGTTGATCTCTCTGAATATGTGTCTCAGGCAGGTACATGCCTTGCATTAAGCAGCATTTTACCTTCACTAAGGATGATGCCACAGTATGAACAAAAGATGATTATTTTATTGATGTTATTATTATTTTATTTTTGTTAACGGGGATGGTCCGACTGGACGAGGTCCATTTTCAGTGGAGTTCCGGGGAGAAAAGCTCCACTTACATCAAAAATAGCATGTTATAACAATAATTACATCAAAGATGGCACATTACAGCAATACTAATATTATACAAAGTGTAGAAAAAGCATTTGTTCTACTAGTAGTAGCTAGTGACTGATAGAAAACAGTACAGACAATTCAAATTAGCAAATATTTACATATGTACATTCTGTTTGTAGTGAGAAACAGACGGAGATTACAACAACTGTAACACTACTTTGTCAATGGATAACATTTGGAAGAACCATGCGTACTCGGCATGTACAAAAGAGAGAAAGAGATAGTGCAGAGGTAGCAAAGTTTAGGACTATATGACACATGGAAAGACCCAAGAGCTTATGAGATGGGCCTTAAGGGCATTTTTGAATCGAGTGGTATTTGATGCAGCAGTCACGGATGTGGGGAGATTATTCCAAGTTTTAGCTATAATGTGTGAAAATAGAGCTTTACTGGCTGTGTTATTAGCTGAGGTAGTAGTGAGGAGTGATTTATTGGCAGAGCAGAGTGGATGATTTGGAGTGTAGTTAGTCAGTAATTGCTTTAGTGCGGGAGTTTTGTCTGGTTGTTTTAGGTTGTTGCATGATATGACAAGTTGGTGATAGAGTAGTAACTGTGGAAGTTCAAGCCACTGGAGTTTCCTAAGAGGTTTTCAGTGATGGGTTCTGAATGGGGAATTTGTAGAAAACTTGGCAATTTTGTGATAGCAGGACTCAAGTTTGTCTAGGTCAGATTTCCTGACATAAGTGAGAATTGGGGCTGCATACATTAGAGTAGAAAGAAGGTGGGTTTGAGCTAGGGTGACTTTAGCCTGATCTGATAGAAAGTTCTTTTGTCTGTATAAGGAACCCATTTTTTTGTGTACCTTTTTTATAGTTTGAGAGATATGAATGTCAAAGTTGAGGTTGTTGTCTATTTCGACACCATGGAGCTTGGTCTGGAGGGAGGGTGAAATGACGGTACTATTATTGGAAGAGATAGAGAAGGAAAGTGAAAAAGGTTTTTGATTTGTTTGGGGTGAATAGAAGTAGATTTGTTTTGTTAGGATTTAAGATGAGTTGAATATTAGTGATCCACTTTTCTACTGAGGCAAAAGATTCCTGGGTGACCTACTGTAAGGTGATAAGAGATGGGGCTGAACAGATTAGGGTGGAATCATCTGCATACTGGATTAGTGAGGCCTGCAGGGTAGAGGTATGTAGGTTGTTGGTGAAGGGGGTACACCAATGGTGGTTGGAAATAGAGGTGATAAAGCTCCTTATCACTGGACAGCTTGTTGGCATTCTGATAGGTCATTTTTAAGCCAAGTAATAGTGTTGGGGGGGGTGAAGGCTAAGGATGTTAGGTATCTATTAGTATGGAGTGAGAAACCATGTCAAATGCTTTTGAGAGGTCAAGGAATATAGCAGATACAAATCTGTTGTTATTCCTATGCTGGTTAACCAGGTTTGTGAAGGAGAGAAGGGCTGTAGTTGCACTGTGGTGTGAGCAGAAACCATGTTATGTAGGGGGAGAGGAGATTGTTTGAGTTTAGGAAATGCATGACTTGAGAGTCTTTGATAAAGGAGACAGGATGGCAATGGGGTGGTAGTTGAAAAAAATCATAAAAGGTTCCACCCTTATGAAGGGGAATAATGTAAGAGATTTTCCACAGACGAGGGATATATGATTCCTGTATTGAGCAGTTAATAAGGATTGAGACTGATTAGCATATGGAGTTGGCAGCCATTTTTAGGAAATGTGCTGGTAAACCATCTGCTGCAAGAGTAGTGGGTTTCAGTTTTAAGAGGTATTTCTTTATTGTAGAGGTTGGGGTGAGTGAGAAGGTAAGGGGAGAAGAGGTCTTGGGGGCTGTTGGCATAGGTATGTAGTTATTTCTGGATAATTAAGTAGATAGAGAAGTAATGGATTCAGTAAAGTGTTGGATGAATTTAGAGGCTATATCGCTATCTGTATTTGTGGAGGTTGCGGTAGGAGTGGGTGTGGTGGTTTTGCCTGGTTTTAGTAGTGAGTTAATTGCATGCCAGAATTTTTGAGGGTTATTGGAGTTTTTGTTTTGGATATTTAGGTAGTAGTTCTGTTTATCAAGCTTAGTTTGCTGTTTAACCTGGTTCCTAAGGTGTTGATAGTTTTGTTTAGAAAGACTTGTGTTGTCTTTCTTCCATGTTTTCCATGCTTTATCTCTGGATTTTAATAGGGCTCTAGTGGACTTAGTAAGCCATGGCGCAGAGCGAAGTTTAGCTCTAATTGTTCTTATGGGGGCTATTAGGTGAAGAACCTTAGTGAAAGTAGTATTAAAATAGCCCACTGCTTGGTCCAAGTCAAGGGTGCGTAGTGGTTCCCAGTTACATTTTTTTAATGAAGTGTTGAGATCTACAGGGTTAACTTTGCGATAATTTCTGACTTGTCTAAAGACTGTAGGTTTGGGTAAGTTAATACGTGCGCATAGGAGGAATGTTGGGAAGTGGTTGCTAAGGCTGTCTGGTAGACAACCTGTTTGGTAGTTCTGTTCTGGGTAGTTTACTAATATCTAGTATAGATTCCTTTTGGGATTTCTTATCTACTCTAGTAGGTTATAGAATAAGTTGGGAGAATCCATATAGGTTGATGTAGTTAGTGGGGTTATTGGAATTGCAGACTAGCCAATCAGTACCTAGGTCTCCTAGTAGAATAGTCTCTTGTGGGAGGTTGTCTTTTATCCATTGAAGAATTTCCTCAATTATTGGAGAGTTATTACCTGGAGGGATATATGCACAAAGAATGCTGATACTCTTTTTCCTGTGTATTTGTAGCATAGAGCCTATGATCTCAGCAGTATTAAATTTAGGTAGAGGAGTTGGTAGGGGTTGTATAGTAAGTGTATTTTTATAGACAATTGCAACACCCCCTCCTTTCTTTCCTGTTCTATCAAGTCTTAGGATATTATATCCTGGAGGTAGAATTTCCTCATTCTGTGTGCTGGGTTTTAGCCATGTCTCAGTTATGGTTAGAATGTCAGGGGAGTAGTGGGTTATGAATGTGTGTAAGTGAGGGAGTTTATTTGATATACTGCGAGAGTTAAGGTTAATGATGAGTAGATCAGCTTTGTGTTTGTTTGGGGGTATAATTTTTCTTGGCCCTGAATTTGGGTGAATATCTCCAGAGGTAAGGAGGCATTTCTTTAATAATAGATGAAGTCTGATTGCTTGTAATACATCTATGTGTAGTTTGCATGATATTTTTCTAGTGTGAGATAATGGAAGGTACTTGTTGTGTAAAAGTACTGTTTTGTTGTTATCAAATAGAGAGGGGGATATAGCGAAGCTTATGTGGGTTTTTGTAGGTGTGGAGGTATGTGTTGTATGGTAGGTGGTGTGGTGTAGTGGTATGTATGTGTGTCAGGATGTGGTGTAGATTAGGGTTGTGAGAGTTAGTAGGAGGGATGTAAGAAAGAAGAGCATGTTTTGTGTCATATTGTACTTGGATGAAAGTAGTGTTAATTGGATGAGAGTTAATTAGGGGTGGGGTTTGGGAGGATTGCAGATGATTGGCTGTAGGGAGTGGTCAGGTGATATGGAGTTAAAATAAATCTAGAGGTAGTGGGGGCAGGTGGGAATTGGGAGCAGGGTAGGGGAGCAGAGTGAGCCGAGCGAAGCGGGGCCCAAGCAGACCCTGGGGCTGCAGAGCCAATCTGTTGTGGTTTTCCAGAGTTTTGCCAAAGGTAAGGTATTATAAGGGGCAAGATAGGCTGATTTATATAGTACCCTTTGCCTTAGCTACAAGAAATACATGGGAACTTATCTTATACTTTTCTACCAGTGCTGCGAACCCTCCAAGTGGTATTCCACAAAGTTAATATGCAGACTGTACCAGAATTAAGAGTTGGAGAGTTAATAACCTTGTTTTCTTGCAGGTATCACACACTAAACAGTTGTACTGTGTGATGTTAGGCCTTTTGAAGGTAGTAGTCCTCTAGCATGGTGAGCCTTTCAATTTGTGGGGGGAAGGCTGGTTAGGGTGGACAAGAGAGTTTAGTGTCCCTTGTTTTCTTGCAGGTATCACACACTAAACAGTTGTACTGTGTGATGTTAGGCCTTTTGCAGGTAGTAGTCCCCTAGCATGGCGAGCCTTTCAGTTTGGGTGGGGCAGGCTGGTTAGGGTGGAAAATAGACTTTAGTGTCCCTTGTTTTCAATAATAATTTCAATAATTGGCTTAGTTACTGGTGTGCTTCCAGGGGGGATGCAGTATTTGTCAGCATGAGAGGACATGGTTAATAAATCACATTGCTTTAAAAGGATGGTCTGCACCTGCCTCCCCTAGGTTTTGGAATATTGGCTAAACTTTATCCACCTTTTTAGGAAAAGCTAAATTGACAAATGTACCAACATAACAAAAAAAACCCAAAGAGACCTATAGGTATCACTTCTCAAAGCTAGGAGCCTAAACAAGAAAGTCCACACCCTACAAGCTCTCCTTACTCTGAAGAATACAGACATTTGTGCCATTACCAAAGCATGGTTTAAAACCACCAAAAGCATTCTAGTAGTGCAAGGCTTCAATGCCTTCCACACATTTAGACTATCAGTTGCACAGACAAGGAAAAAAGGGAGAGAAGTCTCAATCTATATTAGCAACAAACATGACTGTAGGTTGGTTAAACAAGGTGATTCCCTGGGATTTATCTACATGCAAATCACCACAAAGTCCTGCACCATACCCTAACAAACTATATATCACCCTCTGTGTCTCTAGAATCCCATATCTCATGGCTAGACCTAGTGGAGACACTCATCATTAAACCAAATACCTTATTCATGGGTGACTTTAACTACTCCTCTATAGACTGGAAAACATATTCTGCCTCATACTTACAGCCACAATGATTTCTGGATTTTATTAACACAAATGCCCTTGACCAGACAATGCACACACTCACCAGAGGTTTAGACATACTGGACCTGACTTCCAAGATGGCTGCACATTGCGTAACAGCTTAATTCTAGCTCTCCCAGTGTGAAAACAGAAACTTAGTAGAGAAAGATGTGGATTTATATTTTTGGGTAAATTTCAGTAACTGACTAGTAAGTTTACTGTCTGGATGCCAGGAAAAAAGTACAAAGGACCTGAAAGAAAATCAGCTACAAAAGTTGAGGAAAAATACCGACTGGGAAAATACTACAGCTGTTCAACAAAAAGCACTACAAGCTCCAGACTGACATCCAGTAACCTAGAAGAAAGCATAAGACAATTGCACACAGACATGATTAAAATACATGAAACACTGATGGATTATATCATCTCAAACAACAAAAGTCTGGCAAAATGGAAGAAGCTTTAAACAGATGTTCAGATGAGGTGATAAAACTGCAAAAATCAGAGGCTAAATGAAGAAAAGACTGGCTGAATATGAGACTGTTCAAGAAGAGATGTTTCAAAAAATAATAGAATTAGAGGGCAAAGCACTTAGGTAAAACCTGAGAATTTCTGCTGTACCAGAGAAACTGGAAGGAACAGACCATTAATTTTATGAAAGCACAAATAAGCAACTGGACTGGCATTCTACATCAGGAGGTTGTTAATTGAACGGGCACATTGTTTGTATGCTCCAAAACCTGGCTTTGACAAAACAACCTAGACCTTTAATAGTAAAGATGCAATCCTACGAACAGAAGGAGTTGATTATGACAAATCTGTGGCAGAAAGATAAAGTATTAAAAGTAGGAGACAGCAGAGTGTTTGTGGAGAATGATTATTCATTAAACACCAGGCAGAAGAGGAGTAAATGTATTTCACTATTAAGGGAATGTTGAGAAGCAGTAAAAATAAAAAAACTACAAAGCCAGTAAATCCAAGTTATTATAATGTTGAGAAGCAGGCCTGAGATTCAAACTGCTGCACCCAGCTATCTTCAAAATATTCTTCCTTGCAGGGACAAAATCATTTTTTGATGAAGTACATGCTAAGGAGGAAATACAAAAGTTTGACCAACAAAAAGTGAGCTGTGAAACAGAAGGAGATTCTGCTTCTTGCTGTGGTAATAAAGACCTGTGCCAGTGAAACTGTTTCCAATGTTTCAACAGAAAATTCTTGAGAGAAGGAAAAAAGCATAAGAGTTGACTAGAATAATTGAGGGCATGTTGGATATGAAGCAGAGATAGGATTTGGGAGATGGAGATGAACAGGAGTAAAACCATTCACTTGAAAACTGATAAATGTGGGATTACAAAGCAATAACTATATTTGTGAAACATGGCAGAACAAGAAAATCTGGAACTTTTGGACTCTTTTAGAGTTTGTTAAACTTATAGGGGACTGTAAAGCATATGCCCTACTGCTGTAATTAATGTTCAGAAAAATATTTAGGAGAGGGGAAGAGGAGGGAAAAGTAAACTGTAGGTAAAACAATTTTTTTCTTAATGGTGCTATTTTTATAGTGCATGATTTTCTTTGCATGCTATAAAGTAAGTTTTTTTCAGTTAATTTAAGCGTAATGGGGATACTAATATAAACAGGTGCTCCAGTTTTTTTTTCTTTCTCCCTTCTTCTCTCTTGTTCAGTTTTAAGAAATGTAGGCACTGCAATGTAAAAAAAGAACAAATGCCTGGTTAAAAGTGCATGGCAAAAAATGGTGTACTTTTTCTCATTCTTGCATATGGAATGACTGGATTAAGGCCCTTAGATTGATCTAGTAACACGTTTTAAGAGAAAGCAAGTAAATTAAAAAGAATATTGAATATTATAAGGCTTTTTTATATCAAATAAATGTATGCTAGGTAGCAATTCTGTATCTGGTCCTCATGTCTCCAGGAGACAATCTGATAAAGATAAATGTCTAGAAGATAATGTTCTCTGAAAGCATTGAAGTTTTTACTAAGCTGGGAGAGCTATGAAGATAAGGCAAACCAGACTGCACTGGACAGCTGCACCATGTGTCTTAGTATGGATAACTTTTTTTTAGATTAACTCAAGACTATGAGTGTGGCTATCAGTGAGGAATATTTGTTCCAATTAGAAGGGTAAAGCTTCAATAAAGATGTACACAGTTTGTTTGTTATTATTAAGTTAATAGGTTTTAAGGGGTATTGGGTGTGTTTTTGAGAGCTTTCAATACAACAAAAAGTTTTGTAAGATGTGACATAGGTTCAAATAGATATGACAAGAAACAACTGTATAAAATATCAACCTGCCTGGTGAGGTCAGATCACAAAGTTGTCTCCTTCAAAATAAAAATCAACTTGTTAACCTCAGCAAACCCTGTAACAGTTAGAAACTATTCCAAAGCAAACTTCATCCTATTAAGCTATAGCTTGTCAGAATTTAATGCTCTTCCCAATCACAAGTTCACATCCACTTATGCAGAATTGTTTACAGAAACTGTACAACCATGTATATGACTATATAGAGGCTGCTCTACCTACTGGAAGTAAGCACAACCAAAGTCTAAAAACAAACCACATTGGTGAGATCCTAACCTTAATAGGTTATATAGCAAAAGGAAAAAACAATATGGCTAAAATCAGGAAGAGCAACATCCATAATGATAAGAGCTCTCTAATTAAACAGGAAACTAAGTGGACTAATTAAGTCCAACAAAGCCGATTAAGAGGTCAAGATAGCCTCACAGGCTAAAGACAACCACAAGGCCTTCTTCATCTTTGTCTAAATAGGCAGCACACATCAGTGTGTCAAATTGGTGGGCAATATTGACACCTTCATTGAGCACAGCAACGTAGCAAATTTGCGGGCTGACAAATTTAGCTCAAACTTCACCCACACTCCCTGCTGCCTTCCCCTATGAAATACCTAGTAGCATAACCCCCCCCCTTCAAACTATTAACAAAGAGCAGGTCCTGGCGGTGCTTACTAAGGCCAAAAACACAGCCGCAGTGGTCCCTGACAATATCTCTGGATTCATCCTAAATTGCTTGAAACATGATCTATTAGGACCACTTGAGTCACTTTTCAACTATAGTCTCAAAACAGGCTTTGTACCAAGGGAACGGAGAACTGCAGTGGCTATCCCACTTCATAAGAGTGGACCACCAACTGACCCAAGAAACTACAAACCGATTAGTCTGACTAATATGCATAACAATGGAATGAATTATCATGGAAATGATCAACAAAGACATAGGCAACCTTCAAACACTGAACCTAACCCAATTTGGTTTTGTCAAGGGAAGGTTATGCCTACTAAACTTGGTGGACATCTTTGAGAAGGTCACTAAGGCAATGGATGAGGTGAAAATGGTAAATACCGCTTACCTGGACCTGGCTAAGGCATTCAATACAATACTGAACTTAGGTATAGTTGACAAATTCACCAAACTGGGCATACACCCCTAGATAACTCACTGGATTGCAGGCTGGCTGACATACGGGACCCAGGAAGTCAAGATTGGTAAGACCACCTCCACTAAAAGACCGGTCACCAGTGGAGTACCTCAGGGCTCCGTGCTGAGACCATTTTTATTTGACAGCTACTTCTTGGAGGTAAAAACTAATGTCATGGGTCTTTGGCTGACTAAGTTCACAGATGGCTGCAAATTGGGAGCTATCATAGATTCCCCCCATGACACAAACATCTTACAAGAGGGTCTAACACAGACAGATGACTGGTGCCAAAGTCATGGAGTAAAACTCAGTGCCAAGAAATGCATTATAGTGCCTCTTGGGAAAACTGCCATCCAGGCTAATTACTCCATCAATAAGACACTGCTAAGAGTTGACCTGTTAGTCAGAGAGCTGATAACATTTGCCATAATCTGGACTTTGTTCAACATGTGGCCAACATAGTAAGAAAATAATTGTATGACACCCAACTTATAAGCAAGATCATTGCATCCAGGTCCAAGAAAGTCATAGTGCCACTTTATTTGGCCCTTATCAGACCCATCATTGAGTATAATGCCCTCTTTGGCATGTACCCGACCCGACAGTTGGAAAATCAACAGAGGTTCCTTACCAGGAAAGTCAAGGATCTAAACACATTGTCCTGTATGGAGCACCTTAAAGGCCTTTGTCTATATTCCATCTCCTACAGGTTATTTTGAAGAGATCTATACCTGGCATACAAGGCATTCGCAGATTCAGCTCTAATGGATCTTTTGCACATCTGCAAAATAAACAGCATTAGAATAATTAGATCCAAAGGTATGAATTTTGCTTGCAAAATAAATAAGAGATGTAATCATGACAGATATGTGTCTCAGAGGATGCCCATGCTCTGGAATAGGCTCCCCATCCATGTGAAGCAGAGTCCATCTCTAACCCTATTTAAGTGTAACCTTGACCATACATAGGAAATCAGAAATTCACTCTAGGTCTGGACCTTGTCTTTAATAAATAGAAGCAGACAGTAGCACCCAGACTAACATCCCCCATTCCCCCACACACATAACCTCTAGAAACTTCTTAACATACTCTCTTCTAATAAACATCCATGATACATTGGGATACAATTGGGTTGGATTGCAAAAGTAGGCTTATAAAGGCCCTGGTGATCGTTAGCTTAGTACATACCTATGAACCTATGAACATTTGATAAATTGGTGAGTGAACTTGTTCAAGAACTCTTTTTCAGCCATGATCTAGGCTGGATGTAAACTATGATACCAAGTTTCAAGCTGAGAACAGTTACATAGCCAAACAGTGTTGAAAAAAGTTGCATACCTAAACAGGTAGAATTAGTGAACAGGTACATAGCAGACATTTAAATAACTAGACAAATACAGCAATGTAAGAACAGATATATAAACCAAAAATGATACATAAGCCAGACATATAGAAGATTGTGAGCTGGTACAAGAAGAGTATAAAAGGTGATTCACATACAAAGCCATTCAAGTACCATTTGCCAGTAATTTAATGCACAAATGAGAGAGGTAGCACACAGTGTATGGTTGAATTAGCTGACACCAAAATTGAATTTATATGTTCAAAAAGTTAACAGCAGTGTGTAGACTTACAACATTGGTATAGGAGCAACATTGTAGATAGACAACATCTGCTAAATTGTTCCTGAAAAAAAGGGACAAGTTATGTGACAGTCTTAATCTAAACAAGTTATGAGCGATAGAGACATAAAGGTAAATAGAAATTGTAGAAAGATGTTAACATTGTAGGAAGAGGTGGTAAAGTACAGGAGAAGAGCCAGTGACAAGAAAGAAGTAAAGGGCAAGGAGGATGGGGTGAGTAAAGTATGGAGAGAGCTGAAGGTAAAGAGAAGTGCAGAAAGAGTTGGAAGGTAAGGAGAAGTACAGAGAGAGATGAGGATAAGGAGAAGCAGAGAGAGCTGAAGGTAAGGAGAAGTATGGAGAGAGCTGAAGGTAAGGAGAAGTACAGAGAGAGATGAGGATAAGGAGAAGCAGAGAGAGCTGAAGGTAAGCAGAAGTATGTAGAGAGCTGAAGGTAAGGAGAGATGTAGAAGTGTGTAACATGGCAGCAGTAAATGGAAGGGAGTGGCATTATACAGACACATCATGGTACAAAAGTCATATAAATCTAGTTAGAAAAAATGTGAAAGCTTCAAAGAACTTTACTTGCAGATATCCCATTTAGTGAACCTTGCTTTCCACATCCTTTTTATTTATATATCCAGTCTGAAGATGCTATACCTCATAAATGACAAAAGTCCTTTCAAACTTTTTCAGCGTTTCTATTTATACTGGAATCTTTCTATGATCTATCTAGAGTTCTTCAAGTAAACCAGCTCCCAGGGATAAATGAGGAGTAGCCAACCCCCATAATGTCTTCATAGTAATTACCAGCTCCCAGGGATAAATGAGAAGTAGCCAACCCCTATAATGTCTTCATAGTAATTACCAGCTCCCAAGGATAAATGAGGAGTAGCCAACCCCCATAATGTCTTCATAGTAATTACCAGCTCCCAGGGATAAATGAGGAGTAGCCAACCCCCATAATGTCTTCATAGTAATTACCAGCTCCCAGGGATAAATGAGGAGTAGCCAACCCCCACAATGTCTTCATAGTAATTACCAGCTCCCAGGGATAAATGAGGAGTAGCCAACCCCCCACATAGTAATTACCAGCTCCCAGAGATAAATGAGGAGTAGCCAACCCCCATAATGTCTTCATAGTAATTACCAGCTCCCAGGGATAAATGAGGAGTAGCCAACCCCCATAATGTCTTCATAGTAATTACCAGCTCCCAGGGATAAATGAGGAGTAGCCAACCCCCACATAGTAATTACCAGCTCCCAGGGATAAATGAGGAGTAGCCAACCCCCACAATGTCTTCATAGTAATTATCAGCTCCCAGGGATAAATGAGGAGTAGCCAACCCCCATAATGTCTTCATAGTAATTACCAGATCCCAGGGATAAATGAGGAGTAGCCAACCCCCATAATGTCTTCATAGTAATTACCAGCTCCCAGGGATAAATGAGGAGTAGCCAACCCCCATAATGTCTTCATAGTAATTACTAGCTCCCAGGGATAAATGAGGAGTAGCCAACCCCCATAATGTCTTCATAGTAATTACCAGCTCCCAGGGATAAATGAGGAGTAGCCAACCCCCACATAGTAATTACCAGCTCCCAGGGATAAATGAGGAGTAGCCAACCCCCACAATGTCTTCATAGTAATTATCAGCTCCCAGGGATAAATGAGGAGTAGCCAACCCCCATAATGTCTTCATAGTAATTACCAGATCCCAGGGATAAATGAGGAGTAGCCAACCCCCATAATGTCTTCATAGTAATTACCAGCTCCCAGGGATAAATGAAGAGTAGCCAACCCCCACAATGTCTTCATGGTAATTACCAGCTCCCAGGGATAAATGAGGAGTAGCCAACCCCCATAATGTCTTCATAATAATTACCAGCTCCCAGGGATAAATGAGGAGTAGCCAACCCCCATAATGTCTTCATAATAATTACCAGCTCCCAGGGATAAATGAGGAGTAGCCAACCCCCATAATGTCTTCATAGTAATTACCAGCTCCCAGGGATAAATGAGGAGTAGCCAACCCCCACAATGTCTTCATAGTAATTACCAGCTCCCAGGGATAAATGAGGAGTAGCCAACCCCCATAATGTCTTCATAATAATTACCAGCTCCCAGGGATAAATGAGGAGTAGCCAACCCCCACATAGTAATTACCAGCTCCCAGGGATAAATGAGGAGTAGTCAACCCCCATAATGTCTTCATAGTAATTACCAGCTCCCAGGGGATAAATGAGGAGTAGGCAACCCCCATAATGTCTTCATAGTAATTACCAGCTCCCAGGGATAAATGAGGAGTAGCCAACCCCCACATAGTAATTACCAGCTCCCAGGGATAAATGAGGAGTAGCCAACCCCCATAATGTCTTCATAGTAATTACCAGCTCCCAGGGATAAATGAGGAGTAGCCAACCCCCATAATGTCTTCATAGTAATTACCAGCTCCCAGGGATAAATGAGGAGTAGCCAACCCCCACATAGTAATTACCAGCTCCCAGGGATAAATGAGGAGTAGCCAACCCCCACAATGTCTTCATAGTAATTACCAGCTCCCAGGGATAAATGAGGAGTAGCCAACCCCCATAATGTCTTCATAGTAATTTTGATTAATGCTCATAGCAACTTTGAAGTCCCTCAATATCATCTTTGTAAAGTAAATAAAATTATTCCTCAACCTTTTTGTTATTATCTAAACACAAAACATTTGCAGCTTTTCAGTACACTGTTCAGCTGCTTATCCCCTTTGCTCTCTGGCTGAAGAACTACCAATTATTCTGCAATCCATATCATTATGAATCTTTGTAATTCTATGTCTGGTAGCCTTCATCCAACTTCACATCCATTTGTGCCCTTCAGAGGTGAGTCATGGACTGAAGTATGTACTGACATCAATGGAGAGTCTTTTCATGTATCTTCATTTTCATTTAAATGCGTTGTTAACATAACCATTTAAACTTTGTTTTTCTCTAGTCTTCAAAGTACTTTATTTACATGCCACTTCATAAACAATTAGAATAACTTAATTTGATTTTATTCTGAAGGTGGTTTTGCAGTCATTTAACAAGCATAACTTTTCCGGTAAGAAATTAAATTTGTCTTCATTGCAAGGCAGCAAGGAAAAGGGGAGTAATAATAATACTGACTGCATTGGTGGAGCTGCGGTAGTGTTGTCGCCTCACAGTAAGACGTTGTCCTGTTTGATTCTCAGCTAGAGTGCCTTCTGTGTGGAGACATGCGTGAATGGGCGTGCCTTCGTTGAAGGTTGTGCGTCAGAGCTGGCATCTCGGCACGTAAAAATCTACTGCCAATCATTAGCGGACCGAAGTTCCAGTGTGGTGACCCCTAACCGGGAAAAGCCGAAAGACACAACGTTGCTAGAGAGGTTCCAATAGTGACAGAAGATGGGAAAAGGAGCATTAACGGTAGATTTATACCCAAGGTAAACTTCAAATAATTTGTCCTCAGGTAGACAGCAAATGTTGGAGGTGTGGTGGGAAAGAGACAGATAATAGAGAACATGATTTTTGGGAGTGCAATGAGTTGGCAGATTTTAAAACTTCCCTGCGGAGTACTCTGTCAGACATATTTTGGGAGAATGGCTGTAACTAAGGAAATGATTCTTTTGAGCTGCACAGAAGATCTGAAGTGCCTAGACATAGTGAGGCCTTATTAAGTTTAATGCTTTTAGCTGCCAAAAAAGCAGTTACTAGAAACTGTAAATCAAACACTAAACCAACTGCAACTGAAGTATTGAATATTGTTGAAGAGCTGAAAGAACTAGAAGTGAGATATTTAGAAAAGGGAAGTAGCAAAGTATACAGAAATAAATGGAATTTGCGGGAACAATACATGCAGAATAATGTTCAGGAGGAGGAGTGAGGTTTAAGGGAAGGCAGGAATTGAACAATTTATTTTCTGTAGGAATGAATGACAATATAAAGAAAGAAAACATGTATTTAATATATAATGCATGAAAAATGTCAATGTGGTTTGTTTTATTTTCTATTAATGTATGTGTTGGTATGTATTAAGTGATAACTTAATAACCATGTTAAAATGAGTTATGTTAATATTTTAAAGTACTGAAACATACAAAGAATATGAATGCATATACCATATGCAAATGTGGTTTAAAAGTTAGTGTTTGAGTACTGAACTTTCAATTACACAAGCATGTCTATGGAGCATTTCAGGTCAGACTGTGGCCATTGTTTTGGGTGTAAAAGGTGAATTTGAAGCCAGTATGTGAAAATGCTTTTAGAATGTAGTTACTAACACATTTTCCCATGTATTTTCATTCATGAGATATCTTATAAAAGCTAGAAAGGAGATTGTTTATCGTGTGAGGACAGCTGTAACATATTACTGTTGTAAAAGTGAGTTTCTTTCGTGGAAGCCCTCTGCTCTCTTCCAAAGAAAGGGTCTCAGTACTAAAAGGGATATGCAAATATCCCACTGTTGAAAAGGATATGAAATATGCTTCCACCCTGAGCATTACAAACTTACCAATGACATTTAAAAATCATTGCACAAGATGATAAGGTAGAGCTGTTTCTTATCTTTCCAAATAGAAGCCTTGATAGAAACATCCTAGGGTTAATAATAAAGAATCTTTGTATAGGCTCAGGTCAGTTATTTACTAATGTGTGTAACTTTAAAAGTGTCTAACTGTATCCAAGAACTTAGTAAATGTAGTAGTAGCAAAGGTCAATTTGAGGGCATACCTCACTGCACTATGCCTAAATCATACAAGTATGCTCCACTGATACTGCTCAGCAACACAGGAGGAGGTGTTAACAATGGGGAAGCCATTATCCCTAGATCAAGGAGAGCCAGTTTAAAGCTAATCCCTACAACATCTATAATGAATATGTCTGCAGTCAGGGGGTTTTGGTAGCTTGGAGTAAATGCCTCTAAATGTCTGTAGAAGATGGCAAGCAGTTATGTCACTGGCATAGAGGTACTACAACTGCTATTCATCTTAGTCCTGTCTCAAGTGTTGCACAAATAGCTTTATTTATTATTTATTTTATTTGACATTTGTTAACTGAGTGATCTTGGCCTGGCATCCTTTTCAGTTATGACTTGGGTTAATGTTGCAATTAAGAGTACAAACAATCTTTATTCAGAGAGAAATACAAAATACAAAGAGATTCATAACACTAGTGTTTTATACATGCACATGGCTGTTAGGTTCTGGAGCACCCCTGGGAAATCCTGTCTTGATGTGCTGAACTGCTTAGACATCTGTGTTCATAAATTACTTGGCTATGCCTTATGTAACTGAATGATTTGCCATAGGGGTTTGGGAAAGCGTTGCCTGGCTAGCAGAATACATATTGCAAAGGACATAGAAGTTACCCTACAGCCTCCCCTTCATGGTGTGATGACACCTAATGATCCTTCCATGGAATGATGGCTACCTCTAGCCTTCCAGGGATGTTTTATTCTTTATAACTCCTAATTTATTGTATGCCCACCATTGATTATCAGTCCACAGAGTGGAGTCTTTTGCTACATCAACAGAGTTGTTTCCTAATCTATGCAGGCTCCACTATGTGGCAAGGTCAGTTCTACTACAAGTGCTCAGGTCCTAAGCATTTGTAGACCACTGTTTCAAAGACAAGTAATTGAGTGTCTTGTAGCTCTTGTAGGATGCCATTCCTGCTCGAACTCCAATATGAGTTTGGGCAAGCAGTGGGAGGGAGTGTAGATTAGGAGGGGGGATTTGGTTTAGAGAGTTGGAAGAGAGTTTTAGGTTTATGGTATGGGAAGGGAGTTTTAGGGTATGGTAATGAGAAGGAAGTCTTATGTTTTCTGAGCAGAAGGAGAAGTTTAGGGTTAGGGAGCAATTGCATAATTTAAGTTTTGGGGTGCTTGAGATTTAGTGCAAGGTAGAGAAGACTCAAGGTGGGAATTTTTTAAAGTTAAGGCTTTGGTAGGGCAATACAGTTTTATAGGGTAGAGTGTTGTGAGGACTTAGTAATTATGGAAGATTGGCCAGTGGGAATGAAAGCACTTGTTTTTTCGACCAAGTGACAGGAAGTGTGTCAAGAACTACTATCACATGACACATGTGGTAAACCCGACAAGACCCATAATGAATCCATTCTGCACACCAGAGCCTTTGCTACACCAACTAGGACTTAGGATGACTCTCAGCCTACATATCTGACATTGGGCTTGCAATGTGTGAAAACTGCAAAAGAAAGAAAACAGATTATAGTAACTGAATGCAGCCTCATAAGATTATTTAGCTTTTAGTACTGTATCCCAAGCCTCTCAGTGTGCACATTTCTTGAGAGTGTCTCAAGAATGTTACACTATGTCATTAATTGACTCTGCCCAGATTCTTAAATCTCAAAGGATTGAGTTGATGGTGTATTGAGTCAAATCGTTTGAGAACCTATGAGATGCTTTCTCTACTTTGTTGTTGAAGAAGGGCTACAGGAAGAGTGTGGTATAATACCGATGAAATAGTACTGAAAACTAACATATTTTCTCCAGCCTCTTTCAGTATGTCATTTCTTTGTCCCACCAATCTTAGTGGCCATCTGTAAATCACCTCCAGCTATAGCACCTCCCCACACATTCCTGTGAGAGGTGAAAGTCAAAGGCAGTGAAGGTGATCCTTTCCTGTGGTAGCTGGAAGGAGCAGGTACCTACTTAGCCCTTTATTTCCCTTTGTACTGTTCCACTAGCAATTTTGAGAGGTATCAAGTGGACGTAATAGCATCCTGGCCTTCCATTCATCACTAGTCAAAATTCTGCCCAACGCCCACCTTCTCTAGGAATTATTCTAATTCAGCTATGTCCTCAATCTTAAACAGAGGTGCTAATAATAGAAGCATAGAGATCTCTACCCTTCCTTCAGAAGAAGCAAGCATTCTCCACCCTGACCTGCCCTCTAGTGCCTACTTGGATACTCAGACCTGGGTTACCAGTGGTATTTGCCGACTCACTCACTCCTCACCACTGGTACAAATGGCAGAAGGCATATTTAAGTTTGCTATTTGATATTTAAGGAAACATTTCTTAACCATTGCAGATAAATGTTATAAATGTAACAGCTATACTGCATGACATGTATGGATGAATTATTGTCTGATTTTGCCAATGCTAATAACTAATGCAGAGCTACACCTACAAAATGAAGGCCAAAAAGCAAGTCACAGTGAGACAGTTAAAAATATTGCATACAATGGTAGGAGAATAAAGAGCAAAAAATCATTTTAGTTATCTTTTTCATCAACAGCAATAGTTACTTAAAACTGACTGTGATAAACAGTGGACAGACAAAAGTGTGCAAAGACGCAAAAACGACAAGCAATGGCACTTTCTAAACAAGAACACCCATTCAGTTGTGCTGAGGCTAACTCAGAAAAGGTAGTTCCTCTGTAAAATGAGATCTTGCAGTCCATTTATTGTTCTGTCCTTGAAATTTGTGTGGAATTAGAAGCTACAGTGTTCTTTCTGTAAGCTGGTTTACATTCTCCACAGAATACAGGCCAGTTCCAATGCGAACCACAGCTTCACAGCCTAATTAAATGAAATGCTAACTTTTTTACATGAGCTTCATTGCAACTATGTAAATCAGTTTCATCTGGCTATAATATAAACTAGCATTCATTAAATCAGTAATATCTGATTCGCATATACAATGGATGTGCTCCAGAGACAACCACAGTCCAGAAACAAGAATCTTCTTTCAGCTTTTCCTAGTTAGGGGTCACCAAAGCGGATCACCTGTCCAATCATGATTGGCAGTAGATTTTTATGGTGTCGAGTTGCCAGCCCGGCACCCAACCTTACACGGAAGGCACACACACGCACACACTCACGCCCAGGGCCAATTTAGAGTGTCCAATCCACCTACAGCATGTCTTTGGGATGTGGGAGGAAACCGGAGCACTCGGAGGAAAACCACATGACCACAGGGAGGACATGCAGACTCTGCACAGAAGGCACCCCAGCTGAGGATCGAACCAGAGACCCTCTTGCTGTGAGGTGACAGTGCAAACTGCTGCACCACCATGGCCACCCCAGTCCAGAAACAAGAATAAACATGTATTTTTCAAAGGCATAATCTGAGAATAACTCACCATATGTGGCTGTGTAGACCTCAGTTCCCAAATACTTGTAGTGAATCCTGATTGTTACTTTTAATTATGTCACCTTTGTACATTAAACTCATGTACTGTACTTTCTTCCTATATCAAATACTCTCAAATGCTGGACCTACTTATAGAGTATAGATACAATGAGTTCTGATATACATGTTTATAAATGCATTTGGTATAAAAACTGTTCTAGCATATTTATATAAAATATTGTAAATGGATATAACAAATCACATCACATCTGGACAGAGGAAGGACGACAAGGAGACATGGTGGTGGAATGAGGAAGTACAGGAGAGTATACAGAGAAAGAGGTTGGCAAAGAAGAAGTGGGACTGTCAGAGAGATGAAGAAAGTAGACAGGAGTATAAGGAGATGAGGTGCATGGCAAAGAGAGAGGTGGCGAAGGCTAAGGGTAAGGCATATGAAGAGTTGTATGAAAGGTTGAACACTAAGGAGGGAGAAAAGGACCTGTACCGATTGGCTAGACAGAGGGACTGAGCTAGGAAAGATGTGCAGTAGGTAAAGGTGATAAAGGATAATGAGGGAAACATACTCACAAGTGAGGAGAGTGTGTTGAGGAGATGGAAAGAGTACTTTGAGGGGTTGATGAATGAAGAGAATGAGAGGGAGAGAAGGTTGGATGATGTATGGATAGTGAATCATGAAGTACAATGGATTAGCAAGGAGGAAGTAAGGATAGCTATGAAGAGAATAAAGAATGGAAAGGCTGTTGGCCCAGATGACATACCTGTGGAAGCATGGAGGTGTTTAGGTGAAATGGCAGTTGAGTTTTTAACCAGATTGTTTAATGAAATCTGGGAAAGTGAGAGGATGCCTGAGGAATGGAGAAAAAGTGTTTTAGTACCAATTTTTAAGAATAAGGGTGATGTGCAGAGCTGTAGTAACTACAGAGGGATAAAATTGATCAGTCACAGCATGAAGTTTATTGGAAAGAGTAGTGGAAGCAAGGTTAAGAAGGGACGTGATGATTAGTGATCAGCAGTATGGTTTCATGCCAGGAAAGAGCACTACAGATGCGATCTTTGCTCTGAGAGTGTTGATGGAGAAGTACAGAGAATGTCGGAAGGAGTTGTATTGTGTTTTTGTAGACTCAGAGAAAGCATATGACAGGGTGCCTAGAGAGGAGTTGTGGTATTGTATGAGGAAGTCAGGAGTGTCAGAAAAGTATGTAAGAGTGGTACAGGATATGTACGAGGGTAGTGTGACAGCAGTGAGGTCTGCGGTGGGAGTGACAGATGCGTTTAAGGTGGAGGTGGGGTTGCATCAAGGATCAGCTCTGAGCCCTTTCTTATTTGCAATGGTGATGGACAGGTTGACAGACGAGATCAGACAGGAGTCCCCGTGAACTATGATGTTTGCAGATGACATTGTAATCTGATGTGAGAGTAGGGAACAGGTGGAGGAGACCCTGGAGAGATGGAGATATGCTCTAGAGAGAAGAGGAATGAAGGTCAGCAGGACTAAGACAGAATATATGTGTGTGAATGAGAGGGAGGATAGAGGAATGGTGAGGATGCAAGGAGTAGAGGTGGCGAAGGTGGATGAGTTTAAATACTTGAGGTCAATAGTTCAGAGTAAAGGTGAGTGTGGAAGAGAGGTGAAGAAGAGAGTACAGGCAGGATGGAGTGGGTGGAGAAGAGTATCAGGAGTGATTTGTGACAGACGAGTACCTGTAAGAGTGAAAGGGAAGGTCTACAAGAGGGTAGTGAGACCAGCTATGTTGTATGGGTTGGAGACAGTGGCATTGACAAAAAGGCAGGAGTTTGAGCTGGATGGGGCAGAATTAAAGACGTTAAGATTTGCACTGGGTGTGACGAGGGTGGACAGGATTAGGAATAAGTATATTAGAGGGTCAGCCCAGGTTGGAAGGTTTGGAGACAAAGCCAGAGAGGCATGATTACGTTAGTTTGGACATGTGCTGAGGAGGGATGCTGAGTATATTTAAAAAAAATGCTAAGGATGAAGCTACCAGGTAACAGGAAAAGAGGAAGGCCTAAGATAAGGTTTATGGATGTGGTGAGAGGGAACATGCAGGTGGTTGGTGTGACAGAGCAAGATGCAGAGGACAGGAAGAAATGGAAACAGGTGATCTGCTGTGGCGACCCCTAACAGGAACAGTCGAAAGAAGATGATGATGATATAACAAATCAAGATCTTCAGAGTTTGGATGTGGCTATGAAGTCCTAATTTAAAAACCTGAATGGGTCATAGCAACGTTATGATGTTTGTAATGTTAAAGTTAATTTAGATATAATATTTGAATTTTAGCAAACAGCATTCTAATACTCAATTTTGTTTATCAAAAATTATGAAGGAGTAGCTAGTGATTGACATTATCTGTTTTATTTTCCATCAGTTTGCTTACATTTGTTAGCTATGGAAATAAATACAATTCATGGAGAGAAAGAATATAGACAGGGAAAAACTTTTGCAACATTCTAATTTGATAAAGGTATTTTTGTAACCTGAGGAAAGATCCAAGGAAAAAATAGATACTATGGAGCATTGCATGTTAGTCATAACCTGAATATATATGCATAATTTATATTTACTGATGCCCCTTTGTAATACTAGCTACTGTTTAGTAGAACTGAAATGGGGTGACAGCCAAAGGAATCATCCTAATGACTTATCTATCTCCAGCTATTTTCAAATGACATATTCACATTTGTTTATGGACAAGGGCTTCTACTGGCCAAATAGTTCTTCAAAGTTTGTTAAGTGTTTGATTTGCTCTGCATGCATTGAGTGTCTCCTTAGCAACATTTTCTTGCTTGTCACATCCTTGGGAAAGTTGGGTGCTGTTGGTATGAATGATTTTGGCCCACTGGAAACTGTACAACCTGACTTGTTAATGGTAATATCTGGAATGGGTGGATGAGGGTTCACATTTAATGGTGGCAGGAAACCTGGTCTTGCCTGGGAAATATGATCCAGAAGCAAAGCCCCTGAGCCACGTCTTTCTAAAATAGAGGGATGCCTCCTACTAAGACAGCCAGATGTTATATTTTCTAGAGATTCTCTGGAAATTGATAACAGAGATGATGCATTAGACAGGCGCTTTTTCTTTTCCAAAAGTGATTTACTGTCCTCTGTAGAAATCTGGCTGGGCTGAACAGTCAGCTGTGAATCAGAATTGTAGTGTTCAGCTCCTACATTTCTCCTTTGGACAATATTCCTTAGGCTGGAAATGCCAAGCATGTGAATCGAATCTGGTTCCTGATCCACAGGCACAGTGCAGCTACTATGACCAGACTCTGGACACAGCAAGTTTGAGTGAGCCTCATCATAAGAGAGTTTTCTTGGGCCACTGTTATCTGAGCTTTGCTCTAAAGTCTTCAGTAAGCCAATACTGTCCTTGACATCAATGCTCTGATGTCTGGTGATATATCGCTTGTGTAAAGCAAGACCATTGATTTTAAAAGACATTTCATCTTCTTCTTCTGGTGTGATGCACTGCAGTTCTTCATGAAAAGAGCAGGCTTTATTTTGATGAAGTAGTGATGGTGGGATTTTAAGCCATGGTTCAGAATTCAGCCTATGTAAGTGTGGCAGTTTGTCATCAACATGTACTTGGTTAGGCTTCCGGCTAGGAGAACCTGGCTGAGAAGAACCTTTGCTGTTCAGCTGATGGCAAGGCTCTTTGAAACTGAAAATATTTTTACTCATTTCTTTGGCTTCTACAAGTGAGGATGATGTTTTCAGCTCAACCTCTGAAGGGGATGCACAGAAGAATGAAGAATGCTGGTCTTCCAGATTTGGTGTAGGAGGCACATTTAAATATTGTTTAGTTGTTTGTCTTCCTGAGGGTGATTTGTCCATTGTAATTATAATGACTTCCTTCCCTTTTGCCTTGCAGGCATCAAGAAGGACTTTAAGAGATTCTTTATCATCAGATTTTATAGCATAAAGTAAAGCAGAGCAACCAAAATGATCCTCTAAACTTGGGTCAGCACCACTTTTAAGCAGATATGAAACTACTTCAGACCCAGCTTTTTCTAAACAAGCATGCATCAGGGCTGTCTTTCCAGATTTGTCTTGGATATTTGGATCTGCTTTGTTTTCTAAAAGGAATTTTACCATTTTCACCTTGCTGACACTTTGCTGATCAGCATATCTTGTCTTGCAAGCAATCATTAGGGGTGTCTCCCCTCGGTCATTGCTTTCATTAATGTAAGCTCCACCTTCTATCAACAGTCTTGTGAGGCGAAGTCTGCAAAGATAAACAGCTTTGAGCAAAGAATTGCCATCCGTTCTCACTTCCAAAGCCTCATCCATAATTGGCAAACATTCAGAAGTAATTCACCAGTTTCAGATGGTAATACCTAAATGCTGGGAAAAAAACAAAAACACGTAAATATAATTAATCTGGTACTTTATTTTAGCACTTTTTTTATTAAAAGTACAGTCTTAATGCTATTTACTGTTAGATTAATTATTTTAATTTGCATGGTCTTATTCCCAGCGGTAGAGTAGCTTAGTTAAAAAGGCTCCTCGTCATAATTAGAAGGTTCTACCAATATCTTAATGCACTTTACCAACTTAGATTGTAGGCTACAGCTCTTTGCAATTGTGGTGTCCCCTCTCTGGGCCAGTAATCAAGGAACCTGAATCCTCACCACTGACACTGGAGAGGGATGTTCACTTGGAATGCAAATGGATACACTCAGTATTTCCAGATACAGACCTCTCTGCATCATGCAAAATTTCTGTTAAGAGCACACAGGGAACACACTCAGCCTGGGTTCTGTGTTTCTCTCTCTGTCTCTCCCCAGGTCCCAGTAAGGCTCACCACTGGCACAACTGCAGAGTTAAGTTCTCAGCCGAGTGTCCAAGCCAAGTCCTACACCACTCTCTCTGTGAAAGCAGTGCTTCGTGTCCCTGCTCCAGGTAGTTGACACATTCTTTGAGATTTAATTTACACACACACACACACACACACACACACACACACACACACACACACACACACACACACACACACACACACACACAGACACACACCTGGGAAAGGCGGCCATGGTTTACCTACTCTACCAACTTTGCCTGGACTATAAGGTAGATTCATTGCCACCAGTCAATTACTATGAGGCTGTTAAAGGGTATCCAAGTATACTGAGTGAAGTTAATATTAATACAAATGATAGTGTTTGGCCAATGCAGTAAGGCTTCCAGGAGTGACCACAGTGTCACCAATAGATAAAAGTACTTTCAAAGGTTAAAATATTTTCTAAAGGACCAGCCAAAATGAAAAAAATTAATATATTTAATAACAAACAATAAAAGAACATGAAAATACAAAGTATCTATTTACAGTAAACACCAGAGTTTCAACCACAGGAAATATTAAAATAACACGGCTGAATAGATTCACACAGATAAAGAAAAACAGTACTTAACTAATCTTACTATATTTTCCTGACTAATCTAAATAATACTATTCGCTGGTCACTTACTAGAGCAAGGCAAGATGAAGTAGGTGAAAGATCCTTCTTTGTCAGGTTCAAGAATAGACTGCTTCTGAGACTTCAGTCTCTTCTAATATTAAAACATTATTTCTGTACAGAATGACATCACATACATCTGGTCATCTGATTTCTGGTTCCCATGCAACCACTCACTGCTAGAAGCTGTCTGGATTTATCACATATGTGTCAATAATACAGACACACAGAGCCTTGTTATGATCTGTTGTAGCTCCTGGAAGTCATAAAACAATTTCAAACCTCCACCTTTCAGAGTAGCATTTAGTTCACCCCAATGACAATGCAGGAAGCGTCTTAGTACAGAAATGTTTTCTCTGGCTTCATTCAAAACTGTGAGATAGCATTTTTATGGCCTAGGCCCAGTAATTTAATTTTCTTATTATTTCTCAAAGTTAGGTGTATTGAGATTAACCTCTTCTCTTCCAGTATCCTCTGTTAAAATATATACATTTAAACAGTTACAATAATGCATGTACATTTCTTTTCTGCCCAGAGGGGCACACTGATGATACATTTTAACACAAGCAGCTTTACAAATATATTTTTTAACACAAGCATCTGTATAAAGCAATTTCATATTCAAATAACAAATAACTTTTTACTAAATTCCAGCTATCTATGCTGGCATATGTTACAAATTCACTGCCCTACTTCTCCTGGCATAGCTGGCAGTACCTACTATCATCACAGCAATAAAGATAAGACATACGCACTGCCAGTAACACATAATGTCAGCAGATAAGGACTGCTAGGCCCGTCCAATCTGCCAATTATCCTAACCAGTTTGCAAGCTAGGGCTTATTTCTTCCTACATCCTTCTAGATTTACACTATTCCTGGGATTCATTAGCAATTGTGTAGGCTTGTGTGAAGCCTGCACAATATTTATATGGTAGAGCAATGAGCAGCAGTGCTAATCACATATGCATGCTGCTCATCACACTTACATGAATACAAGCACACACACACACACACACACACACACACACACACACACACACACACACACACACACACACACACACACACACCAGATAAGTAATGTATTAGAAGAGAAAAGGCATTCAAACAATATATTACTTGATTTTCTAAAGTTTGAAAGTTATCAGTATTACAGTCTTAACTCTTTTGATCTGTGGATGGAATTCATTGCCTTTTACAAGATCTGCCTCAAGCACAGAATTCAATGGAGGTATGGCATAGAAGACTAAGGAGAGATTCAGAAACAGGCCTGACTGATAGGGGTAAGCCTGCAGCAAAAATGGCCTGTTAGCACGATTGTAGAAACCAGAGATTCAGAGACTCACTGCAATGAGGAAGAATTTAATTATCAGCTAATGTGCATGAGTTGCTCAGTAATTACCACAGGTGCTTACAGGCCCTTTCCTGCTGTCCTTGTAGTAATTACCACTGGTGGCTGATGCATCATGCTATCACAGACAACCCCCTCATTCATTCCTCTCAGACACACACACACACACACACACACACACACACACACACACACACACACACACACACACACACACACACACACACACACACACACTAAACAAACAGGCTTGCCTATGGGCAAACCTGTTAAGTGTTCTTGCACATACAGCATGAAAAGATACATAGAGCAAATAATGCAAGGTGTACCAGGCAAGGAAAGTGTACTGAGTGCAATGAGCACACAAATAAAAGATATGACTACAGAAATAAGGAAGAGGGGAGGCTAAACAATAAGCAGAACTTACACAAGTCAAAGATATAAGGAAGAGGAGAGGGTAAATGTGGAAATTGTACTAAGATAACTTAGTCAAATGTGTGTATGTCTCAAATCAATTTGGTAATTATTTTAATTTGCCTCTACACCTCTTGAAGGGCATTATTTACACAATAACACACACACCCTGGAGGGCTGCATTGCCCTTAGAGAATGGGCTATCTCTTACATTGTTTTTTTTTAATTACTCTTGCTCTCTCTCTCTGTACATATGTATATGTATATATATATTTTTAAATATTTTTAATGTAAAATAATTCCTCCGCCTAATGTTTTAAACTTGTAGTATATGTAGCTGTTGTGGAAGAAGCATTTTACATCCAAAATATACATTTGGTAAGTATTTAATATCTAGACACTCTCATTCACATTGCATACCCATGCACACACACAAACATTCAGAAATACCTTTAAAAACATAACTGATTATATACTCAGTGAATGGTGCCAGTCATTAAAAGTTTAATACCTCCATAACTGTCAATTGTCCAGATTTTCGCAGAATGTCCATATTTTTTCCCTCATTTTTTTTGCCTGTCCCTCATAAAATTTGTGGTTTGATAATCATTGGGAGATTAAAGCTGCTAAATAATGAGTTAGATTTGAGCTTCATACTTTTATGTTTCAGAAAATGCATATTAACATAATTCCTGTTGTTGTAGTTACTTTCTAATTTTATAAAAGAAATATTTAAAATCTGTCCCTATTTTTGAGCCTTTGCTCCACACTGTTTTAGACTTTGTCCAGATTTCTTGCATTAAGAGGTTGAGGGGTATGAAATCCCAGTCTCACAAATGTGACTTAGTGCTGGAAACATATCTGTCAACCACCGTGGATATGAAATCTGAACAAAGCCAAAAGTAATGGGGGAGTCAAAGGCCCAAAATCAGGAACAAATTTTAAATATTGCTTCTATAAACTGTGAAAGTTGCTAGAATGAAAGAATTTGCATTAGTATGCATTTTCGGAAGGATACAAAGTCTGAAAGTCAAATAGATGTCATTATTTAGTGTATTCAATCTTAAATGATTTGACAGAAAACCACAAATTTTGAAAGGCCAAAAATCTGAATAATTTGGAGATATGGCTGGAAATAAATTAAAAGACAAATTCATCCAGAAACTGGAACAACTTATATATTTTATTATATCATTATATGCAGTTGATTAGCATTATTTTATATTTTGTTTTTTCTCAAAAACAGCCTAATGGAGACTGTCATATGGACTTTTTTTTACTATCTTCATTCTCCCACAGTACACTTTATATCCCTATCATGTGACATGATTCATTCTTCATAATTCTGGATGCTTTGTCTATTTATTTTCTTAGAACGGGAGTGCTGTGAATCCATGGCTTCTTAGACTCTGTTTCTGTATTATAGTTTTCAGTTGGATAGAAAGATCCTTACTCTTTTTGTTTTAAATATGATCTTCATCTTGGATCAGCTTTTGTACTTAATTCCCTCACTTGCTTAGAGAAAAACAGCTCTTGTACTCACTTTCCTAACTTATCTAGAGGAAAATAGTTTTTTATTAAGGCATGTTCAAGGGTCAGCTCCCAGTGTTCTCTCCTGTATATCTGATGAAGCTGGGCATCTTGGGGCAATGTAGCAATTGCCTCATGTACACAGACAACCCTCTCCTCCTACCACCCAACACTACAACCTGTGAGAGATGCATTTATCTAGCCAAACTGGAGGTAAAGCTTTCTCCAACCAAGACCGAACTTGACAGTCAAGAGGAGAAGGTAAACACTTGCACCGCACCACACTCATCACATAGTCCCACTAAATCTACACCAACAAAATCCACACATAGAAACACAAAAACATTCTCGGAGGCTCTCAATAATAATCTGCTCAAGCAACAGAGACCTCCAAACCAGAAACACAAGCAACCTCCACACCCCAACACAACCCAAATGACACATAGCCCACAGACTCAGTGTGCCACTCAACCACAGCCCATAAGGCAAAACACCGTACCCAACACACTAGTCATAGCAGATTCTATAGTCAGGCACACTGATGTCCCACTCACCAGGCTAAACAAGGAGAAGGTTACTGCCAGCTGCCTGTCGGGTGCCAGACTCCACCACATAATCCACACACTTAGGTCACTCCACAACAAATACAAATATGACTCTGTCATTGTCCATGTTGGTGTGAACGACCTGAGACATACCTCCCTGGACTATATGAAAAAAGACATGGAAGAGCTCTCCGATCTTGTAAACCAGGCAGGTATGACCCTAGCCTTGAGTAGCAGTCTGCCATCGCCCAGAATGATACAGCAGCACAAGGACAAAATGATTGACTTCAACAACTGGCTAAGCTTTTGGTCTCATTCTAAGGGGATCCAGTATCTGTCTGCCTGGGACAACATGGTCGACAGACAATGATGCTTTGCCAGAGATGGCCTGCACCTGTCACTCCTGGGATTCTGGATACTGGCTAAGGCTCTTGCCACCCCTATAGTGCCTTTTTTAGGCAAGGTTCAAATGACAAATTTACCACCGTAACAGGAACAGGAAAGCAAAAACTGAGGGTAATGCTACTCAATGCTAGAAGTCTAAATCTCAAAATGCACTCACTCGAGGCACTCCTTAAAATGGAGAACACTGATATCTGTGCAGTAACTGAGACCTGGTTCAAGGCTCCAGAGAGCACTCCTGCACTACCAGGCTATAACTCATACCACACTTTTTGGCCATGTAACCTGGATTGGAACACCAAAGGCAGACGTGTGTCCATATTCATTAAGGATAACCACTCCTCCAGGCTAGTTGCTCAGCATTATGCATCCAAGGTTATCCAAGTGCAACTAACTCTGGGCAAAACCGCAATCCAAATTGTAGCTTGCTACAGATCCCCTACCATACCCCAGGATTCCCACTCCTCTTTTCTTGATATATTGGAAAATATTAGGGTTCAACCAAACACCCTAATATGGGCGATTTCAACTACCCCAATTACTCATGTACCAACTCCTTCATTCAATTCTTTCTGGAATTCATAAATTCCAATGCCCTGGATCAACTTATCCACACCCCCATCAGGGGCAACAATAACCTTGACCTAGCCATTACCAACATGGAGTCAACTCCTCGTTGGTCTGATCCGACCATAAGCTAATCACCTTAGATATCCACATCCTGCCCCCACCCTCATTAAGGAAACCACCGTAAAAAATTTCTCCAAAGCCAATGTCATGCTTCTTAAGACAGAAGTGGTGAACTTCATGACACCCATACAGATGGACAATACAGTTTATGACTGCTGAATCCTACACAAATGCACTCTATAAGCACTTACACGAGTGCATGGATCATGCCATCCGAAACAGAACCAAGACGCTATCCTCCAAAAAAAGGAAGCCAATCTGGTGGTCCCCTGCCATAAACAAACTGTACAACAGAAGGAAGAAACTATTGCAAAACAGTGTACAATCCCATGAGTGGAGGAGCTCCCTGGTCAGCCTCAGTAAGAAGCTGAGATCCCTTATAAGATCCTCCAAAGCTAGCTACGAAAACAAAATCACAACTGATTCTAAGGACAACCACAAAGCATTTTATAGCTATGTCAAGAATCTCAATGGCAACACCCAGGTCTGCTCTGAGTTACAGCACAGCAGCATGAAAATTACAGAACCAACTGATATTGCCAACATCCTGGCAGATAGGTTCAGTGCTAACTTTACCCCCCTCTCACCCCTTAAAGGCCCCACATCTATATAGGAAGAATGCAGAGTCCCTGCAATCACAACTACGCAGGTCAAAGCTGCACTCCCTAAAGCCAAAAACACAGCATCCATGGGACCGGACAACATCCCAGGCTGCATTTTACATGAACTTCAGAATGAACTGGCTCCCCACCTAAGCACCATGTTCAATAATAGCCTCACATCGGGCTTTGTGCCCACTGAATGGTGCACAGCAACAGTTATCCCACTCCACAAAGGGGGAGCCACCACTGATCCCCGGAACTATCTCCCTATTAGCCTGATGAGCCTTGTCTGCAAGGCCATGGAACATATCATTATAGAACTCATAAACAAAGACATTGGTAACCTCCAAACTCTGGAACCCACCCAGTTCGGGTTTGTGAAAGGCAAATCATGCCTCCTGAACCTGATCAACTTCTTAGAGGCAGTCACCAAAGCTGTAGATGAGGGTAAGGTGGTTCACACAGCCTATCTTGACCTCGCCAAGGCTTTTGACACCATCCCCCATTCTGGAATTATAGCTAAACTCACTAAACTAGGTATAAATCCTTACATCACAAGATGGGTTGCCAACTGGCTCACTGACAGAACTCACACTGCAAAAGCTGCAGACTCCAAATCTGACTTCAAACCAGTGACAAGTGGAGTACCACAGGGTTCAGTCCTGGGACCTCTCCTGTTTGGTATCTACTTCTCTGGAGTACAGGCTAACACATAAGGCCTCTGGCTAATGAAGTTCGCAGATGACTGCAAACTAGGAGCCATAGTCGAGTCCCCAAATGATGTGGGCATCCTACAGAAGGGCCTCACTGAGACAGATGCCTGGTGTCAGAGCCATAGCCTCAAGTTCATTACCAAAAAGTGCATTGTCATCCTCTTTGGTAAAAACTCTGTACCCATGAACTACCACATAGGCAGCAATTTACTTAACACCAAATGTGTGATAAGAGACCTTGGGACCCAGGTGGGCAGTAGTCTCTCCTTTGATAATCACATCGCCACAGTAGTCAGGAAGTCCTTCTACATGGCACACCTCGTCACAAAAGGGTTCTCATCCAGGAAAAAAGAGGTCATTGTTCCCCTTTACTCGACACTCATTAGACCAATTATAGAGTGCAATATCCCTTTTGGAATGTACCTCACAAGGCATCTGCAGCAGCTGGAAAGGCCACAGAAGTACCTCACAAAGTGGATTACTGGCCTCAAACAGATGCTGTACACTAACCTTCTCAAAAAACTCCAGCGTTGCTCCATAGCATATCGCCTACTCCGAGGTGATCTCTGCCTAACATATAAAGCTATGTCAAACCCAGACGTGTTGGACATGCTACACCTAAAGAAATCCCAA